>NC_056735.1:820780852-821141685 GCF_019279795.1 Protopterus annectens | reverse complement strand
TGCATCTGCTTCCGTGCAAACTTTTTTGTGTGCTGCCTCTCTATGTGTGTGTCAGGCCACTAAAGGTGGAAGAGGGCAATATTCTAGATCTGTCCCAGCACACCAGCATGTGGTCAACACATGGGCAGAGTCTGTGCAGAAAGAGTTAGATAGCTATGTGCAAAACAGCAACCCGGAATCCAGGAGTATGTGTACAAACAGTTAGTGTTAACAAACATTCCCTCCACAGGTATACCAGGTAAGAGGTGCAGGTAAAATCGGTTCATGTGTAATAATGATGACAGCCATATCACTGTCCAAACTAAGGCTATAGGGTAGTGTGGTAAGACTTGTAAGGTACAAATAGCACTCACTAGGAAAGTAATGTGGACTACAGGAATATACTAGTTGCTAATTGACATCTCCCCCCACCACCATATTTCCAACAATAATCAACATACCCACTCTAACCGGTATGTAATGACACATATGTTCTGATAATGTCCAATTGTTTGATAAATATTTTGATGGTTCCCATGCATGTGCTATATTGAATTATTCCAACATTGGTAGCATGGTGCCATCAATGTACCTGCATGCTGTTCTTATTACCACTGTGGTCCCATATATGCATGTGTTCTGTTGGCTATACAACTGTTTCGTATCTGGTGTCTGGGTTAATGTGAATATCTATACATGCTGTTATACCTAACCCTGGAATGTGTTGACTATTACTAACCCACAAATAATCATGAAATCTAAACACTATAGCATGCTTGGGAAGGCCTGTCCCAGTGGACCCACCTGTCCCACCTCAGCTGGCCATGGCACCAGACACCAGCATGTCTGGGGTCCAACCCAGGACCTCCCTGCCCGTTGGTCTTGCACCACCTTTGAGTGGAACCACATCAGGGGATGGGGCTTGCCCCCCTGGGAGTGGGCACGGACAGGCACCTGTATTCATTGCCAGGTCGGAGTTGGAGTGCGTAGAGAGATCAACCAGCAGTTTGGTGATCTTCTATGCCAGCTCAAGGGCTGCATGTTATGATTAGAGAGTCAGTCTGGCACTGAGACTCAGCCCTCAGCACAGCCACCTTTGGGGCTGTGAAGGTGCAGTGGTGACTGCCCATGGGTGGGGACCTCAGTCCCACTATTACCACTAGGGAGCTTGTGGGCTTCCGATATCCCAGTACCCTTCCCCATCAAGGTGTTTATCCCCCACATGTGTCATATACCACCCCTGTATGCGTCTTGTTTGTCTTGTCTGTTAACCTACCCAACCTACCTCCCTAAATATACCTACAACCCCTCTCCAACATTCCACTCTCATCTGAAAAAAAAGGGCAATCTGTTCCCACAAAAAAATCTTGTCCCATACATAGCTGCCCATTTTGCACATATGTCCGCTGGACACATGTAATCCAGTCTAATTGGCATCACAACATATTATTGTTGTCCTCTCCCCTCTCCCAGAGGTTTGAGTTTCCAAATCTACCGCCAAATTCAGTGTATATGCACAGCTGGTGCTGTAGAAGAAATGGGCAGCTATGTATGGGACCTTCCTTACACCCTTCCTGCACATTCCTGGCTATTTTCCCTACTGTCTTTCCCTCTTTGTGTCCCTTTTTTTCACCACTTTCCTATCAACCCCTTTTTCTTTTCTTTTAAAGAAATTAGTGCGGGGGTAAGTGGGAGTAAGCACTTTTAAGCAGCAGTAAGCGGGTTTAAGCCTGTTTGCATGGTGGTAAGCAATGCCTACACAGGATAAGCAGCTCAAAAACTAACAGAGTATAAGAAACTGTAACCGGAAGTTAACAGTTCTTACCTCCATGCAAACCCGATTACAACTGCTTTAAAGTGCCTTAATCACTCTGTATCCAACAGCCCATGTTCTGCCCAGAAACAAAATAAACAGCCTCTGCAAGTCTTGAACCCAGGAACCTGCACACCATAGACAAAGTGATTTACCACTAAGCCATGCCAGATATACATAACTCTGATGTTTCCAAAAACATATCATCCAGCCCACTCATGCAACACAGAGAATGTATTCCAACATTTAGATGTATGTGTGCATGTGTAAATATATTAGTATCTAAACAGATACAACATATCTATCTATCTATATATATATATATATATATATATATATATATATAAAATATATATGAACATATATACATGCAAAGGCCTATATTGATGCATATATGTCTACACCTATACATCTACATTTACACAGCAAGTTACATATATGTAAGCAGATATATATCTATGTAGGTATATACAGACATAGTTATATATATGTAAGCAGATATATATATATATATATATATATATATATATATATATATATATATATATATATATATATATATGTGTGTGTAGGTATATATGGCCATACATTTGTAGATAACAATGGTAGATTAACTAAAACATATATGTCCACATGCACCATTAATGGGGTTGAGAGGCCCCAAACAATATATATCTTGTATGAATAGGTATCCCCCCCCCACAGCCAAACACGTCTGCCCTGAAATACACTACCAAGTGTTGCAGATCCCATAACCAGGACCTGACTCGACATGGGCACAAGATGTTAACAGTACTACATCCCACCTGTATGATGTCAGGCTGGTATTGGTAACATATCATGCAGTACAGGAAATGTAAAATGTGGAAGCTATCAACATCCCTAGGATACATATACACAGACACATATATGCAGATAGAGATATACACATACAAACATATATATATATATATATATATATATATATATATATATATATATATATATATATATATATATATATATATATATATATATACATATACATATATATATACATATATATATATTATACATATATATATATATATATATATATACATATATATATATATATATATATATACATATGTACATTTACCCATAGCTTAGCACCGCTTAGCTTTGCACAAACCCATGCAAACTCACTTAAAGCTGCTCAAAACTGCCTTAACCACTGTATCCAACAGCCCTTGTCCTGCCCAGCAACAAAATGAACAGCCCTTGCAGGACTTGAACCCAGGACCCTTTACACTGAAGTCACAGCACTTAACCACTACGCCATGACCACTGTGAAGACTGCTATTGTTTTACCAATATAGTTGTCAATACACATATTGAGTAGTATTGAACATTTGCCTGTAGTTCCTAAATTGAGTAGTCCTTGTTATTAATATGACTGTTGCATCAAATATGTTGTTTTATCATAATGTGCACATAGCAGATGCATACAATGAGATACATGTGGGAGGGTATACACAACCGTGACGTTTACTCATGACAGGGATATGGTTGTATATATATATAATAGGTCTATATATGTCTACATGTACATACATGTGTATACTCATGCATATGTGTATATACACATCTGTATAGTGCTGCGTATATAAGGCCATATGTACATCTCTTTGTATGTACATATGTATATATATATATATATATATATATATATATATATATATGTATATGTATATATACATATGTGTATATATAGATATACGTATATGTGTATATATAGATATATGTGTATATAGCTATATATGTGTGCACATCCTTTGTGTACAGATATGCCTAGCTCTGTTGGTATATATGTAGATTTATAACTATATGTGCATACATATCTATTCTGATATACCTACTACTGTCAATATATATGTAGATATCCAGACGTATATTTGCATATGTATCACTATCTATATATGTGTAGACATATATTGCTCTGTATATGTATATATCTGGGTGCGTATATGTATATCTATGTACATATACATACCCATTTATATCTGTCGATATGTATATGTGTAATTATTTATATAGATATCTGGATAATTATATCTACATATATTTTCACCATATGTCCTGAACATGGAGTGTAGCCCTACCTCAGCCCATATAGTCTCAACTTCGCAGTGCAAGGGGATGTCAGGTATGTATAGCAGGTATATTAGTAGACTATTGCTACTGTAATAGGGATTGTCTTCACAGACATGGTGTGTGTGGGAGGTCACATCTGCTTTTCACATGTGTGCCATTGGCTACTGACAGACATCCTAAGGACATCATAGTACAGTCCCGCTGCTAGTACGTAATGCTCCTGTGGACTACAGGAGAGATATTGGCCAATATATGTGGACATTCTGACACACTCTGTATAGTCCAGAGGTATACACAGAACCCCTTAGTGCAAAACATGTGGACCAAGCCTGACAATATGGATGTTAACAGCCATGTAGATGGGTATAATACATGACTGGTATACATTTGCCCCCATAGGTTATGCATTCACACACTCCTGTCCTGACACATAATAACTGCTGGTACAGAGGTGCCATGGCCACATACTACCCACTAGATATTGACATACATCTGTACAGCATCCCACTGCTCTGTCTAACATACATGACTGTTAAGAGAGGCCCGGCAGAAGTACATTTGGCAAGTATTTGGACATGACATCTCACTGGGTAAGTACACTAAGCTGCTAGGCATGTAACAAAGCACTGTGTAGGCTACAGGCAGACTGGCTCAACACTGGCCTGCATCTCCTATGGGGGAATGCACATGTACCTGCATATATAGCAGGCTCTACAGGCATATTACAGCACAGGGTAAGATACACCTGTGTGAAAGTGCATAACCACAACCAATGTGAACACAGCCACAGCCACATATGGTAAGCTAGCATAATATTACAGTATATGGACTATCTGTTCAACACCATCCTCATGTCTGTCACTCACACACTAACCCTACATATACTGGGCTGCTACATAGTGTGGTCTGATGCCTGTCTGTGGTATGGGACATGTGTGTGTGTATGGCCCTACAAACATGTAAGCCAGTATGGTAACATACAGTGAAGCAGCATGTAACATCAGATAGGACGGGACCAAAAATAATTACTTCTACCACAGTCTGTACACAGACCAAAGTACATATTAACAATACACACACTGTCAACATTCACCATAAGTACACAGACCTCAGTACTGTACAAACAACCACAGAATGTCCTGTTTATGTCATCAAATATAATCAGTACTGTACATAACATGTGTAGCAGTCTGATATCTCACTGGCTTGTTATCATATATGATGACACTAATTATGGTGTACAGCACATATGCACCTCTTAATGCATGACATATGCACAAAGGTTGACAGAGTTGTGGCTGGAAGCACATACACAGGGCCAATATTGACATGTTGCTGTGATAGCCTCACACATTTACTGTTGTAACAGGGTTTGTTGCAACATATGTCCTATGAGGGATATGAAGTCAGTAACTATCATGGCTGTCACCATCTACAGACTTCTGCAGTTCACAGATAGATGCTCTATGGTAACACATGAAACCAAAGACATCACACACTGCCCAGTCTGCAGATAGCCCTACAGAGGGGGATTCCTCATAAACATTGAACTGACATGGCAGGTATTAAAACATGTGGGACAGCCATATCCACACACACCCTGTTAAACCAACATTACTCCAAATGCAGTATAGCAGCAATTACAGTCTGTAGTCAGGTCAGGCACATCCCCCTCCTGTGTGTTGCCCTGTTTTCACAGTGTATGTTGTTAGAGGTAAATCTCCAATCGATCTGAGATGCTGTTTGCCAAACAACAGATCGAGTTCCTTCTCACAGTGAATGAAAAAGCCCAACACCAACATGATGTTCCTAGATATTGGAGTGTGTTTCCATACAATTGGCTATGGGAATGTTACCACAGCTGTTCCACATGCAATCAGCTAGGGGAGGACTGCAATTTGTGCAGAGGCCATCAGCTGATCATGAGCATCACTTAAAATACACATGCTGCTGCCTAAGCAAAGCAGGTGTAGGTCCCCACATCCACCAGAGAGGGAGTGAGAGAGGCAGACAGAGGCAAAGACAAGTCAGGGAGGGGTTGGAGAGTAAAACTTAAGCATATTTGTGTCACACACCTACCAGCACAGGGTAACAAACCCCTGACGACTATGTAGTGCTATCACATTTCTATGCAGTTATTGGATACACCACATAGGTTACATGTTGTGGAGCTCTCAGAATGTATATGTGATGGTGAGTGACATCTGCAACAGGGATAAAGTAGCTGTACGGTAGGTGACATACACATGCCTGTTGGCATGAACAGCTGCCAGTGTCAACACAGCCACATTCTCACAGGGATGCACACACATTGACACACTTGGCAGGGCCAGGAATACAACTTATCACTAGTGAGATTGCCACAACACATTACTGTGCAGGTATCTCATGCACCACAGGGTTCATATGGAGGTTATACTGGCAAAGGGTATGGGGAGGTGTCTGACATCAGACAGCATGCTTCAGTATGCCACTGGGGGTTGTAGTGAGTGTGAATGTGAACATACACATCATACAACACACACACACACACACACACACACACACACACACACACACACACACACACACACACACACACAGTGCCAGTACTGACATGCATGGGTGCATTGATTCACGGGTGTGTAGTGGTCAACTGTGCCAAATGGCTAAACAAAGCTAGGTGATGGGTATACCTTGGCATCAGGCCACATGACAATGGTCTACATTGTGGCTCAGGGCTGTAGTCTCTGGATTTTCCCACACAGGTGGGTATTTTATTCACCATCCAGTCATCAGGGTGACTATTGTGTGGCCAATTCTGTGCATTGCTTGCCATGTGTGTGTTCCATAGTCCATGACATGGACGGTGCCTGTGATGTGCACACCTTCCACATGCATGTACAGTGACATGTGAAACTGTACCTGGGGTGTCTGGCCTATGTTGTGTACACAGATTATCATCAGATGTGCCAGTCCTTGCCTCATATGGCAGGAACTGGTAATGGACAGCAGGTTTACCCTGCACCTACATTGATAGCATACTAATGGCATTCCCTGGTGTCAGTGGCATCTGTCCATACAGGGCATGTTTTCAGGCATGGTATGTCCTTTGTGGATCAAATTTGATGGCACCACAGGTGTTGCAGGTGTCCAGTGGGGAACATGGGGAAGGTGCACTGTCTGCATGTATGTGCCTATTGGACAGATGGACAGGGTGCCATGCCCTCTGTAGGCCACTGCAATCACTCCATAGTTACTATCAGTGGGCAATATGGAGTGTACTACCAACATAGCGGCTGTTGCCTTGACTTCTCATAAGTATTAGGCTCCCGATTGGTCCTTCCTGATCAAGTGAAAAATCAGTTCCTTTCCCTAATCTGATCAGTAAAAAAAACAGTTCCCTATACTAATCTGGTTTGTCCAAGGGTCATTTTCAAGGTTACTCTCCAGTCCAGCTGGTGAATCTGGGAATTTTGAGGCAATGTTACAATTGCCTTATGTACACAGACAACCCTCTCCTCCTTCCAACAAAATCTAATACATGTGAGAGATGCAGTTACACAGCCAAACTGGAGGCAGAGCTCTCTCAACCCAAGACTGGCACTGTCAGTCAGGAGGAAAATGTAACCACCCACACCACAAATCCAGTCTCACACAGACCTATTGCATCTACATACCCAACAAATAAACACACAAAAACATACTCAGAGGCTCTAAATAAAAATCTGCCTAAACAGCAAAGACCTCCTAAGCAGATATCCAAGCAACAGCCACCCCTCAACAATACCCACGAATCACATATCTCACAAAATCAGTGTGCCTCACAGTCACAAACAACACACCAAATACACTTGTTATAGGGGACTCTATTGTCCGGCACACTGACGTCCCGCTCACCAGACTAAACAAGGAGAATGTCACTGTAAGCTGCCTGTCGGGTGCCAGGGTCCGCCACATAATGTAAGCACTCAGGTCACTCCAAAGCAAGTACAAGTATGACTCCGTCATTGTCCATGCTGGTGTGAATGACCTGAGACGAACCTCCCCGGACTACATGAAAAGAGACATAGAGGAGCTCTCTGACCATGTAGCCCAGGCTGGTATGACCCTGACCTTGAGTAGCATCTTGCCCTCACCAAGAATGATGCTACAGTATAAAGACAAAATGATCAGTTTCAACAATTGGCTAAAGTATTGGTGTCATTCAAAGGGGATCCAGTGTCTGTCTGCCTGGGATGACATGCTCGACAAGCCACATTGCTTTTCTAGGGATGGCTTGCACCTGTCACCCTTAGGCTTTCGTATACTGGCTAAGGCTCTTGCCACCCCTATAGTGCCTTTTTTAGGCAAGGCTCAAAGGACAAACCTACCTCCATAGACAACCCAAGGATAAAAAAACTAAAGGTAATGCTACTCAATGCCAGAAGTCTAAACCTCAAGATGCACACACTCGAGGCTCTCCTCAGTATGGAGAAAATCAATGTCTGTGCAGTAACAGAAACCTGGTTCAAGGCTCCTAAGAGCACCCCAGCACTACCAGGTTATAACTCATACCATGCGTTTTGGCCCCAAAACTCAGACCGAAGCACAAAAGGAGGGGGAGTATCTATATTCATCAAAGATACCTACACCTCCAGGTTAGTGGCACTGCACGAAGCATCGGAAACCATCCATGTGCAACTAACAGTGGGCAAAACTGCCTTTCAGTTTGTAGCCTGCTACAGAACACCCTCCCTATTACAGGAACCCCACTTGGCATTCCTGAGAACCCTGGAGAATATGAAGGTCTCTCCCAACACTATGTTATTGGGTGACTTCAACTACCCAAGCATTGACTGGGAAAACTACTCAAGCCCAAACACCCTCACCCAATAGTTCCTTGAATTTATAAACTCTAACGCAATGGAACAACTGGTCACCACTCCCACAAGAGGGAACAACATATTGGACCTGGTCATCACCAACATGGGGACTCTATGTTCCACACCAGAGATAAACCCCTCATTGGTAAGATCAGACCATAAACAAATTTCCCTGGACATCCATATCCCATCCCCATCCCCAGCCAAGGAAATCACTGTAAAGAATTTCTCAAAAGCCAACTTTGCACTTCTCAAGACTGAGGCGGAATCCTTCAAAGCCCCTGGGCCAGAGGGTAATACAGCCCAATCCGCAGAATCCTTTACAAATGCATTCTATGAGCACCTGCAGGAATGCATGGATCGTGCTATCCCAAATAAAACCAAGACTCACTCCTCCAAAAACAGGAGACTGGTCTGGTGGACCCCAGCCATAAATAAGCTATACAACAGAAGGAGGAAGCTACTACATGACAGAGCAAAATCCCAAAAAGGGAAGGCATCTCTGATCAGTATTAGCAAAAAACTTTGATCCCTCATAAAATCATCAAAGGCCAGTTTCGAAAGAAAAATTGCCCTAGACACTAAAGATAATCACAAGGCTTTCTTTAGTTATGTCAGGAACATGGGCAGAAACTCCCAGATATGCTCTGAATTGTTGCATAACGGTACCAAATATACCGAACCTACAGACATAGCCAACATCCTGACAGACAGATTCAGTGCAAACTCCCCCCCCTTCCCCCCCAAAGGAACAAATGTCTATCCCAACTGAATGTAACCTCCCTGACATCACAGATGCACAGGTAAAAGCTGCCTTCTCCAAAGCAAAAAACACAGCATCTATGGGACCGGACGGTGTCCCAACTGAACCCTCACATTAAGTCATTGTTCAAACTTAGCCTTACTACAGGATATGTACCCAAAGAATGGCATACAGCTACAGTGGTCCCACTCCACAAAGGTGGTGCTACAATGGACCATGGAAACTATCGCCCCATAAGCCTGACTAGTCTGAGCTGTAAAGCTATGGAGAGTATTATCATGGAACTCATAAACAAAGACATTGGGAGCCTCCAGACACTGGTCCCTACCCAATTTGGCTTTGTTAAGGGCAGATCTTGCCTCTTAAACCTAGTTGATTTCTTTGAAACAGTTACCAAAGCAATAGATGAGGGTAAGGTAGTCCACACAGCCTACCTGGACCTCGCAAAAGCCTTCAACACAATACCCTACTCAGGCATCATAAATAAGCTTACCAGCTTAAATATCAACCCCTATATCACAAGACGGGTTGCAAACTGGCTCAGAGATAGAACCCACATGGTCAGAATCGCAGGTGCCATGTCCGAATCCAAACCAGTTACAAGTGACGTCCCACAGGGCTCAGTCCTGGGACCTCTCTTGTTCGGTATATACTTCTCTGAGGTTCAGGCTAACACGGGGGGATTATGGCTGACAAAGTTCGCAGATGACTGCAAACTGGGGGCCATAATCGAATCTCCAGATGACACAAGCATTCCCCAAAAGGGTCTCACAGAGACAGATGCTTGGTGCCAGAGCCACCTCAAGCTAAATACTAAAAGTGCATAGTCATCCCTTTGGGAAAAACAGGTGCCACAAATTACCACATAGGTGGTAATCCATTAAGTACGGAAGAAGTAATTAGAAATTTGGGGACCAACGTAGATAGTAATCTCTCCTTTGATAATCACGTTGCCAAAGTGGTTAGAAAGACCTTCTATATAGCCCACCTTATCACAAAAGGGTTTGCATCTAGATCAAGAGAGGTCATTCTGCCCCTCTACTCGTCACGCATCAGGCCCATAATTGAATACAATGCCCCTTTTGGGATATAACTTACCCGACACCTGCAGCAACTGGAGAGACCCCAAAAGTACCTCACCAAGAGGATCATGGGCTACAAGCAGATGTCCTATGCAGCTCGACTAAAGAAACTCCAGCTCTACTCAGTTGCTTACCGCCTACTCAGAGGCGATCTATGGCTGATGTACAAAGCCATGTCAAACCCAGAATTAATGGACATGCTCCACCTCAAAAATTCAAGTCCCTTAGAGCTACACGCTCCAGGGACCTAAACCTCAGCACAAAAATAAATAGGACATGCTGGAGGGACAGATTCATTTCCCAGAGGCTCCCCTCACTCTGGAATAGAATCCCAATTTATGTTAGACATAGTCCCCCGCTGACCCTCTTCAAGCAAAATCTGCACGCGTGGATGGGAATTCGCAAATTCACCCCTGGGATCTCTTCTGTGTCCCTGCTAGACAGAGGTACAGTAAACTAATCTTAAAAGGGTACCTTCTGTGACCTACTTTACAGAGGCACAGTAGGCTAATCTAATAGGGAGGCAGAAGCCAAATACACTCTGGCAAGGCTTAGAAATGCCCTAGGGCAGATAGCCTAGTATCTACCTATGAACCTATGTAAGTGTGTGCATGTGTGTGTGTGTGTGTGTGTGTGTGTGTGTGTGTGTGTGTGTGTGTGTGTGTGTGTGTGTGTGTGTGTGTGTGTGTGTGTGTGTGTGTGTGTGTGTGTGTGTGTGTGGGTGTGTGTGTGTGTGTGAGACATGGGTTGAGAGTGTTCTCTGGCTACTACTAGGGTTGCTAACTTTGTTTGCCTGGCCTTGATGTTACATGTATGGATATGAATTTGCACACCAACCTTTCAGCTATTTCACATGTGTTATCCCTGTATGGTGGACATTGTGATATATACTAGGGCCACCATATAAGAAATTTGCAAAACCCACTCCACATTTGGCCCAGTTGTTACACAATCACAACCACCTCCACACAGGATATGAGTTACAGAAACACACAGACACACTTGGGATTAGAACTCCTATCTAACTAGTTTATTACACTACAGCAGTATGCAGTTATAGTACACACCACAAAGATTACTAGAGTACTCCTTCCCCAAAGGTGTATATCACATTGGATGACATCAGCAGGATTGCCAAAGTAGGGCATTTGAATTGTAGTGAGTGTGGTGAGGCTAAAATGCATTGCTCCCTACACAGGCATTGAAACACACAGGCATTGAAACACACACAAAACACCCCCAACCGACATATGTGGGTATAGAACCCTAACAAAGGTCTATATCACACTACAGCATGAAGCTGTTAGAGTATGCACCATGGGGATTACTGAAGAACTCTGTCCCCAAAGGTGTATTTCACATTGGATGACAGCAGAATTGCCAAAGTAGGACACCCGAATTGTAATGAGTGTGGCTAGGCTAAATGCACTGCTCCCTACACAGACATTGAAACACACACAAAACATCCACAATTGACATGTGTGGGTATAGAACCCCTAACAGAGGTCTATATCACACTACAGCATGATGCTGTTATAGGATGGACCACAGGAATTACTGGAGAACTCCTTCCCCAAAGGTGTATTTCACACTGGATGACATCAGCAGGATTGCCAAAGTAGAGCATTCAAATTGTAATGAGTGTGACTAGGCTAAATGCATTGCTCCCTACACAGACACTGAAACACACACAAAACTTCCACAACCAACATGTGTGGGTATAGAACCCCTAACAGAGGTCTATATCACACTACAGTATGAAGCTGTTATAGGATGCACTACAGGGATTACTGTAAAACTCCTTCCCCAAAGGTGTATTTCACATTGGATGATATCAGCAGGATTGCCAAAGTAGGTCATTCGAATTGTAGTGTGTGGCTAGGCTAAAATGCATTGCTCCCTACACAGACATTGAAACACACACAAAACATCCACAACTGACATGTGTGGGTATAGAACCTCTAATAGAGGTCTATATCACATGACAGCATGAATCTATTATAGGATGCACCACAGGGATTACTAGAGAGCTCCTTCCCCAAAGGTGTATTTCACAGTGAATGACATCAGCAGGATTGCCAAAGTAAGGCATTTGAAATGTACTGAGTGTGACTAGCCTAAAATGCATTGCTCCCTACACAGACATTGAAACACACTCATAACATCCAGAACTATCATGGGTGGGAATAAAACCCTACCAGAGTTCTATATCACACTACAACAGTACGCACTGCTACTCCTCCTTTTTTTTCTCTTTTTTTTTTTTTTCCGCAAAGAGTTCTATATCACACTACAACAGTACGCAGTTATGGCACACACTACAGAGATTACTGGGCTATATACTTCCCAGAGGTGTATTTCTAGGTGGATGACATTGGCAGCCTTACCAAAGTAGAGCATTCGAATTGTATGTAGTGTGACTACCCTAAAAAGCATTGCTCTCTACACAGACAGAGTTAGACAAACACACACAGATACTTGCCATGCCTGGGATTAGAACTCCTACCTAACTAATTTATCAGACTATAGCAGTACACAGTTATAGAATGTGCTACGGAGATTACTGGGCTACAACCTTTCCATAGATGTATTTCTAGGTGGATGACATCAGCAGCCTTACCAAAGTAGAGCATTTCAATTGTAGGGAGTGTGACCACCATAAAAAGCATTGCACTCTACACACACACACACACACACACACACACACACACACACACACACACACACACACACACACACACACACACACACTGGGACACGCCGTGGAGATTACTGGGCTATAACTCTCCCAAAGGTGTATTTCACAGTGGATGACCTCAGCAGGCTTGTCATAGTAGGGCTATGGGGAGGGCAGTGTGTGTGCATGGGCCATAACCTATTCATCTAGAGGTTGACATGCCACATGCGGGCACACACAGGGTTATATTTCACAGGTATGTGTATACAGCTGCTAGATGACTCCTTCCTTGTACAGTCATGTTGCACAGCTAGCATGTGCACCACATTGTCTGTGATGCTGACAGACCGGTGGCTAGTATCTGCAGTGAGTGACATCTGACCCTCATGTGGTTGGGGCCCTTTGGCTGTGTGCTGGGTGGGACAGGCCTGGATGGCTCCTTGTCACAGTCACACTCTTCCACACATCTATGTACATCTACCTTTGGCTTATTATAGTATGCTGTCCTTACATATATGTCTGTATTCCTATCCACTGTGTGTGCAAGGCATGAGTGGTGCATACTGAGGAGTGTCTGCATTAACATCTGCGACTGCCAGATATGTCTGGTTCACTGTGTTTGCAGACATGGCCTTTCTGTGTTTAAGTGTGTGAGCATGCCCAGTATGCCCATCTGTATTTAATGTGTGGATCGAGTCCAGGTAGTTTGTACTGCAGTGCTGAAATTTGTGTTGTACACCTACAGGTAGCATGCTGTTTCTGCAGGGTATCCATAGATCATTTGGCATTGACTGTTACTACATTTCTGCATAGGATGGGGGGCACACCTGACTATTTCAACATTTCTACACAGGATTGGGGGGCACACCTGACTGTTACTACATTTCTATGTAGGATGTGGGGGCACATCTGACTATTTCTACATTTCTCACAGGATTGGGGGGGCATACCTGACTGTTATTACATTACTACGTAGGATGGGGGGACCTGTCTGTTTCTACATTTCTACACATGACTGGGGGGTACACCTGACTATTATTACATTACTAAATAGGATGGGGGCACACATGTCTATTTCTACATTTATACACAGGATTGGGATGGGCACACCTGACTATTATTACATTACTACTTGGATGGGGGGCACACCTGACAATTTCTACATTTCTACACAGGATTGGGGAGCACACCTGCTGTTATTACATTACTACGTAGGATGGGGGTGGCACACATGTCTATTTCTACATTTCTACACAGGATTGGGGAGGCACACCTGACTGTTATTACATTACTATGTAGAATGGGGAAGCACACCTGACTATTTCTACATTTCTACACAGGATTGGGGGGGCACACCTCACTGTTATTACATTACTACGTAGGATGGGGGGCACACCTGTCTATTTCTACATTTCTACACAGGATTGGGGGCACACCTGACTGTTATTACATTACTACATAGGATATGGGGGCACACCTGACACTTGTACACATTTGCTATGACTGTACTGGTATGTCAGGTACTCCATTTCATTCTGTATTCTTACCTATCATGCTCACTAGAGGCATACCAGTGTACTACAGGTCTTAGCTTTGGTTGCCCTACATATTAGTGTCTGACTTCCTACCCTTCAGAGCTAACATCCCACTGCCTGAACTGCTGTAGTCTGTCTATGTAGGCTTGGGGGGTGGTTACCCATAGCCATCATTCAGAGGCCATAGCACAGGGTCTTTTGGGTTTGTATACACCTGTCCTGATGGCTGAGACTGTTGTTGGGTATGTGAACCGCCCTGACTGGCATGTATGAGTCATATGGATACACATGTCGCCCAGCACATTTCCTGCAGTAGGTTTTATCACCCTGTGTAGTACTGGCTACTATGGTGACTCCAGTATGTGTTACAGATGTCATGGTGCCACTATGGGTGTCTACTTTCTGCTGCCATAACATTCAGCCACCCAATTCCCTTGCATGCTCACATCCATACCATAGATACAGGTAACGACACATTCTACACCATTTGGCAATTGGTGGGTTGATTGACTTACCTTGTGGGTGTGCCAGAATTGTGGATGTTGCTGGAGGGCTGCCTATCATTCCCTATACATGGTTTGAGCACAGGTAGTGTCATGTTTGGCATCCCTTTTACTGTATGTGCAAGTCAGATAGAGGTATCATTCCCTGGGTCCCTATTGTCTCAGTGCATGTGCTATGCGTTGTCTCTTTGCCATGCCTTGGCATACTGAGCATGCCTCCATCTGCCTACTGGGGCAGGCTCAGGTTGTTCCTCCTCCGAGTCACTCTGTGCCTGTTCAGGCCTTGGCATTGGTGGGGGGCTATGTGGCCCTGCCCCGTGCTGTTTCTGCTGCAGCTGTTTCCACAGGATCATATTGTGTAGCATGGCACATACCGTAACAATTTGGGTACATGTAGCTGGTGGGTACTGCAAGGCTCCACCAGATGTGTCCAGACACTGGAACTGTGACTTGAGCATCCCAAACACACACACTCTATTATAAGTCTGGTCTGTGCGTGTGCCTCATTATGGCATTTTTCTTCAGGTGTGTGTGCATTTCTGATGGGTGTCATCAGTCACGGCTCCAGTGTGTAACCAGCATCCCCCACTAGGTGACTGTAGGGGATGTCCCATTGGCAAATCTCTGGTACAGCTGCGTCAGATGCCAAATGTGGGAATCATGATAGCTTCCAGGGCAGCCAGCACACACATTCATTATAATGCCTTGGGCATCACAGACGGCCTGGCAGTTGATGGAGGGGATGTCCCTGCGGTTGATCTAGGCTTCGTCAAGGGCAGATCATGCCTCCTGAACCTGGTGGATTTCTTTGAGACAGTTACTCAGGCTATACATAAGGGAAAGGAGGTACACACGGCTTACCTTGACCTTGCTAAAGCATTTGACACCATTCCCCATAAAGGTATTATTGATAAGCTCACCAGCCTGGGCATAAACCCTTACGTCACAAGATGGATCACAAACTGGCTCTCAGACAGATCCCATAAAGTAAGAGTAGTGGGATCTATGTCTGAATCCAGACCAGTAATGAGTGGTGTGCCTCAAGGCTCTGTCCTGGGGCCCCTCCTGTTTAGCATATACTTCTCAGAAGTACAGGCAAGCACAGAAGGGCTGTGGCTGACTAAGTTTGTGGATGACTGCAAACTGGGTGCTATAATAGAGTCTCCGGCTGACATGGAGATCCTCCAGAAGGGCCTAAATGAGACTGATGCATGGTGTCAAAGCCATGGTCTCAAGCTAAATGCAAAAAAATGTGTAGTAATCCCTTTTGGAAAAAACAGAGTACCCGCAAACTACAACATAGGAGGTAATCTCCTGAAATATGAAGAAGAAATAAGGGATCTAGGGACCCAAGTAGACAGTCAGCTTTCCTTTGATAACCTTGTTGCCAAAGTGGTTAGAAAATCCTTCTATGTGACCCATCTGATCACGAAAGGGTTCGCATCAAGATCTAAGGATGTAATGGTGCCCCTCTACTCTTCCCTCATCAGACCCATTATTGAGTACAATGCACCAGTTGGAATGTACCTGGCTAGACATCTCCAGCAGCTTTAGAGACCACAGAGGTACCTAACCAAGAGGATTACTGGCCTCAAACAGTTGCTCTATGCAGCACGATTGAAAAAGCTAAGACTGTTCTCTGTTGCATACCGCTTTCTCAGAGGTGATCTCTGTCTAACGTACAGAGCCATGTCCAACCCAGAATTGTTGAACATGCTCCATCTTAGCAAAACCAAATCTACTCAAGCTACATGCTCTAGGGATATAAACCTCAACACAACAATGAATAGAACATGCTGGAGGGATAGATTCCCTTCACAGAGACTTCCCTTACTATGGAACAGGGTCCAGATCTACATAAGACAGAGCCCCTCACTATCACTCTTCAAGAGGAACCTTGATGAGTGGATGGGTAACAGAAAGTTCACACCGGGGATCACACCAACAGCACTACTAGATAGGGGCCAAGGGTACTAGCTGCTAGTACAAGGGTTTAGGGAACTACTAAAGGGGCAGTGAATACCGCACAATGTGGCTTGGCTAATATATGCCTTCGGGCAGATAGCCCAGTACCAACCTATGAACCTATAACCTGATCACTGGGTGGTGCTTTGATGCATATGTGCATGCAGTCTATCACACTCACTACCTCAGGGTATTCTGTTATTTGGTGGAAGAGATGCATATTGCTGGCCAACACCTCACAGATGTTGAGGAAATCTACGTGCTCACTGGCATGTGCTGACATGGCATCCAGGAACTGGTGGAATACTCTGGATGTTAATGCCTGTGACATCCCCATGATATCCCCAGTTGAGCTTTGAGAGGTACCTGTGGCTAGTATTCTTAGGCCTAGACATACCTTGGTACCCACTGGGATGGGCTCCCCTCGGTCAGTTTGGTGTGTCAGGCATGGCCGGCACAGCTCAACAGTTTGCTGTAGGAGGTCCCTGTCCACCCTATAGTGCTCCACTATCTCCACCTCATGTAGCCCCTGGTAGGTTACCCTGGGTCTGTACACTTTTCTCCATCTCCTCACTGTGGGATGATTGGCAGCATTCACATCTTCACCACCCTCAGCCTCTTGCACATGTTGTTCTATGTTGTCTGCTGCAGCCCTTCTCATTTTGTAGGTTTGTTTGTTAAACGTTCCCCGCTTGTATACACTGGTTGTGTAGAGTGTGGGAAAAACCAGAGGGGAAGGTGTTTGCATAGTTTATAGTAGTGTTCTGTGCTGGGCTGGTCTGCTGTCTGTGTAATTGGCTGATTCTGATACATTTCACCTGCCAGCTATGCTAGTTCACCTTGATTACCTTCCTACTGCTGCCTTCCTGTTTAAGCCCGGGGGCGCACCGTGCGAACCGAGTGCTCAAATGAGCACAGTGCTGCTATTTCCTGGTTTAACTTTTTTTTTCTTCCTTTAATTTTTAAAACCCAGTGCATGGTGCGCACACCCGCTTAGGCAATTAAAGAGGCTAGGCAGATACAGACACACCCCCTAGCTTAGCTGTGCTAAGCTAGGAGCAAACCTGAGCCACATGGCTCCAATATGCTTACAGTATGCCTGACAGACCCCCTTATGATGTCAGCTAACTCCTAGGCTTGCACCAAGCTATTCCTATTCTTACACTGTTGGGACCTGACTAGCTTGCTGGGGAAAACTGGGATTCACTATCATTCACCTCATTTGCATAGGATTGCCTGCTAATACATAGTTACATGTCTCACACTGAGCCTCCCCCCTTAGCAACCACTACTCACTGGTCATGTTGTCTTCTGCCTTCCATTGACTTGCATGGCAGAATAGTGATTTCAGTTAGAATGCTTAATTTAGGTTTATTTTGTTTTCCCTCCCCTGATCCCATTTGTGCGCTGCTGCCCTACGCTTAAACAGCTGAGATTAGCTAAAAAAAATAAAAGTAGATTTTTTTTTGGCTGTTTGCAATGCCAATGGCCTTATACTTGGCCATTGGCATGCTTTCTAGATGATTTTCAGCCTTTATTTGGAGCTGTCACAGCTCCGTTTTGGATTTTGCAGAAATGTACTCGGTTACTAACCGAGTACATTTCTGCAGATTGCACAAGTCCTGCACGGCCAGTTGCAAGCTTCCTGAATTGCAAATTCACCTCATTTGCATGGATTTCTCCTGAAAATGGGGTGATTTCCATACAGAGGCTTAGTCCGTGCAGGACTAGTGCAGGAGTGCTTGTGCATGCCCCTGCAGGCTGTTCCTGGATCACACGGCAGACATATTGCCTGCTAGGGCTCCTGCATTGATCTTGCATGCCATGCAAGGCATAGAGAATCCGGGGGCTGATCTCAGTCTAAGTGATTTACTTTGGTGTAAGGCCTATCTATAAACATGATTACACCAGGGACCCAATTTCCAAAAGTCTTGAACTGAATGTAAGTGGTCACTTAATTATTTTTGTGCTTTGGAACACACTATTTTCAGTTGAAGAATTTTCTGATGAAGTCTTGTATCTTGGTAGACAAGGGTGCTTAATTTAGAATAAATTACTGTGGTTGGACGAATTACAGACTGATTTTGTACATTCTCTGATCTATAAGAAGTACGAAACTACAATTTCTGACTACTGAATGCCTTAATTCTCAATGATTTGTCAGACAAAAACTGAATGGTATGTTCTTAGCCAATTAACTAATAAAAAATATATAAGCATGCATTTCTTCTTAAAATCATGAATCTTTAAGGTTCGGTTCCTTGAGATATAAAACTTCAAACACATATATCAGCCAAAGTGGGTATGTTAATTTTTATACTTTAATGATGTCTTATTCTGTTCTATTCTATTCTATTCTATTCTATGTCCACAAAAACTATAACATCCTGATGAAGTTAAATTTATTTAATATTTGTGTATCGGGAAAGTCTGACTTTGAACAAAGCCAATTTTCAGAGGAGGCCAGGGGAGAAAAGGTCCGGACTCATGTCTTTATAACGTGGGAAGAAACCAGAGTACCCAGAGAAAACCACCACTAATCCAAGAAGGACATGCAGACTCCACATAGGAGGTACCCCAGCCAAGAATTGAACCGGAGAACCTCTTGCTCTGAGGCAACAATGCTACTGCTACACCACTGTGCTGTCCAAGGCAAAGAAAGAAAACAACTTTATCACATAATTAAAGCCATGCCTTATAACAGGTTTTCAATCATTAGGGAATATTTTACCACCATCATGCTGGGTGAGTGACCAAAGCAAATAAAATATTTGTCTAGTCGCATATAATATGTGCCAGATGAGATGTCAAACTTAAAACATATTTATTACCAACCTAAACTGGACATACACATACTTTGATGTCGGTATTACAGGACATTAAAATGACCTTGGTAAAGCAGTTAGGAGAATCCAGGGTGCCAGCATGAATAGTAAGAAGCATAATCCTGTGAAAAACAAAAGTTGTTATCCTGTTGTAGAGGTCACTGTTGACAAAGGAGCATCCACAAAAACTTGCCATGACTTTATACCTAAATTAGTGCTAGGACATGACAAAATGTTCCTTCACACCAGGGTTTCAGAATTATTAACCATGAATCATTTTGGTACATTTTAAGGAAACTGTATCTAGTTATACTTAAATTCCCAAAATACACGCGATATAATCTAGCAACAGCAATTTCTCTGACTGCCAATAGAACACAGAAATTGTGCCAAAATACCTTTTGGCAACAGTGGAGTTTTCCATTTTCTCTACTGTTGTGTGACTTGGTGTAGGTATATATAATTTTGGGTATATGTTAGGTGCTTAATTTTCTGCAAAAAAATGTTTTCAGGAATTGCTGAAAGGTATTTTGGCAGCTTGTTTGATATATCATCAGCTGAAGAAATGTCAAGCGATTTACGTCAGTCCTAAAATGCCCATATTTTAACAGGGCTGCAGAGTAACATTAAGAATTCTCTCTTTGTTTTTATTTAAAATTAAATGTTTTATAGAGCACACTGACTTAAATATTAACATATCAGCACCACTCTAAAATCAGCAACCACTGAGAGATTGTCTTATACCAGGCAACTCTCAGCTGTACTGGCAGGGATTTCACTGTAGTTTCCCAGCAGTCTTCAGAAATAGTAATGAATGTGGCAAAATCTATAAAATCAGCAATGCTGGCATAAAAAAAAAACTTTCTAGAGTTATGTGCAACAACACTATTATTCTCAAAGCTCCACCACCAATATGTCCCATGATACCTCACAGGAAGATGTTCTGGAATGTTCTGTAGAAGACTCTCAGCAAACAGGCAACAATAAAGGTGTTCTCAGTCCAGAAGAATATAATCTAAGGGAAGATCTGCTTGATTTAATAGGGATCGATAGACATATTAAGATAGATGAAATGGATGGCACAGTGGTGCAGCGAGAACGTTGTTGCCTCACAGCAAGAGGTTCTCTGGTTCGATTCTTGGCTGGGGTGCCTTCTGTGTGGAGTCTGCATGTCCTCCCTGTGTTTGTGTGGGTTTCCTCTGGGTGCTCCGGTTTCCTCCCACATTTCAACGACATGCACCTGGAGTGTTTCTCCCTGGGCATCTGCTGAAAATTGGCTTCATTTCAAGTTGGACTTTCCTGGTTAACAAATGTTAAAAAAAAATACATAGATTGCAGAAAGTAAATAGTACACAAAATGTTAGAAGACTAGTAAAACAGATTAACATGTTAATCAAGACTATTAAGAGAAATTCATGTGACAGAATAAATAAGATTACTGTTCAGCTAAACTAATAATGGATAAAATATTAACTCAAAAATATAGAACAACAAAGGAAGGGAACAAGTAGAATGTACAAAGGAAGCATCAAATAGAGAAAATTATAAAGCAATTAAGACAAGAAGTAACACTGTCAGAAGAATAAAGAGAAAAGATTATTAAAAATACTTACAAAGATTGCAGTGGTGGTAAATGCAATACAAATTATCAAATAAGACCATTATTTATCACATGCTCTTTCCAATAATAATCTAAAAATATTAGCATAGCATAGCCAGAAAAATGCAGAAGGTATACAAATAAATATAAAAGAAAAGTACAAAATAAGCAATGACCCGAAAATGTTTGTAGAGAATTGGGCACAAAGCAAAAGGAATAGATACACTACTAAAACAGAATAGGTACATTTTGGTGAACTATTTATGAATTCCCTATTGAATATAAGATGCAGAACTGGTAGAAAAATTAAAAGAAACAGTAAGGAACTCTAATGCAGAGGATGTGAAATATGATGGGTAACAACCAGAGAAACTGAGATAAAATTTAATAAAAGCTCCTAACTAGAAAATCTCAGATCCAGATGCAGTACCCAGTTTCTGGTTAAAGGTATTAACATATATACCCAAACATTTAGCTCTGATCAAAAATTACTTATATGTGTATCCCATAATGACAATAACCTGGTTAACAACAGAAAAAAATGATACTCTTCCTTAAGAGTGAACCTGAAAGCCATCCAGAACTATAGACCAAAAACTTGCCTTCTGACAATATACAAATTAAATACTGGAACTGATGCAGACATTGTTTATAGTCATCTAGAAAAAAAATCAACTCTGGGAATAGAACAAAAAAAAGTAATAAAAGAAAGTCATATGGACCAAAGTATAATTTGTTGATGAACAAATCCATAACAAAGAGTTGCAAACAGGGGACAGATCTAAGTATGACTTTGACAGATTACAAAAAGCATTTAATAGCATCCCGTAGGATATTTACTGATGTATAAGAGATTCTGTACATTGATCAATTATAGTGTAGTAACCATGAAACAATGGCAAACCACTTTGCAGCTGAGCTATGACAAAAGGCTAATTATTATCTCAGGGATAAAAATTCAAAGGGGGATATTCAGGGTGGTTCTTTCTCACTGCTGCTGTTTTCTCTTGCTCTTAACACTTAAGCTGTCTACTTAACATATTAGATTGTTTACTGTTTGACTCCCAGAAGCTAACCTTGTTTAAAGACT
Organism: Protopterus annectens; assembly: GCF_019279795.1. Lineage (NCBI taxonomy): Eukaryota > Metazoa > Chordata > Ceratodontiformes > Protopteridae > Protopterus > Protopterus annectens. The sequence continues at coordinate 821,118,894 of NC_056735.1, read as the reverse complement.
CCTCGTCTACTTTTTGTGGGTGATTTAAAATCATATAGTTCATCAGATGAGGAATTAAAAGCACAACTACAGATTGTTAAAACTTTTTCAGATGATAAAAGAATGATATTTGGTCTTGATAATGTACAAAAGCTCCATTTAAAAAAGGAAAGCTGCAGCACTAGCAAATATCAGCCTGGGATGGGAATGTTATATAAAGGATCTTGAACAGGAGGGAGTGTATAAATATTTGGGAATCGATGAACAATCAGCAGTAAAACATGAACAAATGAGAATGAAGCTCAGTAAGGAACACTTCAGGAGAATAAAACTGATATTGAAAACTGCCATGGCATGTAGAAATAAAGTTTAAGCTATAAATCAGTTTTCTCTTCCTGTTTTAACTTACAGCTTTGGGGTAATTCATTACTCCCAGAAAGTATTGAATCAGTTCGACAAGGAGGCAAGGGACTACATACATATCTGCTGACCTCACTAGATCCAAACATAGTGAAAATTTTAAAACACGAGAAGTCTAAGATTACACCTTTTATTAGTTTAGCAGAAGTATTTTGGAATAACGCAGGAATGGAAAGAGAACCAGAAATAGAAGAAAATCAGACAGCAACTGCATGTATCCTAAAAATAAAAGAATATAAGGAAAAGGATCAGATGAGAAGGGGGGAGAAACAAGAAAGTCCACAAATACAAAGATGTTCTGGAACAACCTCATGTTTGTCAAAATTTATCGCAGGAGTAGTTAAGGATAGATGAACTGAAACCAAAAGATAACATGCTAATAATGGTGGACCAGGATAGTTTTCTGCATATACTCTATTTTACAAAGTCCATTGAAAATTTTGGAGAAACAGACAAATTCAGGTTCTGCAAAACAGAACTGTAAACAGTTGCACTTCTTGTTGCTGGGTATGATACACTCATGGAAGAGGGTCTGTACACGGAAAGGCACAACAATGTGACAAGACTGCTGCATTAAGGTTTGTGCAAATGCTATAATACAGAAGTAGCTGAGAAGAATTAGAAACATGAACTACAAAGCATTATAGTGAATGATTAAGTTTATATCACATAGAATCACTCATTACCAAGAGTTCAAGAAATAGATGCAAGAAAACCTGACACTGTAGTCCATGAAAGAAAAAGACAAAAATATTACTGATCATTGAAATTGCTACACTGAGTGATTAAACTGTCTTACAAAGAGAGACAGAGTCATAAAATACCAAGATTTGCAAGCAGGAAGGAGAGCAATGTGCTGGAAGGATACCCAGACAGTTCTAATAGTAGTAGGAACAACAGATCTAATAAAAAAATAATTTACAATTGTACTTAAATATGGTGCCAATACATGTAACACTGTATGAAGCACAGAAAGAGGCAATTTGGGGCACATTTTAAGTGCTGAGAAGAGTAATCTTAGGTAATACCAATGACTGACGCTATACTATCATGCCTTCTCTGATAAGACTCAAAGCCTACAAAAACTACAAGCACTATTTGACTCTCAGCTAGTGATATGAAACAAAGAAGGAAGGAAAGTAATCATATTTCTTTTTGTATTTAATGTGTAGTTGGTTAAACTGATAGAGCTGCTTTCTGTATTGCTTGTTCCAGTTTGTTTTCTGTTTTGAGAAATCTGTTTGGCTTGGTGTTTTTGTTCTGTGTGGTAAAATAGACAAATTACCTAGGCTTCACATTTCATGTTTTTTTCCCCATTGGTTAGTTTGTCCCTTGAATAATACTTAAATACACATATATCTGTGGCCTTGTCTTCTCTGATAAGACTCAAGGATTACAAAAATTACAAGCACTGTTTGACTTCCTGCTGGTGATTTGAAACAAAGAAGCAAGGAATACGATTATATCTCTTTTTGTATCTAATGTGTAGTTGCTTAAACTGATAGAGCTGTTTTCTGCATTGCCTGTTCCAGTTTGTTTTATGTTTTGAGAAATCTGTTTGGCATGGTGTTTTTGCTCTACCTGGTAAATAAACAAATTAACTAGGCTTCACATTTCACATGTTTTTTTTTTCCATTGGTTAGTTTGTACCCTGAATAATACTTATGCACATAATCATACCTCTCAACTGTCCAGATTTTCACAGAATATCTAGATTTTTGCCGCATATCTTTTTCGTCCGTTTCTTATAAAATTTGTGGCTTTCTGGCAAATCACTGGGATGATCTGAGGATTGAAGTCAGGAAATAATGGCATACATTTGAGTTTCAGACTTCATATCCTTCAGAAAATGCATATTAACACAAACTCTGTTACTCTAGCAACTTTTTAAGTTTATAAGAACAATGTTAAAAATCTGTCCCTATTTTGGGGGCTTTGTCCCCCCCCCCATTTTGTCAGGCTTTGTCCAGATTACTTGCACTAAGGGGTTCAGAGTTATGGCACATATATCTGTGACCCTGTCTTCAATGATAAGTCTCATGGCTTACAAACATTACAAGCACTGCTTTACTTCCTGCTGGTGAGCTGAAACAAGGAATGTGATCCTATCCCTTTTTATATCTGATGTGTAGTTGCTTAAACTGATAGAGCTGCTTCCTGTATTTTCTGTTCCATTTTATTTTCATTTTTGATAACTCTCCTTGGCCTGGCGTTCTTGTTCTAGGTGGTAGATAGGCAAATTACCTAGGCTTCACATTTCACATTTTCTTCACTGGTTAGTTTTGTTTCTCAAGTGATACTTAAATACACAGACTATATCTGTGGACTTGTCACCTCTGATAAAAAACAATACCTACAAAAACTACAAGCACCATTTGACTCCCTGCTGGTGTTCCCATTTCTGCTCTGCTTTTTAATCTTGATGATTTTTAATCTGCTTGTCTTGTATTTACTATAAATTGAGCTTTGAAAGCTCCTCCTTTTATACATTGTGTAATGATGTGAGGTATTGCCAGCTGGGTCTATATTATAACATCAAAGTTCAAAAACTTCGAATGTTATAATATCGAACCCTTTAGTGTGAAAATTGCGAATAGCAAAGCCTCGGAACATCGAAATTTTGCCTAGGGTAAGATTTCGGTGGTCTGTGGCTTCACTATTTACAGCAGTGTGGTGCAATGGTTATGGACCGGGTTTAGGGAAGTGAGCGAACAGAGGTTATGGATTGGGTTCAGGTAAGTGTGGTGCAATGGTTACGGAACTGGTTAAGGTAAGTGAGCGAACGGACTGGGTTAAGGTGAGTGTGCGGTAGTTAGGGACTTTAGGGTTAGGGCGCGGGTGAGGTGAGTGTGCGGTAGTGACAGACTTTAGGGTTAGGGGTGGGTTAAGTGAGTTAGGGTTAGGGCGTGGGTCAGGTAAATGTAAGATTGCATGGATGTGAGGGTTAGGGTGGGGTAGGTGAATTAGGGTTAGGGAGCGGGTAAGGTGAGTGTGTGATAGTTAGGGATCTTAGGGTTAGGGTTGGGTTAAGGTAAGTGGGTAGCTAGTGGTGTATGTCTGGTTTTGTGTAGGGTTTCATGAAGTGTATGTGTGTGGATTATTTATTTTGGTGTGCTCGAGTTGTGTGTATGTTTGTCGGAACAGCAAATTTTTTCCCTGGGAAAACATTAGCTATTCTGACTGTTCGTTTTAATGGTGTTTCGATTAAATGGGGACGATATTATAACATTCGATGTTTTTATACTTCGATGTTATAATATAGACCCTTGCCAGCTATACCAGGAGAAGTAGGACAGTGGATGTGTAACATATGTCAGCATAGCTAGCTGGAGTTTTGTAAAGAATTATATGTCATTTGTATATCAAACTGATTTGTACAGATGCTTGTGTTGAAAAAAATGTATTTGTAAAGTTGCATTTGTTAAAAATGTACCAACAGTGTGTCACGCTGGACAAAGGGTAGCACAGCAAGTAAATCTGTGCCAGCCTTTCCCAGGTGTGTGTGTGTGTGTGTGTGTGTGTGTGTGTGTGTGTGTGTGTGTGTGTGTGTGTGTGTGTATGCAAATCAAATCTCAAAGAGTGTGTGTGTCTGATGCTTGGAGCAGGGACAAAGAGCACTGGTTTCACAGAGAGGGTGTTGGAAGACTTGGCTTGGACACTCAGCTGAGGACTCAACTCTACAGCTATGCCAGTGGGGAGTCTTACTGGGGGGCTGGAGAGAGAGAGAGAGAGAGAGAGAGAGAGATAGAGAGAGGGAAACCCAGACCCCTGACTGCGTGTGTTACCTGCTGTGTCCTCTTAAGGGAAATTGTGCTTGATGCAGAGAGCTGCATCTGGAAATACTGCGTGTATCTATTTTTGTTCCAAGTGAATGTCCCTCACCGGTGTCACTGGTGAGGATTCAGGCTCTTTGACTACTGGCCCAGAGGGGGATGTCACACACACTGCTATTGATATCTTGAATTATTTATTTGCTTTTCTTTGAGCTTATTTTGAAAAAAAGTACATTTTGTCTCAATTGTCCATTCTGCTGATTTACTTGCTCTGAAACTATTATATAGCTAGTTCTTGCATAATGTAGTAAGCTCTTTTCTGTGTTTTTTACATCAAGAAGACTTAGGACTTTCCAAAAAGTGGCAGGTGGTAACCTGGTCTACACAAGTTTAGAGCACACTAGAGAGCCCTAAGTGTTGTCATTTTATTGAACAGAGGGCTTATTAGTCAGCTTAATTTGTTGTGCTGTATACATTTGATACAACTGAGAGTCTTTTGTCTTGTTTCAACCAAGCAAAGTACTTTTATTCAATAATCACATTTTTTAAGCTGCTTAAAGTACACTGCTGTTGATATCTTGAATAACGTATTGCCTCTTCTTGTGCTTTTCTTTATGTTTCTTTTAGTTTTTTATGGTAGCATTGTACTTGGGACAGTCTCTTACTGTGTATTTACATAAAGAGACCTAGGATCATTCAACTTATGGTAGTAGATGTTTACCTGGTCTATCTGAGTTGGAGAACACACGAGGGTTCTTTATTTTTTTTTTCAAAAAATGTTTTATTTGATTTTGCATTAATAAGCAACTTAACAACATGTATGAACAAAAACAGTACTGACAGTTTTTGTTATTGAAAATAGAAGGATAATACTCTGTTGTTTTCAAAAATGAAAAAGTATATTACACTTATTTACAACTGTGCCATTCAGCTATTTAATCCAGTATTCACACATATAAGTACTTAAGCAATAACCGATGCCTGGGTGTGGGTAATGCTGGATTTACCCACGGTTGGTGCGGTTTGGTCACGAGGGCGAAGCCTGATTGGCCAAACAAAGACAACCGTGGGTAAATCCAGCATTACCCACACCCAGAAGTGGGTTATTGCTATTATACAATGACATTATTTAAGAAAAAAATGCTTACTTTTCTTAAATAATGGCATTGTATAATGCCTCCTTGTTGCCGTTCCGCAGCTGTCCAGTATTCTGCGGCAGTTCTGATGTACTGTGCATGCATATGGTCACGCAGTACATCAGAACTGTGTGTGTGGAAGCAATGGAGAAAGAAAGATCTCTGTTGCTTTTAAAAACTTGTCTCGCTATGTTAAAAGAGTTTAACATAGTGGGACAGCTTTAAAAAAGCGACAGAGAAAGGAAGATCTCCGTTGCTTTTTTTTAAGATATCTCACTATGTTAAACTCATTTAACATAGCGAGATAACAGTAACGGAGCTCTTCCGTTCTCTGTTGCTGTCCAAAAAAAAAAAAAGACTTTCTGGCGACCAGACCTTTTTTCATTAGTATAAGTCTGATTTACAACGTGCACGCTGACCAATCAGTGTGCACGTTTTGGAATATTAATTGGGGGTTGTATAATTTGTAATAACCTTTGATAGAAAATAAAGAGGGAGGCATAACGGAGACTAGTTTACAAAAAAAAAAAAACTACAGGAAAGGAGAAAGCATCTAAGCTGATACTAGAAAGATAGAAGATTAAATAACTCTTCCCAAATTTTCAGACAATAGGATTGTTTTTTACTATTTACTATCACCATTTTGTAAGCCGGCAAGTGTTTAATAGCCGTGTGTTTAAACCCCCTCATGAAATTGCCGTTCTGTCCAACCATTTAGAGGCAATGTACATTTTCATTAATATGAAAAGAGCAATTAGAAAACGTGTTTGGTGTGGTGAAGTATCCTGGGGAGGGATATGGAGTATAGTGAATTCCCATGATAAGGTGTTTTTGTCAAACCCTTTCTTTTGGAGTTCCATAGTTTGTATGCACATTTACAGCTCCAAAATAGATGGAGTAAGACAGATTTTTGAACCTCACAATTAGGGCAGCTGGGTGGGATGGAAGAATTAAATTTGTGTAGAGCCATGGGAGTAAAATAGGCATTATTAGTGATCATGAGTTGTGTGTACATTAGTTTTTTCAGTGGGAGAGTTTTGGAGGTTACTTTAATTGATTGTTTTAGCTGTTGTTCTGATATCGAGGGATTAATTTTAATCCAGTATTTTGAGGAGAGGGTATTATTTTGGTATTTGATAGGGAAGAGGGTTCTAAATGTAGTCATGTTTTGGCCAATGGGCTCAATAGTCAATTTTTTGTATATTCAGTGCTGGTAAAAATTTGGTAAGTTTGCAATGAATTGCTCACTGGGCCAGTGTCCTGTACAGACACAAACATCTAGAAGCAAATTTTGCCCATAGAACTAGCCATAAGGCAGTACTCTGTAAAGCAGTAAATACAGAACAGGTACTTTCTGCACTGACAAGCTTAGAGCAGTTAGTTTGCATACTGAGTGGCAATATCATTAAATTTAGTAGAATTTAGTATTTTATAGACTAGTCTGCCTCCAACTCCTAAAATAGCACCCTTAATACCCTTCTGTTAATTCCCATATACCACACCCTTATAGTTCACCAATTAGGAGGACCAGACAACATAGATATGCAATTTTCTAACTTCTCTGCAGCCAGTCTAGTGGATATGGGTCTCTTGAGACAATGGAGCAACTGTCTCATGTTTACTGACAACCACTTAATCCTTAAAGTAACAGATAACAGTATGAGAAATGTGTACATAAATGATGTCACTGGAGGCTAAACTCTTGCATACAAGCACATATCAGATTATCAAAACCACCTACACAACACCTACCACACATAGTACGCAACACACACGCACACACACACACACACACACACACACACACACACACACACACACACACACACACACACACACACACACACACACATAGCCCAACATATGCTGAGGCACTTGAATGCAATCTTCCTAAACATCAAAGACCTCCTGAACTGCCCATCACCAAGGATTATTTCAGTAAACCCAAAAGCATCAACAAATGTAACACCTAATACTATACATACAGCCACACTCAATGGAGCCCCAAATACAAAGCAAATAAGGCAATCAAACACACTTACCAGGACTCTAATCATAGGGGACTCCATTGTAAGACATACCAATGCTCCTCTAACCAGGTTGAACAAGGAAACAATAACAGCTAGTTGCCTACCAGGAGCCAGGATGTGCCAAGTTACGCAAGCACTCAAGCCACTGCACCACAGGTACCAGTATGATTCCATTATTAGTCCATGAAGTTGTTAATGATCTGAGATGTACCTCCATAGACTACATGAAGAGACACATTACAGATCTCTCTGACTATGTGCATCAGGCTGGTATGAGCTTAGCACTGAGCAGCATTTTACCTTCACCAAGGATGATGCCACAATACAAGCAAAACATGATTGATTGTCTGAGCTTCTGGGGATTCAATATTTGTCAGCATGGGAAGGCATGGTTGACAGACCACATTGCTTTGTCAAGGATAGTCTATACCTTTTCTCCTCTTGGCTTTTGAATATTGCTTAAAACTTTATCCACCCCCCACAGAGCCTTTTTTAGGCAATGCCAAATTGACAAACCTATCAACATAGCAAAATCAAATTGACTGAACCTCAAGGTGTTATTGATGAATGCCAGGAGCCTAAACAAAAAAAAAACTACACTCCCTTCAAACCCTCCTCACCATGGAGAATATAGACATATGTGCAGTTACTGAGACATGGTTTAAAGCTGTAGAAAGTACCCTAACAGTGCAAGGTTTTGATGCCTTCACACTTTAGACCAGTAGATGCACAGACAAGGACTAAAGGTGGAGATATCTCAATATACATCAATAACAAACATACTTCTAGGTTAGATAAACAGGACAACACACTGGAGTTTCTCCATGCCCAGGTCACTATAGATAAAATCCTGTACCATGTCCTTGCAAGCTGTAGGTCACCCTCTATATCCAACAAAACTCATAGCACATACTGGAGACACTCACCATCCAACCTAGCACCTTACTCATGAGGGACTTTAATTACCCTTCTATAGACTAGGAATCCTACATGGCCTCAGATCAGCAGGCACAGAGATTGCTGGACTTTGTAAATACAAACAACCTTGACCAATTAGTGAATACGTCCACTACAGGTTTCAAAATACTGGACCTTATACTTTCAAATATGGAAGAATGCTACCCCCCAAATATTATATTCTTCCTGGTAGGTTCCAACCATAAAGCTGTCTCCTTTGAAATCAAAATCAACTCAGTAACCCCAGTAAACACATAAACAGTAACTATTTCAAGGCAAACTACTTTTTATTAAGTAATAGTATGTTAAAATTCAATGCCCCTCCAAACCCAGAGAACTCTGCAGCCTATACAGAATTATTCACAAAAACTCTGTACAATCATGTCAGTGAGGATGCTGTACCTACCAGAAGTAAGCCCAAAAATAACTCCAAAAACAAATCACCCTGGTGGCATTTCAAATTATAAAAGATAAACTGCAGACTCTGGAAATGCTCAGTACAAATAGAACAATTCTTTAACAATCCACAAAGCTTTTAGGTATGTATACCCTTCTTCAGTGTAGTCATAAAACATCATTCAGCATAAAAGACTTCAATTTATATAGTGATTAAAAAACATGCGACACAACCAATCACAATCAACAAATAAAAATAAATAAAAAGTATACCCATTAAAAAGATATATATAAAATGTAGTTGAATATAAGAAGCCAAACCATTCTATACACGCATAAAAATGTTACTAATGCAAGCAGTTCTGCTTCATTTTCAGTATGGGTTTAATGTTAACCTTAGCATTTATTCATGGTTCAGAATCAGCTTGTAAGCAAGTAATCCAATTATACTTGTGGACCTCAATGTATTGTTTAAGTCCCCACCTCTAATATTTTTAGAAACAATTTGTATAGCCATAAATCTAAAGTCATGATTATTCCCTTTTTCCAAATGGTACATTTTATATACTTAGATGAAACAAGTGCACCAGTCAAAAACATCATACAATAAAAAATATAAAATGATTAACCCTTTAAGGACTAGGACATTTATATTCCAGCAAGGACATTTAAAATTACATTAATTAAAATTTTTAACCTTTATTTTTCTGAGGATTGTTTAATTAATGTGGTTTTGTGTTTTTGATTTAAGGTTGTTGTTGAGAACCAAAAGATCAGTGAACACATTGTGGTACCTTTACGAAGTGTCCCCCAGTATGTGTCTGAATTGGGCTTAGGGCCACTGATGTTACATTTATAATATGCCATCCCGCATTATCATATGCACCTATTGCCTGCTTTTTACGGAATTGCCTTTGCTGTACTTGCCCTGTAGATTGTCATTAGTATGCTACAATTTATTTATTTATTTATTTACTTATTTTACATTTGTTGATTGGGCTAGTCTAACTGGATATATGTCCATTTTCAGTAGAGGCCCGAGGAGAAAAGCTCCGAGACAATAAAAAGAAAACATTTTATACAAATAGTCCACAAGAACAGTAGAAATACAAAATAATTACATAGTCCACAAGAAAAGTGGAAATACAAAATAATTACATAAGTATACAATTGACTGGCAGAAATAATTATAGCAAAAGCAAAATTTTTTTTTACTACCATTTAGGAAAATAAACAAAGAAAATTGTTCTTGTTCAGTTTAAATGAATATAATATATATGCATATATATTTATATATATATATATATATATATATATATATATATATATAAAAAAACAAAAAGATATTTAATGTACATAAAAATTCACACAGCACAGTAGGGAGTTAGAACAATAAAAGAGAAAAAATGTTTAATCACGTCATATATAGAAGGTAGAGAAGTCTCAGTAAAAAGAATTCATTTAGGGAGTCAGAATAGAAAAAAGGAGAAAGGTATCAGTCAGGCTTGGAGCAGGGCAAAGCCACTGGGTTTTAATGATGTTTTTCAATTCTTTCTTGAAAAGGTTGGTGGAAGTAAGGGATGCTCTTTCAGTTGGAAGTTTGTTCCAAGTATTGCCAACTGCATTTGAGAATAGGCAGATTTGTTAATGGATTTAGTGGTGGCAACTTGTAGTTTTTTAGCTTATCTTAGGGTAGGAAGGTTGTTATAAGAATTTACTAGGTTACATAGTATGGGAATATATGTAGGATGATGTAAAATCTTGTGAATAAAAATGAGTTGCTGGTAAACTAGTTGGTTTTGTACTTCCAGCCATCCTAGAAGTTTAAGATTAAGGCAGTGGTGAGTACGGAAAGGGGCACCGGTGGCAAATTTGGCTATGTTGTTGTAGGCGGTTGGTAGTTTATTTAGGTTGCTTTTGGATAGATTCGTATAGATAGGGGAGGTGTAGGTGGGTTTGGGCAATAGAGATCTTTGCTGACTCTGTAAGAAATGGTCTGATTCTATAGAGGAATCCAAGTTTTCTATTTACTGATTTAATAGTTGAGTTAATGTGTGTGTCAAAGTTGAGATGGTTGTCTATAATTATACCGAGAAGTTTGGTGGTGGTTTCAGGGGCTATTTCTGTACCATTGTTTGATTTCACTATGTAATTGATAGAGGGGAACTTCTGTGTGGGAGTAAATAGTAGTAATTTAGTTTTTTTCGGGTTCAGGAGGAGACATCTTTGATGGAACCAGTCTTCAACTAAAGTAAAGACTGTTTGTATGATAGTATGTAATTTTGCAGGGGAGGATGCGGCACATATCAGAGTCGAATCATCTGCATATTGTATGTAGTTTGGGGAAAGGAGGTTTTAGATCATTAATGAAAATTGTGAAAAGGAGAGGTCCAAGAATGCATCCTTGAGGGACACCAAGGGTGATAGGAAGCTGAGAAGATAGATTGTTTTCTCACAGGACAGCTTGTTTTCTGTTTTCAAGGTAGGATCGGAACCATTTTACTAGTTGATGATCAAGGGAGAGTGATTCAAGTATACCTATCAATAGTTGGTGGTTAACCATATCAAAGGCCTTTGAGAGGTCTAAGAAGAGTGCAGAAGATAGAAGGTTAGTATTCCTGTTTTTATTAATGCAGTCTGTAAAGGATAGAAGAGCTGTTGTACTATGGTGTGGCCTGAAACCGTGTTGGCAGTCAACTAGTAGGTTGTTTTGTAGGAGATACTGAAGTAATTTTGCAAGGGGAGAGAGAAGGGCTATTGGGCGGAAGTTTGATAATTCATTTGAGGTACCTCCCTTATGCAGAGGGATGATACAGGAGGCTTTCCAGATGGATGGGACATAAGATTCAGAGATAGTTCTGTTTATTAGGATAGAAATAGGGTAGGCAAGTACACCAGCTGCAATTTGCAGGTATTCAACTGGGAGAAGGTCAGCTGATGGTGTACATGGTTTAGGTTTAAGAAGCAAGGAGTGTATTAAAGATGTTGGAACAGGTTGAAGGTTAAAAGACTGGGGCAAGTTGGTTAGTGAGGGAAATGTAGTGGTGGTAATAGGTGGTAAGGTAGTTGCTAGTGACTGGACTGTTTCAGAGAAAAATTTGTTAAAGGTGTCGGCAATTTGGTTGGAAGAGGTTTGGCTTAGGTTAGAGGGGGTAGGTGTTTTGGACTGTCCTGGGTGGAGTAATTTGTTGATACCTGGCCAGAACATTTGAGGATTGTTTTGTTGGTTCTGTTGGATTTTGAGGTAGTAGTTTTTTTTGTTAAGGATTATGGATTTTTTAGTGGTATTATGAATTTGTCTAAACTTTAGGTGATCAGTTGGGTTTTTAGTTTTTCTCCATTTGGACCAGAGTTTGTTTCTTAATCGAATGTTTAGCCTTGTGTCCTTAGACAGCCAGGGGCTGGTTTATTTTTTGTTCTAACAGTACAAGTGGGAACATGGTGCTCAAGGATCTGTAAAAATGTTTTGTTAAAGTATGAAACGGCTTCGTCAAGAGGTAGGTATTTTAGGGGAGACCAATTGGAAGCTTTGAGCTCAGCTTGAAAATTACTTGGGTTGAGATATTTTTTGTTTCTGGTAGTTCTAAAAGCTATTAAATTATGAATGTGAGTCTTTTGCCTAGAGATGTAAGTAAGAGAATGGTCACTAATATTGTCGGGGAGTATACCTGTTTGATAAGTATGGGGGCCATTATTTACTAGTATCCAATCTAAGGTAGTTTGTTTCTTGCTAGGCTTGTGGGTTCTGGTAGGGAAGGTAATGGTTTGGTGGAAGCCAAAGAGGTTTATATGCGTAGTTGGAGTGACAGAGGTACAGCTATTCCAATCAATATTAAAGTCACCAAGGAGTATGGTTTCTTGTGGTAGGGACATGGAAACCAGCTTAGTGTATTTTCAAGAGTACTGATATTGTTCCCAGGGGGGATGTAAGAGCAGATAGTGTATACCGATTTCTTAGCATTAATTTGGAGCTTAATGCAAATTGTCTTTTGGAATCTGTCTGAAAGTCACTGACTTGACACTGACAGCATAAAGAGACACAAGGCAAATGTTTGAGGCCAATACTTGACATGCTGATTGTTTCTTCACTATAAAAATTAGAAGATCAGCACGTATATAGTTTTAAAGTGTATAGTCAATAAAAATAGTAGTCCCTTCAAACTGAAGCATCTATCTGCCACCTATATCTCTTTATCTGGTGCTTACAGTGTACAGTATTGTCAGGATGTTCACTAAAGACAAAGATGAAGGTGGGTGTTGCCATCTTCATACATATTAATGCAGGACACATGGAACAATACACACAAAGAAAGATCACATGACCATAATAATTCCTTACACAAGGTATTATGTCCCCTTTTTTAGAAACTAAAGGCTGTACATTTTTCAGAATATAATTTATTTAGTATGTTCTTTATATAAAGATGTTTTGATATTTGTATTTAGTTTTTTAATGAGAGCTTTAGCATTTTGGTAGCATTTCTATAACATTTCAGTGCTATATCTTTTACAAAGTCATTCATATGCATCATGGATACTTACTTAACTTTTCTGTTCTTAGTATCCCTTTTGGCACTGTCAGCATATTTAGTTGTCTTTTTAATGGAGAGATATTGTTTCTATGGAGTAATCCATTTATTAAACAGCAACACTATATATATATATATATATATATATATATATATATATATATATATATATATATATATATATATACACACACACATATATATATATATATATATATATATATATATATATATATATATAAATATATATAAAACAAAGAACTTCTGTATCAAAAGAATACATTTGTCATTCATGTTTAAACTGAACTGTTAGTAAACAGCATAGTTCATTCAATTTCTGAAATCCTGGCATCTCCACAGTTACAGTACCATATAGTTAATGTGTATGTATATTTGTGTATATTTGTATGTGTGTGTGTGTGTGTGTGTGTGTGTGTGTGTGTGTGTGTATATATATATATATATATATATATATATATATATATATATATATATATATATATATTTATAAATATGGGTCCCCTTCAGATGGTCGAACTTGTAAAAGGTCCACTTTCATATGGCCGAGACCATATGATCGAACTTTTAAAAGTTCGAACTGTCTGAATAGGGATCTCCATAGAGCACAGAATGGAGGGATTTCCCTTTACCGCAATATAGTGCGATCTCGGAGCTAGTATATTTAAATAGCGGGAGGTGTGGTGGGTGCAGGGGGGCTTGCCCCCCTGCTAGCACTATTTAGTTTTTTTTTTGTTTGTTTGTTTGTTTAATAATTATGTTTCACATTGTCGAACATTCAAATGTTTGATCATATGGTCTTGGCCATATGAAAGTCGAACATTTGGATGTTCGATTATGTGAAGTAGACCCATATATATATATATATATATATATATATATATATATATATATATATATATATATATATATATATGTGTGTGTGTGTGTGTGTGTGTGTATACACACACACACACACACACACACACCAAGAGAGAAAGATAAGTGAGAGGCATGTGTGAGGGTTCCAGGTGGGTATTGCCCTGCAAAAACATGTTTTATGTTTACTGTCTTACATTTCTGCATTTTTGTTGTATTCCACCTTTTGGTTTGAAGTGTTCAATTTGTCATTGTTAAGTAGTTTGTGACTTTTGACTGTTTTGTTACAGATGACAGAAATGATATGTTGTAGGCTTCCATTCTGTGACATCAGTCACTTCATAAAAGATTATGTGCAAAGGTTTTTTTTTACCATTTCTTTTTACAATACTAATGATCTCATTATGTCAAGTGGGCTCTCTGATTGTTGTATATGTTATTTTTCACATTACTTTCTTTACTGGAGCTATATTTATTAAGGTTAATAAACTTCTGTCTGTATTCCTTGCATACTGAGCAGCTGTCCAAGTACTTCTTGATTCTGAGTCATGTGGTCCTCTATTTTGATGATGTACTAGGGGACGGATAAACTGCTTGTGTTGGATAGGCATGTTTTTTGAAACCTGCAGTATATTCAACACATATTGTGACACAAACTGCAGCACAATCAGTCAATCAGTCAGACAATATGTCACTTACTAAGTGCATTTATACTCAGATAGAAAGTAACAAAAGGAAAATTGAACAAGGTAATATTCCTAGTAGAGTATATGATGCTTGGCATACTGTGTAATAACACAAACATAATGCTTAACAAATAGTTAGCCACCATGGAATGACTATTCTTAAAAAGAAATTTAGCAGCACACTAATGTTCTACAGTATAAAATATTGTGTTATACATCAATTGGATCAGTGCTGGACTGAAAAATGTTCATTGAATTGAATGGGCTTCTCAGCAAGGCTGACACTCTACCTGTAAGAGGGACTAAGCATTGTAGGTAGTAACTGGTGGGAAGACAGACTTCCTGCAGTACTGAATTGCATCATTAGGTGGAGATGTACATCAGGTTTCAGGAATCAGGGAGGGAGAGGATTGGTTTGTTGTTATGCAAGGCATCCCTCAGCCTCCTATGGGCATGGCTTGCAGTGTTTCCCTGGTGGACTAGTGGAACCACAAGCCCATCCCTCATCTTTGATGTATAGTGCAGGAATGGCAACCATGCCACTCTACAGGTGGAGCTCCTGTACTGGATATCCTCATGGCCATGCAGCATCAGCTGTCTGTCAGAAATGGCTCCTTATCAGCAATACCAGGTCTGACATTCAGATGGAGCAGCTGCCCTGAAGAACATTGACTAGACACAGCTACCCCACTAAGTCCTTGGTAGGTTTGGGCTATACCCAGAATAGGAATAGGTAATGGGAGCGGCAATATGATTCTATAACATAGTATGTTATATAATCTTGGTACATTTTCCTTACATAGTAAACCTCAAATCAGTTCAATACCTCAAGGCATACTTCTCAACTGTACATCAATATAAGGAATGTTCCTCATTTTGAGGTTTAGATATTCCATGTTCCACATCGTTCCACATAGAAAGGGTCTGTTACCCGTTCACTGTGAATCATTTTTAACAAATGTCCATGATAAGTAATATTGAATCATATTAAGTTATCAAAACAATTTTTGTATAAATATGAAGGTGTTTTTAACACTTATTAAAAATACTTCACTTCACAAAAATCCATAGACTTATTTAAAGTAAATTACTTCATCTTTTTCGAAGGCTCCATCTGGACATTCAACTTTTAACTTAATGGCTTTGATTTTCTTCCTCTCACTTGCTGAGTTGATAATAGACTAAATATCAGACTGACCCAATCCAGTAAGGGGCTGCTTTGTGGACCAAATTCTAAAAGAAAGTTGATGGCAGGACAGTGTGCTGACCGAAGCAGGATGTCAGTGCATTAGCGTCAGACTCAATTCCATAACAGATAGTAAAATAAGAAAACGTAATAATTTATTTAGGTTAGGATAAATGCAGACTCTGTGGACACCCACTGAATTCCAAAATACAATGGTGTGCCTAACGACATTAAAATGTGACAAACTAATGTGCCAACAATTTTATGAAAGCATTTGGAGGAGTCCATTTGTGCTTAACCTTTACTTTAGAATTCTCTACAAATTAGTAAGCAATCCTGTGTACTCCATAAAATATAACTAAAAAAAAAAAAATGAAGATGCATTTACTGCAGGCTGGGGTACTGCAAGCCATAATAGAGGATGATCTGCAAATGTGTCCCAGAAGGCAGCCAGCAAGGCACCTAGCCAGGCTACAGTTAAGCCAGCTCTCTGACCAGGATATCATTGATAAATACAGGTTAGCTAGAGAGATGGTGCAAGCTGTCTGCAGGATGTATGCACCACACATGTATGCACACTCTGTAGGTAACCCAGTACCAGTAGAAATAAAAATGTGTGTCTGAATTTGGGTATACTGTCCTCTAGGATATTTCAGTGGCATATGGGCAGTGCCATAAGAGTGTCCCAGACAGTCACCAGTTCATTCTAGGACAGTTTCTGGCAGTAATGTGCATGAAAGTGGATGAATACATCCACTTCCCAACAATAGTCTTGAAGTGTAGACCTACCGTGCAACAGATCTGTGCAGTTCTATGCCATTGTCAACTTCACCCATGTCCTTGGTCAATTACTGCACTCTCATCCCAGTCAAAACCCCAGTGGTGACTGATGCTGAATCATGCATTAGTAGAAGGGGGTGACCATTGCCCAGTTGTCATGTGGTGTGTGCTCTGCAGGTGGCCTCATTACCAATATCATGGCAACACACCCTTGTAGTGTGCATGATTTAGCACTAGGCAACTTAGGCAGCTGCCTAGGACTTATGTTGGCTGGGGAGGGGGGGGGTATCTGGCTGTTCTATAAAAAAAAAGGAAAAAAAAAACTCAGCATTAAGACCTTAAGTGGGAACTTTGTACAGAAGCCCAGAAACCTCAGAATAACATCATCTTTAGGAACTGTGGAAATTTAAGAGATGGGAATGTGGAGTATTACTGAGGATACCCCAGTCTGGAGCAAATGTATCCATTCCATTGAGTGCAATGTTTAAGAAGCAAACAGGGAGTGTTGGAGATGTCAAAGCAAACAGAAGTGTGTCTCTGTATGTGAGTGAGTGTATGTGTGTGTTTGTAAAACATCGCAGTTAGGGGCATTGTCTAGTTAAGTGACTTTGCTCAGAGTCAAACCCTGTCAGGCAAGTGCTTTAAAACTCCATACCAACTGCCAAGTCTTAGGTCTTCTTTAATTTAATTTAATTTTTTATTTTTGTAAATCACTTGAGGATTACTGTCTATCAATGTCAGTCATTGTGTTTCATAGTTGTGTTCAGTGTCAGTGATACAGCATACTTGCTTTTGGTGTAGAAGGATGTGGCTTCTCTTCCCACACTAGGTAGATTGATTACTGACAGTTTTTCCCTACTGCATGTCACCAGCATATTGTTTTGTTTAATGTAATCTAGACAATTTATTCTTCATTCGTCAAGGGCATCAGGCACTGACATTTTAGATGAAGCACTGGAATTCAAAGTTGTTTTCCAGCAGCAACCTCTTGATTAGTCACAGTTCTCTTTAGTTTGAAATTATTCAGATGATTTTTACTTCTTTAGAGAGTGTGCATTTTGAATAATATTGGTGGAATATAATGAGAGCAATTTGAGTGGCCTTTTATGGTTGAAATGTTCTAAAAATGGTTGTTCTGTCATTATTAATTCATTCAATTTGTTTCACTGCTTACTGGAAAAATGCTTAAAACTACAAATTTAAAATACACTCTAAAAACTGGTACTATATTAAGCAAGGAATATAATTTAATGCAATCAGAAAGGTGAATCACAAAAACAGCATTTATGCATGGTCTTAAAATGTGCGTAGAGGAACTATGGTTTGAAAACAGTCCAAAAGGTACACTTAATCTACCACTGGCCAGATGTATTTTCTCTGAATGTGAGTTTCGTGAGCATAGAAGTTTACTGTTAATGCTAAGTCTGTTTTTGTTGTGTAACTGTATTGTTTTGTTTAGCAAATGGCTATCAGTGTTTGCGCTATAAAATTTGAAATAAAAATATCTGCAAGCACTGCAGAAGAAAGCAGAAAATGTTATGCACTCTGAGAGGATTGAACAGAGTTTATGATAACTGGGGAGAGATAGGGGTGTGGTGGGAGAGGGGGTGAAGGAGGAGGGCCCTGATCCATTACCTTGCCTGCGGTCTCATTTGACCATGATCAAGCTCAAAATACAGGACCACTGCTGTACTGAAAGCACTATCCAGACATGTCAAGAATAAGCATGAGGAATAAATACTTGTTTTCATATTCCTAAAAACAGGTGGCTACAGTTATCCACTGGAGCCTTGGCTTATGATGCCCTACAGAGCTCCATCAATCCCTGCCAAGAATGCATACAGCAGTGCACATATTGTGACACAACTCCATTGAGCATGTGCTTGGTGTGCTGAAAGAAGGTTCAGATGTCTGGACACATCTGGGGGTGCACTCCAATACACACGACACGAGAAAAGTCATCAGAGATGGTCACCATGTGTAGCACACTACACAACATAATATATCAAAATACAGTGGCCTGCCAGTCGCAGGTGTGGGTAACCTCCCCCAAGAACCTCATAAATTTGATGTGGAGCTATCAGAGCTCTCACATGGTGATTAAGAGGATATAAGTGTGAGAAGAAATAGGTAAGGATGACAGAAGCTGCAGCCATATGTTCTAGCGAAGGCAACACAGCAGCATCTGACTGACACCTTTGAGTCATAAGTCACATGTACAGAAGTACACAGATAAAACAGTGATGGTCATGCAGAGTTGCCCCAAAACAGCAGCACAGATCACAACTAATAGAAACAGCCCATTTGTTGTCCAAATTGAACATCATACATATCATAAGCATATTATTCACCTGTAATACCTTATACACATACATGTGACATAGCAAGGAGCACATCTGGATGCCTACAGAGGAGATATCACCACAGGACCACTGTACACAAGGTACGGCACCAAACAGGGCCAAACTGGCATATGTGTGGCATGCATGATGTGTATACAACAAAAGGTGTTGTTGTCCAGGTAGGATATCATCATACATAAAATTAGCATGTGATGATAGCAGTACAACTGCAATTACCATAATAAATCAAAGCCCATGCATTGTATGAGAATGTATGATAACCAACAGAAACTGATTGCTGGAGTGGTATAATAACAGATGTGCATCACACATGTCATGGGAATGCGTAACAGTGTGGTACAACACACTATGCTGTATACAGCAGCATGAGTACTGACAGAATATTAAGGACCAGCCAAACTGCAACATAACCTGACATGTCACAAACAATTTTTACATGAAATATCTGACATGGAATGTCATACATAAGGCAACACTACAATGCACAGGTGATTGCTGCAACATAAGTCATTCAGATGAAAGCATATGTTCAATTTTGCAGAGAATCAATGACAGGCAATACATATCAGCCATGGCACGTGCATCATTGTATGAGATACGGCAACACAGGTATATACATGTGTGTGCAGATAGGTAGATATGGGAAGACACACAAGGGAAGTACATGTCAGCAACAGTATAACAAAGAAAAATAAATAAGCATAAATGCATATTGTGTTGAATGTGGAGCATATGCAGTACCATAACAAAATGCCACAAGTAACACTGGTATGCATAATGAGCCATACCTGTGCATGCAGGTATGGCAGACAACAATGAAATGAATAATGTATCAATTAGTGGAATAATAATGTAATATATTGATGTTCTAAAGAAATTCTAGTTACATGTCAACTATCAATAGACAGAAACATGGAAGCAGGGTGATTGTCACATACAGCAGTACAGATGTCAATATTTGAACTGACATATAACAATGACAAATGTGTATAACATAACACACAATTAAAGCAGTCACTTAAGTCAGACAAATGAACAGAAAAAGCCTGTGGCATCAAAACTTTGGAAACCACTTGCAAGATGTAGTAGGCAGTGGTCAGCACAGCGATCATCATTGACACAGGGTTAGAATGATACAACAGGACACACATTGGATCAAGTGCCAGTGGCAGTTTTACTCTAATGCAATCTACAAATCCCACACTGATTGGTTTTATCACTCTCATATCCAGAAACACTGGCTCATGGTGTTGTATCAAGGAGTTGCTTGTGGTGACACTAACCCTTTTGGACACAGTTTGGGTAGGAGTAGAACTGCAATGTGTCTGTCTGGACATGACTGCTCAGTTTTGGATAATTTGACTAACAGAAGATGTGCATGCATGTTGTAGCACAAACAATGATGTATGAGGGCCATTTGTGGGCCTCCTGAGAGGGGGGTCTGCCTCTCCCCACTGGAGGGATGGAGGGAATTTGCTCATTAGGGTCAGGGCATGAAAAATTCAGTTTGCACTGTGACTCTGCTCTAGCACTGCTCTAACAAGGCTTTCAACAGTGTGTGTAACAGATACCTTACTGTCATGCTGTGCAGCCAATGCTGTCCTGACCTCTCCATGTCTGTGTCGTGGATCTTCATGTAGCACATGGAGCTGGTGTGCTACATAATTGGTAGCAGTTTGTGCAGGTCAGTGCCATGATATCACTGTGAATGTTTCTTCTCCTGTAACAGTAAGCGTTCACCCTCTGACATGCATCCTTGGTCATCATTATCATGTCCAATATCTAATGCCCTTACGTCATCAGAATGGCCAACCACAATATCCCTCATGACAAACCTGACTGTCCTTTTCTGGCTGGACAATGAAACCACTGTAGTGCTCCATGTGCTATTGTCCATATTATCAGAGTCAAGCACATCACATCTCACTTCAGGATCAGTGGACAACCTACTGGAGGAGGCAGGAAGTGGACTTGCTGCAAACAGAGACAGATGAGTCTTGTCATATACATTTAATGAAGTCAAATGAAGTAGGATCTAACTGACAATTTTAGACAGGTATCTAACTACAATGACTAAATAGGATGATAAGGACTTACTGGGTAAGTGTGACTGTGGGTGGTGCAGGGATCCCATAGTGCAGAATTATGCCATGTCAGTCACATATCAAACAAATAAGAAGGACAATGTGAAAACAAACATAAATAATAACATACCTGAGATCAGGATCAATGGAGAGTCTACTGGAGGAGACAGGAAGTGGACGTGCTGCAAATACAGACAGATGAGACATTTCATATACATTTCCAGAAGTCAAATGAAGTAGGATATGACTGACAATATTGGACAGGTATCTAACTACAATGAATAATTAGTGTGATATGGACCTACCGGGTTGGTGTGGCTGTGGGTGGCACAGAGGTCCTACACAATGTTAGTTACTTATCAAACAAATATGAAGGACAGTGTTAAAACAAACATAAATGATGACATACCTTAGATATCCTCTTAAACTCTATCTCATTGCCTGGGAATCAGGAAGCTCTGAGGCGCACGGCTCCCACTGGGGATTCGGCCGAGCATACTGACAGCAGGGAGAACAACGCAAATGAACAGGATGCTACAAATTTGGACTTGTTGAATGAATTTCCATGCTTTTCATTCGAGGAGACGCAGGACAGGCGTCCTTTGCCACAACGGCGTGCTGCTAGTAAAACGAACAACACTACTAGTAGACAATGGTCTAATCAAGGTACTGATAGTTTATTTAGTGATATAGTAAACGGCAAGTTTGATTTTCTCAAACAAAGAGTGTTACTACTGTTAAAGGAAACTACAACCGTATGACTAATGAACTGCACTTTTATTTAAAGAAGTACAAGATGTTTGAGATGGACAATGCATACCTTAGGCACTGTTTAAAATTAGAAATAGTGCCTAAAGGTTTACGGGTAAGCAAGTACCCAAATAATGTACACGAAGGAACTGAATTTTATAACAACTTGTTAAAAGCATTTGATAATTGTGGTTTTGCGATTATGGAGGCCATAATTTTAAATAATGAAAATGAAATGTCTAAACTGTCTAACACAATAGAAGAAATTAACAAGGCAGTTATTAATGATCTTTTGTTCACTGTGGAAGAAAACAAAGTTAAGTATAAAACATTGCTTAAAGACATTGAATCTCATTGTATAGAAGTACAGAATAGGAAATTTGGTAAAATTGAGAGAGACATGTATGAATATAAAAATAAGGTACAATACCCTAAACCTAAGTTTTGGAATAAGAGGGTTAATTTAGATTTGCAAAATGAAAATGAGCAAGATGTATTACCAAGCAGTCCTACACATATAGACGATGACATTGATGTAGAAGAGTTTCCCCCCTTACGTAGATCTGAGAGATTGATGCAGAAGGACCCTGTAGATTACAATTCAAAAAACTACACACGGAGGGGGGGGCACCCATCTTGGAGGCACGAACAGTGGAACCGCTACTAGGGATATTGAATGAAGGTAAAAAATGGACATACAATGATTTTAACATATTTAATTACTCAAACACTACACTCACTACCACACATTTTGAAGTTTTTTCAAAAGGTTTTGGGTTTATACCACAACGCAGGACTAATTTGTTCAAACTACTAGTGGATATAAAACTCTTTACCAGAAAGAAAAACTTGGAAATATTTTTTAAGGGTAACAGTACTACAGGCACATGTGATGAACTAAGACGAAGAGTACATTTAACCCCTTTACATCCCCAGTTAAGAAACTTTGAATTAAAAATTGAACATGAATTGAGGAAGTCTTTATCACAGCACTACGTCCGTCCTAATTTATCTGACAACGAAGAGAAAATTTTGGAAACTGTGAGCAAGGATAGATCTATCAGGGTTATGAAACCTGACAAAGGTGGGGGCGTTGTTTTCATGGATCGTTTTGTGTATGAAGGAAAAATGTTAAATATTTTGAACAACACAGACAAATATAGTAGGACCTCTTTGAATGAAATACACATTGCATATAGTAGGATAAGGGGAATATTGCAGGACCTACTACTAGAGGGATCTATTGACCAAAAAACCTTTAATTTTCTGACAGTATCAAAACCTAAAATACCTTGCATCTTTGGGATTCCGAAGGTGCACAAAGATCTAAACGACCCACCTCTTAGAGCTATTGTCTCCTCTGAAGGATCTATAACTGCACCCCTTGCTAAATACATTGATGTGAAAATTAAACACTTGGTAAATGAGAACAAGAACATTTTAAAAGACTCATGGGATTTTCTTAGGAAAATAGAAACTTCTATGTATAAGGATACAACAGGATTTGCCACATTGGACGTTGTAGATCTATTTACTAGTATCCCACATGAAACTGGCTTAAGGTGGTTTGAAGAGATGTTGTTACCTTTAAGGAGTATTTCCCAAAATGAATTTACCACTATTTTAGTTTTTATGGAAGTTGTTTTAAAGTACAATTTTCTATTCTTTGAAGGTGAATATTTCAGGCAGACGAAAGGGGTGGCCATGGGGTCTCACTGTGCACCTACATATGCAAACATTATTATGGCATACTGGGAGAACAAATACATCTTGATTCCTAGGTTTCTTGACAAGTGGACCTTGTATTGTAGATTCCTTGACGATTTGTGTTTTTTCTGGAAAGGTACAAAGGATGATTTTGATATATTTGTTGAATACATCAATGAGACCACACACTTTCTCCAGTTCACAATGAATTTTGACACCGGTGTGTTATGTTACCTGGATGTTAACATTACCAAAGCAAATGATCTATTTGTTTCAAAGGTACATAGAAAGGAGACATTTTCAAATACTTACTTGCATTTCTCCAGTTCCCACCCGTTTCACCAGAAAAAAAGTGTGTTGAAAGGGCAACTAGTCCGAATATGTAGAATGACCTCAGATGATGAAACTTTTAGGAGAGAATGTGAAAACTTGTACAAGATGTTTACACAAAGAGGATACCCACATGTATTATTTGAGGACATTAAGAACGAAGTCCTGGAGGGGAGAAAAACTAGATTTGCACCTATACTTGGTAAGTCAGAAGTAGTAGCGGGAACACATCTGGACGGTGACCCAAACGATGGGTTTGTTTCAGGTCTCATCACCACCTACGATGGTCAATCTAGTATAGTGAAGAAAATATTTGAAAAGGAATGGGATAACTTTTCCAAAGTATCTGACCTAGGTCAGATTTTTGAACATGAAATTAAATTTATTTATAAGAAAGGTAACAATATAAAAGGAATTATAGAGACTGGTTGTAAAGGAATCACTGATAAAAAGAAGAAGAAAGTTGGGGTTTTAAATGTGGTGCCTGTAGGTATTGTTCATATTTAAAAGTAGGAAATAGCTGCCATTTAGTA
This sequence comes from Protopterus annectens, assembly GCF_019279795.1. Taxonomy (NCBI): domain Eukaryota; kingdom Metazoa; phylum Chordata; order Ceratodontiformes; family Protopteridae; genus Protopterus; species Protopterus annectens. The sequence goes on along the minus strand of NC_056735.1, from coordinate 821,094,379 downwards.
GCAAGGAACAAAACTTTACTATGTGAATCCTTTGTTAACTGTAATACAAAAGGGATTATTTACATCGCCTTGTGTAAAAACTGTAATGCTTTTTATGTGGGTAAAAGCGAAAGAAGAATTAAACAAAGGATTTACGAACATGTATATGATATCAGAACATCATGCGCCAATAATTCCCTGTACAAACACACATTAACCTGTAAAGGTTCTAGTTTTGAATTTTTTGTGGTTGAAGTGGTACCCACTGACCCGAGAGGGGGAATGTGGGAAACATTACTGGAGTACAGGGAATTATTTTGGCAGATTACCCTGGAATCAAATAAATATCCAGGGATTAATGACATGGTGTCCTATGCAGCACCATAACAAAATGCCACAAGTAACACTGGTAAGCATAATGAGACATACCACTGCATGCAGGTATGGCAGACAACAATGAAATGAATAATGTATCAATTAGTGGAATAATAATGTAATATATTGATGTTCTAAAGAAATGCTAGTTACATGTCAACTATCAATAGACAGAAACATGGAAGCAGGGTGATTGTCACATACAGCAGTACAGATGTCAATATTTGAACTGACATATAACAATGACAAATGTGTATAACATAACACAAAATTAAAGCAGTCACTTAAGTCAGACAAATGAACAGAAAAAGCCTGTGGCATCAAAACTTTGGAAACCACTTGCAAGATGTAGTAATCATTGACACAGGGTTAGAATGATACAACAGGACACACATTGGATCAAGTGCCAGTGGCAGTTTTACTCTAATGCAATCTACAAATCCCACACTGATTGGTTTTATCACTCTCATATCCAGAAACACTGGCTCATGGTGTTGTATCAAGGAGCTGCTTGTGGTGACACTAACCCTTTTGGACACAGTTTGGGTAGGAGTAGAACTGCAATGTGTCTGTCTGGACATGACTGCTCAGTTTTGGATAATTTGACTAACAGAAGATGTGCATGCATGTTGTAGCACAAACAATGATGTATGACTAACAAGGCTTTCAACAGTGTCAGATACCTTACTTGCTGTGCAGCCAAACCTCTCCATGTCTGTGTGGATCTTCATGTAGCAAATGGAGCTGGTGTGCTACATTGGTAGCAGTTTGTGCAGGTCAGTGCCATGATATCACTGTGAATGTTTCTTCTCCTGTAACAGTAAGCGTTCACCTCTGACATGCATCCTTGGTCATCATTATCATGTATGAGTCTTGTCATATACATTTAATGAAGTCAAATGAAGTAGGATCTAACTGACAATTTTAGACAGGTATCTAACTACAATGACTAAATAGGATGATAAGGACTTACTGGGTAAGTGTGAGACATTTCATATACATTTCCAGAAGTCAAATGAAGTAGGATATGACTGACAATATTGGACAGGTATCTAACTACAATGATTAATTAGTGTGATATGGACCTACCGGGTTGGTGTGGCTGTGAATGGCACAGAGGTCCTACACAATGTTAGTTACTTATCAAACAAATATGAAGGACAGTGTTAAAACAAACATAAATGATGATATACCTTAGATATCCTCCTCTATCTCCACCAGCAATAGTGAGGGTTGAAATGCCACTGTTATATAAAAAGAGACATGTACAGAAGTCAGTAGTAGGCACATACACAGAATCATGTATCGTTGACAATAATGTATAACAAACAGCATATAAAATATAGGCAAACCAGTTGGGCAACAATGTTCTGCACATTTCAACTAACCAAGGCACGTCAACAAGACCACATCAGTCATGAAGGTCACAGTTGTAATTAACACTATTGCACCATAGTGATCATATAAAATGCCTTACAATGTCTGTCCACCATGGTTGGGGAATGTAACATCTGACATAAAGCTGAACTTGAAGGCTATAATGGAACAAAAACAACATGTGACTGTACACCACAGTCTAAACTGCAGGAAGAGGCATGCAAAGGCTAGTGATCACATAAAAAGACTATAGAGATGAGTATGTGATGGGTGTCTGTGTTGGGCTGATGATGATGTTGTGCCTATGAAAGGGAGCAAGTCAACATTAATTATAAAGGTTACAGCTGTGCTTAACTTTATTGCACTATAACAACCAAATGAACTGATGAGGAATGTAACATCTGATGTAAAGCTGAACCTGTAGGTTAAAGTGAAACACAAACAATATGTGAGTATACACTTTAGTCACAACAGCAGTTACAGGGAAAATGGTAGTGATCAGACTAACAGACTGCAGGGACACATACCAGATGAGTGTCTATGGTGGACTAATGTTGATGGGCCCATACAAATAAAAAATACAGCAGTACACATGGTGCTGACATTGTTATCTGCACATTGTTGAAGTTATGTATCATGGTATAACACTTATCATGTTTGTTTGCATCTGGAATGTTTTTCTTTACATGACATAGTTCTGCCACCATGACGCTCATTAAAAAAAAAAAAAAAAGGTAAGATGTGTGAATGAATGTCCTTGAATAAAAACTGGATTATGCTGCTGCGCTTGTGAGTGGTGGACATGCCTGTACATCCTGGAATACCTGCCACAATACCTCGTCTGGGTATACAACAATCCTGGCAGGGTGGGATGCCAGGATTGGCTGGCATTACTCTCCCTTTCATAATGGTGGAGTCTGAGAAGATCTTGTCAGGGAAGCAGTGATGGTGGGCTTCTACTGACAGCATTTACCATGTTTGTAATGTCTGTCCACACTTGTTATCTTCACACAGTATAGCTCATCTATCCAAGCAAATTTATGTTATGCTGCTGCAAAGCTTCAGTGATTATTTTGTTTTCCCTTGGTTCATAGGTTCATAGATCAGTACTAAGCTAACTGCCCTTGTGAGCCATTTTAAGCCTAGCCAATTATCCCTTGTGAGACTCAAACCCTGCACCTTGTGTTTGTAAGGCAAACACCTTAACCATTAGGACAATCTCCTCCCACATAAACATCCTCTGCAAGCCTTGAACCCATGACCCTGCATACCATAGCCAAAGTGACTTACCACTAATCCATGTCAGATATTGGGGAAATATTATTGTGCCTATTATGGCTTGACGTCTGAAAAAAAGGATGATATGCACATTATCAGATATTATGCAGGAGGTGCACTTATTGAGATATCATCCTTTATAGCATATGTAAATGTAATACCTCTCATATAGAATGCACTGATATGCAAAACAATCAATGGCATTTGAATTATCTTCATGTACAGATAAGCAAAAGGTACATCCAAGACATATCAAATGCTAATCACATGTCATAATTTCATTAGCATGCATGCACACTGCCATTAATCCTTTCTTATCTCAGTATCAAATATATATATATATATATATATATATATACATACACACAGAGGTGAGATTTGAACTCAGGTCAGTAGATATGTTGACAAGCAAGAGCTAATTGTGTAACCATTGCCCCGCTATATCAGTGGTACAAAAAGTCGTTTGGGGATAGTTACATGCACAGCCATCTACACCTATGAAGTCTACATTAACCATGTGGGATAAGTCAAAGTTGTCAACGTAGTCAGTGACAAAGACCAGCAGAAATATGTCATTTATGGCATGCTCAATAAGATATGGATCCGAATATGTTAAAAAAGCAAGGCAGAACAAGAACATCTTACAAAAATGAACAATTCAGTGGGCATGGCTTAATGTGAAAACAACAAGCAAGTTGCATGCTAAATTGATGGTCTGATGAAGTGATTTGTAGAATCTTGAAAGTGCTAACCTTATAATAAAGTGACTTTGGATTCACCTGTGTGTCGGTGCACCCAATTTTATTCTGTGCATATCTACTTATTGTTGAAGGGATAAGTAAAACATTGATGTGCAGAGACTTTCCCAAACAAAAAAAAAATGTATGAAATACATGTCAGAAGTTTTAAACAGGACACCATGAACAGAGTATACTGACGATGAGCAATGTAGTGTAAAAGAGCAATAAAAGCAGTTGATCTCATGATAACATACCTTATGGATAAGTGCAGTCAGGTAGTTAAACCTAACAGTGAGGTTAGCTCAGCACAAGCAGGTATTAAGTACCATTTGCCCCATACATAATTAATGAGGTTCATTAACATACATTGTTTTGGAATCATATTGGTGAATGTCCACATAAGTTCTCAATTCTCATCTCATTAATCAATAGTTTGGGGTAAATATACAATTCTGCAAGTAAATGCCCAACAGTAATCATTCTATGTGGTTATGGTGAATATGTGTTTGATGCCCACCAATAGACTACTACCACCCTATGTGCACCAATTTTAAAATGTGATATTAATCGGTTCAGAGGTGTGTACTAGGCTAATAACCACAATGGCCTTTTCTAAAACCTAGCCATGCATCCCAAATCTCTGACAAGTTCTGGCACCCTTGAGCAGGGGCTTGGGAGATGAAACATTTACAAGCAGGGGCCTGTGTCCAATACACTTGAATTGGGTTATGGAGGAATTCTGTTTCACATGGATGGGGAGCTTGTTTCAGAGAAGGGGTAGTATCTCCATCGGGTTATATTTATATCACAGGCAAGGTTTAAGTCTTTAGAATGGGTAATTCTCGTGCTGTTTGTTTTGCAGACAAGCAGGAGGTCCATCAGGGTGGGGTCTGACATGCCTTGTATGCCAGGCATAGATCTCCTCTCAACAGTCTGTAGGAGACAGAATACAGGGATAGTTCCCTGAGACAGTTTGCACAGGACATGTTACTTATGCCCTTTATTCTTTTAATGACAAACCTCTGAGAATGTTCCAGTTGTTGGATATGCCTGGTTAGGTACATACCAAAGGGAGCATTGTACTCAATGATAGGTCTGATGAATGCTGAATACAGTGGAACAATGACCTCCTTGAACCTAGATGCCATACCTTTGTTTATAAGTTGCACAACATAGAATGATTTTCTTACTGCTGTAGACACATGATGGTTAAGGCTAGATTACTGTCTATATGTGTGTTCCTAAGTCCCTGACAACTGGGTCATCTCTTATGGGTGTGTTGTCAATATGATAGTTACCAGGGGTGGATGACTTCCTGAAGGATACTATTATGCATTTATTGGCATTTAGTTTTAATCCAGGGCTCTGATACATGTTATTTGTCTGTGTCAGCCCTTCCCGGAGAATATTTGTGTCAGTGTGTGTGTGGGGAGGTTCTATGACTGCTCCTAATTTACAATCCTATGCAAATTTAGTCAGCCAGAAACCCATGACATTGACCTTGACTTCAGAGGAGTAAATGACCAAAAGGAGCAGTCCCAGGACCAATCCCTGAGGAACTCCAATTGTGACTGCTCTCTTCATGGAGGTGGTCTCCCCAGTTCTAACTTTCTGGGTTCTGTCTGTGAGCCAGCTGGCCATCTACCAGGTATCACATCACAACGGTTTGCACCTAACCTCTTGAATTTTTCAACAATGCCCAAGTGGGGAGTTGTGTCAAATGCTTTGCCCAGATTAAGGTAGGCAGTGTGAATCATTTTGCCCTCATCCATTGCTCTGGTGACCTTATCAAAGAAGTCCACCAGGTTGAGAATGCATGACCTGCTCTTGATAAAACCAAATTGGGTTGGATCCAGTGTCTGGAGGTTTACTAGTTCATTAGTCATCATTTCCATGATAATTCTTTCCATGGTTTTGCATATGACACTAGTGAGACTTATAGATTCATAGGTTCATAGGTAGGTACTAAGCTATCGGCCCAAGGGCCTACGTAAGCCAAGCCAGCAAGGTACCATAGCTTATGCCACCCAAGAAAGTTATTTTTCTATGCCACTGTCTAGCAGAGACACAGAAGTGATTCCTGGGTGTATTTCCTATTTCCCATCCACTCATCAAGATTTTTCTTGAAGAGTGCTAATGAAGATCTTTGCTTGACATAGATGGGTAGCTTGTTCCAGAGTATAGGAAGTCTCTGGGACAGGAATCTATCCCTCCAGCATGTCCTGTTTATTGTGGTGACAAGGCTTAGGTCTCTAGAGTGTGTAGCTCGGAGGGATTGGGATTTCTTTAGGTGTAGCATGTCCAACAGCTCTGGGTTTGACATAGCTTTTTATGTTAGGCAGAGATCACATCGGAGTAGGCAATATGCTACGGAGTAAAGCTGGAGTTTTTTGAGGTGGTCAGTATAGGGCATTTGTTTGAGGCCAGTAATCCTCTTTGTGAGGTACTTCTGTGGCCTTTCCAGCTGCTGCAGATGTCTTGTGAGGTACATTCCAAAAGGAGCGTTGTACTCTATAATGGGTCTAATGAGTGATGAGTAGAGGGGAACAATGACCTCTTTTTTCCTGGATGAGAACTCTTTTATGATGAGGTGTGCCACATAGAAGGACTTCCTGACTACTGTGGCGATGTGACTATCAAAGGAGAGACTACTGTCCACTTGGGTCCCAAGGTCTCATCACGGATCTGTAATTTCCAGGGTCTGTAGATGGCTAACCTTTGAGCAGTTGGATGACTGTTGCTGTTCTTCATTTGTGAGGTAAGAAGCCTGTTTGGAAACTACAGTTAAATAGCCATTTCAGAGTGCCAGATATGCCAAGTATCATGCTATTTAGAAGACATCCTGGGATATTGTCTGGGCCCATTGATGCAGTGTTCTTGGCCTTGCAGAGCATTGAGGATCTGTTCCCTTATGATAGTAGTAGGAGTTATATTTAATAGTATTTCCTAAGGGAAGGTTGAGGGGGTGAGAGGAGCAAGATTGTTGCTGAATTTGTCGGCCAGTAAGTTTGCTATATTTTCTGGCTCAGTATAGGTGGCTCCATTAACAATAAGCTCAATTGTTTATTGCCTTTGAGGTTGTGGACATAGCTAAAGAATGCCTTATGACTATCCTTGGCCTGGGAGGCCAAATTTACTTCAAATGTTGGTTTCGTAGACTTTATTTGTCTTCTGAGTTGTTTGTTTAGTTTGATGAGAGTGTTTTTATCCTGCTGGGTGCCGCACCTCCTAATTTCTGCCATAATTTTCTTCCTTCTACTATACAGTCTACTGATGTTGTGATTTCAGCAGGGTGGCTTGTTTTTTGAGTTAGTTCTGTACTTCTTCCTGGTGAATACAGCTGCTCTGTGCAGCTATTAACATGCTTGTATAGGCGTTCTGTGAACAGTTCTGCATACACAGCAATGTTTATGGGGGCTTGAAATTTTGCTAAGTTATCACTTAATAGTAGGAAGTTAGCATTAGAGTAGTTCCTGAACATTCCAGGGTTAGCTACCATTGCTACCTTTAAATTAGTGGTACCTCAGTGAACAATTTTTTGAAGGGGGTTTCTTCAAATTTTGCAAGAGTTTCAAGAAATGTAGACTGAGTGGAGGCTGCGGAACATTTGAGCCCCAACTGGATCAATGAGGAGACCCTCCAGATGCTAGCTGTCTATCTGCAACACAACAGAAGGATGTGGGCAGCCCAGAAGAACCTCACCCAGATCAATGTGTGGACCTGGATGGCAACAGAACTCTGAGGATGTATCAAGATCTTCAGGACAGGCTTGCAGGTCAAGCTTCAATACTATGATTTTCACCATAGCGGAGCAGGATGATCTTCAGAACAGGATAGCAGAGGTTCAATGCCAACCTCCAGATGCCTACAGTAAGTGCCATAATCCACACCTCATGATGATTCAGACCTCAGTAGTTTTCTTTCTAGAAGTAATCATACTGTTTTAGGCAGTTACTTATTGTAGTATTATATCTATATTATACTATATGCCAAACCTTGCTAGGAGTCTCATTTTTTTTTGTTGTATTTTATTTTACTGTAGATGTATTTAGTTATTAATTTATTTAGTTGCCTGATTTTGAAACTGGGTGATTGTGCTGTAATCTGTGTCACTTTATGTATTTATATCTGAGGTGGACTACATAAAGTACACCTTTCCCCTTCAAGCTGATATTCCCCCTGCATAAACTGAATGTGAAGCCACATGACTCAGAATCAGGAATATTTGGCTAGCTGCTTATGGGATAATACAGGCAAAACTAGGAAAATGTTTGTGAGGATCATAAAATGTCTAGTCATACATACCTTAAAGCAGACACATTTAAAGGTTCTTGCAATCCTTTACAAAAATGTAGTAGTACTCACCTCCTGAATTAAACAGGACCATAAATTATAACCTTTGTGCACATTTATATCTACTAATCGAGGTTAGCCTTAAAGGTAGTCAAAATAGTATTTTGTTTGCATCAACTGTGATTGGATCTTTTAATAGCACAGAAAGCAAGAAACAGGCTACCTTGGGACAGCCAGTAGGCTACTAAGTATAACTGCTTTTGGTCCATGGATTCTGAATGCCCACTGCCATTCTCTTTTTGGCACATTCAAGCTAATAAAGCCAAAGTATTTGGTTACAATCAGCTATAGCTTGGTCAACTACAGCTACCACACTATCTGTATACAAAAGCATTTATTAAACTTAATAACTATAGTTCCACTGAAAATGTTACAGTAAAAAACTGCATATTTAAAAATCAGAAAGACCATTTTATAAAAATACATGAAAAAAAAAACTTAGGACATGATCTTTAAACAGGGAGTTTCTTGACTTCTCAAAGTATGATGTGTAGGCATCTGTTGTGGACATTGCTTTAGACAGAGGCAGTTTCTGGCTTCATTAAAGACAAAGTTTCTATGAAAGAAATGTAAGTGTATGTGTATATGTATGTATGTGCATGTGCATATCTGTATGTATATGTTTATGTGTATCTATATGTATACATCGGCATGCAAGTGTGTATATATATGTACGTATGTATATCTGCACATGCATATGTATGTGCATGTCTGTCTGTACATATATGTGCATGGTAAAGTGTATGTGTATGTGTATGACACACTTTTCTGAGATTTAAAAAAGTTCAGTTACAGGCTTGCTGTTCTTGAACTGTTTGTAAGTTTCTTGGAGGCCATTTTTTGCTTGGGCTAAAGGGAAGTCTCTCTGTTGATCAGTGGCAGTGAAAAACATTGAGCAGCCTGCCTGCCCCTGTGGGAGTGGTTACTGACTTGAAACTGTAGTTTTATTGGCCATTTTGGGTCAATTCCAAACTCCTTCATCTTCCTCTCTTAAAACCTGGTTGCCTCATGGTTTTGGCGTCTTTTCAGGCTTGTTGGCTGTTGGTGAAGCACCCACCAAGAGGAGAAAATGCTGAGAGAAGAAAGGAGCCACTTTTGAGATTTTAAGTATTTTTCCTCTGTTTATTTGCTAGGTTTTTCTGCATAGCTGCCTATTTTGAGCATTTTCTGGCTTGTTAAACTTAATTTCTGCATTAGTAACTGTATTTAGAGCACAACCTAGAGCTGTTTACTGAATTTCCTGTTTGCACTTATTTTTAAAATCGTTTTTTCTCAAAACTTGCATTTTATCTGTCTTTGGCCTAGCACTCTTGTGTGGGGTCATTTACTGCACTGTTATAACTTGTTGATACTTGTGAACATCTGCTATCTCTGAAAAATACAAAAAAATAAAAAAAATCTTGCTTTTTTCCCACTTTTCTGAGATTTAAAGTTCAGTTACAGGCTTGCTGTTCTTGAACTGTTTGTAAATTTCTTGGACGCCATTTTTTGCTTGGGCTAAAGGGAAGTCTCTCTGTTGATCAGTGGCAGTGAAAAACATTGAGCAGCCTGCCTGCCCCTATGGGAGTGGTTACTGACTTGAAACTGTAGTTTTATTGGCCATTTTGGGTCAATTCCAAACTCCATCTTCCTCTCTTAAAACCCTCTTTTACTCGGTTTTGCGCGTTTTTGTGCATAGCGCAACAGCAGGCAGCGCCGCCTAATTGGGTTTAAACTATTCCTGTCTCCACAAAGTCTGCTCTTCACTTTTTCCCTTAGAACTGCTCTATCTCTCAATTTAAACACCATATTCTCATTCTTAGGCCCTTCACTGGTCCAATTAAGTAATCCTACAAGTTAGCACTATTAAACCATAAGCACTACTTACTCTTATACTCTCTACGATTACCCTGTCCTCTATTGGTCCATCTTAAATTCAGTTTCCCTATATTACTCTAGCATGTCCAAAGGTCAGTCAATGGTTTCCTCTCCAGTCCAGCTGGTGAATCTGGGAATTTTGAGGCAATGTTACAACTGTCTCATGTACACGGACAACCCTCTCCTCCTCCAAACAGGTTCAAATATATGTGAGAGATGCAACTATTTAGCCAAACTGGAGGCTGAGCTCTCTCATCTCAAAACTGGTGTAACCAGTCAGGAGGAGAAGGTAACCTCACACAACACAATTCCAGTATCACATAGTCCCACCACATCAGAACCAAACACATAAATACACAAAAACATACTCAGAGGCTCTAAATAAAAATGTACCTAAGCAACAGAGACCTCCAAAGCAGACATCCAAGCAAACGCTACCTCAAAACAAAACACGCACAACACATAGCCCACAAAGTCAGTGTGCCAAGCAGCCACAGCCCTTAAGGCTGAATAACACACCTGATACTCTTGTAATAGGTGATTCTATTGTCAGACACACTGACGTCCCGCTCACCAGGCTGAATAAAGAGAAGGTCACGGTGAGCTGCCTGTCGGGTGCTAGGATCTGCCACATAATGCAAGCACTCAGGTCACTCCAAAGAAAATACAAATATGACTCAGTCATAGTACATGCTGGTGTGAATGACCTGAGACGTACCTCCCTGGACTACATGAAAAGAGACATAGAGGAGCTCTCTGATCATGTAGCCCAGGCTGGTATGACCCTGACCTTGAGCAGCATCTTACCCCCACCTAGAATGATGCCACACTACAAAAGACAAAATGATTGATTTTAACAATTGGTTAAAATTGTGGTGTCATTCAAAGGGGATCCAGTGTCTGCCAGCCTGGGATGACATGCTCGACAAGCCACGTTGCTTCACTAAGGACGGCTTGCACCTGTCACCACTGGGCTTTCGGATATTGGCAAAGGCTCTTGCCACCCCCATAGTGCCTTTTTTAGACAAGGCTCAAAAGTCAAACCCACCCCCATAGACAGCACAAGGAACAAGAAACTAAGGGTAATGCTGCTTAACGCCAGAAGTCTTAACCTCAAGATGCACGCACTCGAAGCTCTACTCAGTATGGAGAACATTGATATCTGTGCAGTGACAGAAACCTGGTTCAAGGCTTCAGAGAGCACCCCAGCACTACCAGGCTATACCTCATATCATGCTTTTCAGCCCCAAAACCCGGACCGAACCACAAAAGGAGGGGGAGTTTCCATATTTATCAAGGATATCCACATCTCCAGGTTAGTGGCATTGCACGAAGTATCGGAGACCATCCATGTGCAACTAACAGTGGGCAAGACTGATTTTCAGTTTATAGCATCCTACAGACCACCCTCTCAAAGTCAGGAATCCCACTCGGCTTTCCTGAAAACATTGGAGAACATGAAGATCTCTCCGAACACCATTATATTGGGTGACTTCAACTACCCAAACATTGACTGGGAGCACTACTCAAGCCCCAGCACCTTAGCCCAAAGGTTCCTGGAAATTATAAACTCAAATGCTATGGAACAACTAGTCACCACTCCCACAAGAGGGGACAACATACTAGACCTGATCATTACCATAATGGGGACTCTATGCTCCACACCAGAAGTATATCCCTCATTGGTAAGATCAGACCATAAATTAATTTCACTGGATGTCCACATCCCAACCCCACCCCCAGCCCAGAAAACCACAGTGAAAAACTTCTCAAAAGTGAACTTCTCACTTCTCAAAACCGAAGTGGAATCCTTCAAGGCCCCAGGGCCAGTGGAAACTACGGCCCAAACTGCAGAATCCTATATAAACGCATTCTACGGACATCTCCAGGAATGCATGGATCATGCTATCCCAAACAAAACCAAGACCCAATCATCCAAAGGCAGGCATCCAGTCTGGTGGACCCCTGCCATAAATAAACTGTACAACAGAAGGAGGAAGCTACTACATGATAGAGCAAAATCCCTAATAGGGAAGGCATCTCTGATCAGTACTAGCAAAAAATTACGATCCCTCATAAAATCCTCCAAGGCCAGCTTCGAGAGAAAAATTGCACAGGACACCAAAGACAATCATAAGACTTTTTTCAGTTATGTTAGGAACCTGGGATGCAACTCCCAGACTTGTTCTGAGCTGATTCTAAATGACAAAAAATACAATGAACCCACAGACATCGCCAATATCTTGGCAGATAGGTTCAGTGCAAACTCCCCCAAAAGAGCAAGTATCTATCCCGGCAGATGGCTGCCTCCCAAACATCTCTGATGCTCAGGTGAAGGCTGCCCTCTCCAAAGCAAAACACACTGCTTCCATGGGACCAGATGGCATCCCAGGTTGCGTCCTACATGAACTCCAAGAGGAACTAATCCCTCAAATAAAACAGCTATACAATCTCAGCCTCACTACAGGATATGTGCCCACAGAATGGCGTTCAGCAACAGTGCTCCCACTCCACAAAGGTGGAGCCTCTACGGACCCTGGAAACTATCGCCCCATAAGCCTGACTAGCTTAGTCTGCAAGGCTATGGAGAGGATCATCATGGAGCTCATAAACAAAGACATTGGGGACCTACAGACACTAGATCCTACCCAGTTCGGCTTTGTCAAGGGCAGATCCTGCCTTTTGAACCTGGTTGACTTCTTCGAAACAGTCACCAAAGCCATAGATGAAGGGAAGGTAGTCCACACAGCCTATCTGGACCTTGCAAAGGCATTTGACACAATACCCCACTCGGGCATCATAGATAAGCTATCCAGCTTAAATATAAACCCCTATGTCACAAGATGGGTCGCAAACTGGCTCAAAGACAGAACCCACAGAGTGAGAGTTGCTGGAGCCATGTCAGACTTGAAACCGGTCACAAGTGGCATCCCACAGGGTTCTGTCCTGGGACCACTCTTGTTTGGTATATACTTTTCTGAGGTACAGGCAAATGTGGGAGGACTATGGCTCACCAAGTTTGCAGACGACTGCAAACTGGGCGCCATAATCGACTCTCCAGCTGACACAAACATCCTTCAAAAAGGTCTCACAGAGACAGATAACTGGTGCCAGCGCCATGGTTTAAAGCTAAATGCCAAAAAATGTATAGTCATACCCTTTGGCAAAAACAATGTGCCCACAAATTACCACATAGGCGGAAACCCATTAAGTACAGAGAATGTTATTAGGGACCTGGGGACCCAAGTTGATAGCAATCTCTCCTTTGAAAACCACATTGCCAAAATGGTTAGAAAGACCTTCTACATAGCCCACCTCATCACGAAGGGTTTCACATCTAGATCAAGAGAGGTAATCGTGCCCCTTTATTCATCCCTCATCAGGCCCATCATAGAATACAATGCCCCTTTTGGGATGTACCTTACCCGACACCTGCAGCAATTAGAATGACCCCAAAAGTATCTCACCAAGAGGATCAAGGGTCTCAAACAGATGCCATATGCTGCTCGGTTAAAAACTCCAGCTCTACTCAGTTGCATACCGCCTACTTGAGGCGATCTATGCCTGACATACAAAGCTATGTCAAATCCAGAATTAATGGACATGCTCCACCTCAGTAAATCTAAATCCCTTAGAGCCACACGCTCGAGTGACTTGAACCTCAGCACAGAAATAAATAGAACTTGCTGGAGGGACAGGTTCATAACCCAGAGGCTCCCTTCGCTCTGGAATAGAATTCCAGTTCATGTGAGGCAGAGCACCTCACTGAATCTCTTCAAGAAGAATCTTGATAGGTGGATGGGGGATCGTAGGTTTGTCCCAGGGATTACTCCCGTGTCACTATTAGACAGAGGCACAGTAAACTAAACCTTAAAAAGGGCAAAGTATACTCAAATCAAGGGGTGGCGTAAGCCATACAGAATCGGGCTAGGCTTATAATTGCCCCAGGGCAGATAGCCTAGTATGAACCTATGAGTATGTGTATGTCTGTCTGTACGTGTATGTGTATGAGTAAGTGTATGTGTATCTGTATGTGTATGAATATGTGTATGTCTGTCTATATGTGTATGTGTATCTGTATGTATAAGTGGATGTGTATGAGTATGTGTATGTCTATATGTATGAGCACATGTACATATATGAGTATGTGCATGTGTAGGTGCATGTGTATGTGTACATGTACATGCATGTGTATTCGATCAGATGTAGAAAAAAGCCCACTATACATTTTGGGTGGGGCACCAGTGGTACTGCGGTGGTGGTGCTGCAGTAGCGTTGTCGCCTCACAGTAAGACGTTGTCCTGTTCGATTCTCAGCTAGAGCGTCTTCTGTGTGGAGACATGCGTGAATGGGCGTACCTTCGTTGAAGGTTGTGCGTCAGGGCCGGCAACTCAGCACGTAAAAATCTACTGCCAATCATTAGCGGACCAGAGTTCCGCTGTGGCGACCCCTAACTGGGAAAAGCCGAAAGACACAACAACAACAACAACAACAACCAGTGCATATATTAAAGACAAATATTTTTTGAATGCTCTGGCAACTGTTTTGTCACATGGGCAGTATGTCTCTTACTGCTGTACCAGCACTGAAAATGTCACCCTTAGTTTTAAATTGGTCATAGAGACCTGTATGACTACAGCTAGTCACTATCTTCTTTCCTTTCTCTTCAATTGTTTTTGCACAGATTCCATATTTGTGTTTACTAGCATAGGTAGCATAAAAAAAAGCTTCAATGATCTTTTTCAAAATTCTAACTTTTGTATAATGGGTTTATGGCATATGGAAGAATATCTAGATCAGTGTGTCATATGGATTTTTCATTAGTTCCATTCAGCAGAGGTTCTTGCTGAATGCACATCATGGTCCGGATACAAAAACATTGGTGTAACAAGAATGATCAGCCTCTGCCAGTCTACTCTCACTACACCAAATATAAATGCCAACTCTCCCCCAGGGATGAGGGGTTAATCTGATTCAGTACTTCACAATGCTGATATACACAGATGAGTGGGATTCTGGAAAACCTAAACAAGATAATGAGATTCACTATCATTCTGTGTTAATCAATCACATTAAGTATTCTGAGAGTAGTGCCAAACGTGCATGAGGAATTGGTAGGGCTGCTGAATCCACCTGAAGTCTTCAGGTGCAGATCCTCCATTTGTATGTCACACCTGGTATTGCAGGTATGAAGTCTGTCTGTAATACAAGGTCTGAATAAAGGTGTAGCTGCATGGTCATGAGACTATCCAGTGCAAGAGCTCCACTTGTTGGCAGATGGATGAATGTAGGCATAATGGTTAGCATGGCCATCATGCCTGCATTCAGTCAGTCTAGGATGACAGATGGGGATATGAGACAGTAGCCCATCAGGGAATTCAATCTATCATTAACATACCAATAAAGAGCCTTCACCAGAAGAGTTTGGGAGGTGGCTTGTTCTAAACACAACCATGCATGCATGTGGTCACAGGCATTTCACCATGATTCCCAGAACCTTCAGTACAGCTCCATGTATATGTGAAACTAGGTAATGAAGGGAGTATGACTTCTTGGTGGATACTGCCTGCAGTACCTACTTCCTTATACAGGCAGAACTTTCACCTCATCATGAAGACCATTCATTTGAATGGACTTTGCCACTGATTCAAATTCATACATTGGTAAGCCTTGCAAATGTAAAACACCAAATTATTTCAGCAAACAAGCTCAATTTCCCTTTTAAAATTGGATATAGGAATCCACCAGTCGCTTTTGGACTTGGGAGTAGATAATGTCTCAGTTTGGCATATTACTCCACGTTCAAGCCCTTTTAGAAGTGGGTCCCATGTCTAATACCTCTTCATTGATCTTTTTATTATGGTCATACTTAACCATGTGCTTTGGCATCAAATACTTTTTTTTTTTTTTGGTCTGCACTGAAGTTTGGAAATTACTGCAGTTTATAAAGGTTTCTTCCTCAAATACACTTTTTCAGCAAAAACCTTGTTTCCCAATCTTTCTCATTTTCAGTTACAAACATTGTAATGAGTAGTTTTAGAGTCTTTTTGCATGTATGACATTTTCAGTCCCTGGTCTTGCTCTCACATACAGTGAATTTGTTTTTCCTGATTTTCACTGACTGTATTGCCGAACCACCATGTCTTGCAGCTGTATTTCTTCATTATTGCTTGAGAGGTCTTCACTACAGTCTCTAAAATCCTTGAGTTATCCGGAGAATTATTTGAAAAGCAGAAACACAGGATTCAAATTATGAGCCATTATCTCATTACAGTTGGATTTGCAGAAATAAATCCCTTAAAAGACTCAATGTGCAAAATTAAGTTTAAATCACAAGACAGGAAGCAATTGAAGTAATTTACATTTTAAACCTTGAAAACAAGGCAAAAGAGACAAATTATGTGCACCAAAAGAAGCATTTCAAATATAGTACAAACCAATGAAAATATCCTTTAGGCAAATCATTTATTTTCCCGCTAGAAATTGGCAGTATCAATACCTAAACTACTGAAAGTCTGAGATATGTATTCTGAAAACTATTTAGTGTTGTGTCTTACAGTACTCCTCAAATGTATGATATATACTGGGGAGGCAGTGTACATCTAAATCTGGATCATTCTATGCTAATGTCACAAAACTAAGGAATACTCACTACTAGGGTTGCAACATTTCATTGTGGCTAAACCAGAGTAAGGCCACACCCCTCATGTCACCCGTAACCCTGCCCATCCCCTCCCCCTCTACCACCCATTTTCCACCTGTGTTGTGACATCATTGTGACATAAGCGGACGGATGCCTGCTTTCAGCCAATTTACTATGCTTTTCTGTAAAAAAGCATAGTAAATCAGCCGGTTTAACAAACTCCGATAGTCTATTTCCTTTTTTGAAACAGAATACCGGAGTTTGTATATTGTTTTCCAGACTACCAGAGAATCAATTTGATTTCTGGATAGTCCAGAAGAAAATGGATAGGTGGTAATGGAACTTTGCCAGATGCAATGTTACTGAATCTCATTATCTATGACATAATTTGATGACTTTTGAGCCTGCTACATAACCACCAACACCTGAAGCAGAATGTCCCTACAGCTCCACCTTTATGTCAGAATTGGCACTGCAGGCATCTAGCCTATCCACCATGCAATGCTTGCAGTATCATCTCTGACATACAGGTAGAAAGTACAGTTGTATAAAATCTTACCATAACAGTAGATGTCCTCGCCTTCACTGCTGCAGTATGCATTACAAATGAGATTTCCTGCTTTGAAACCCACCATAAGGGCAGTTTACCAAAGTCTACCATTGCTTTAAGGTATGCTGAATGTCACCTACACATTCCTTGCATAACATAGGTCATAAAGGTGACGTTCAGGCGTACCATCCTCAGAACTGATTGCCCCAGTAGGTACAGCAGTCCAAGGAAAACTAAGGAGAACCTGCACATCCAGGAAGGAAAAAAAATAGGGGGGTAGAGGGAGGGAGTGAATACTGCAGCGGTGAAGGCAAGGACATCTACTGTTATGGTAAGATTTTACACAAATGTATTATGTCCTTACTTTCACTGCTGCAGTATTCATTACAAATGGGAGAGTCCCAAAGCTCAAGAAGAAACTTGGGAGGAGGAGGCAGCAGCAGAGACCTCTAACAATCCATGAAGAATGACATCGGCAAAACCAGCCCTAGTTCTGGAGATACCATCCAAGTGGTAATGTTTGGTAAAGGTATGCACAAAAGTCCAGGTAGCAGATTCAAGAATAGAATTAGTGTCTAAGCCTTTGAAAAAGCACTAGTAGAAGCCACAGCTCTAGTAGAATGAGCCTTTACAGAAGAAGGAATGCTCTGACCATGAAAAGTGTAACAAAAGGAAATAGCCTTTGAAATTCAAGTGGAAATAATTTGCTTGGAAACAGTCAAACCTAAAGACCAAGAATGAAAAGAAACAAATAACTGGTCAGAATTTTTGATAGCTTTACTTTTATCCAAATAAAATCTGTGCTGTCTATGCACATCTAAGGTATGCAGTACCTTCTCACTGTCAGATTGCGGAGAGGGGAAAAAAGCAGGCAAATTAATAGACTGATTAAGTGACAACTCATTAACCACCTTGGGCATGAAAGATGGATTAGTATGCAAGGCCACCCTGTCCTCATGAAATATCAAAAAAGGTGGACAAGCCATAAGGGCTTGCAACTCAGACATCATCATGGAAGAAGTAAGAGCTAACAAAAGAACTGTCTTCCAAGAACAATGTTGCAAGGAAGCAGAAACAGCAGGCTCAAAATGACCCTGAATCAATTTTTCTAGAATAAAATTAAGATCCCAGGGAAGAGGAACAGGCTTCCTGGGAGGTCTAAAATTAAGGATGCCTTTAAGAAATTTCTTAGCCTCAAATCTAGAAGCTAACAGGGGAGCTAAAGGCAGACAAGCAGAAAGAGCTGATAAGTGGGCCTTAATAGAAGAATAGGCCAAACCAGCATTTTGCAACTCACACAAATAAGAGAGAACCAAAGGAACATCCACCGGAAGTGGGTCCAGGTCACAAGAAAGACACCAAATAGAAAACCTCTTCCATTTAGACAAGTAGGATTTTCTAGTAGTAGGTTTCATGGCCTCCTGCAGGACCTGCAGCACGTCCTCAGAAAAAAGGTATCTATGAGGGATCAAAACCCTATCACTCACAGTGTCAGTCGAAGCATGGACAGATGTGGGTGGATGAGAGACCCCTTGGTTTGTGTGAGGAGATCCACCCTTTGAGGTAACTTGTGATAATTGCCCTTGGCTAGATGCAGAAGTAGAGGGAGCCAGTACTGTTGCCGCCAAAAGGTAGTCACCAACAAGATTTTGGGAGCATTCTGTTGAATCTTGAACAGGACTGTTGGAATGAGAGGGAATGCATAAAGAAATATTCCCTTCCAAGAAACTGAAAGGGCATCCACCTTCCATACCAGAGGACCTGGGACTCTGGCATAAAACAGAGGAAGTTGTCTGTTCAGAGGGGAGGCAAAGAGATCTACTTGAGGAGTACCCCACTGGTGAACAATGTCCAGAAACACATCCCTGTGAAGCATCCATTCTTGGGACTGAGTGAAGGACCTGATCAGATTGTCTGCCACAACATTCTTATCTGAAGGAATATAAACTTCCTGAAGAGTCACTTGATATTACATAGCCAGATGCCATACCAGAAGTACCAGACAGCAAAGACGGTAAGATCTCGTACCTCCCTGTCTGTTGATATACCACATGACGGTGGTATTGTCTGTGAATACCTTGAAAGGTCCCAGAGAGAAGAGAGGATGAAAGCCCTGAAGAGCCAGCAGAAGAGCTCTCATTTCTTTGATGTTTGTAATAACCTCAGGAAAAACTCCCGGCAGAGGCTGGACAGCGGAAGATTCTGGTCTTACCTTATGCACCTTCTTCTTTCCCAATGGCTGACCCTCAGGGCACGAAGTTCCATCCATAGTATCTTGAGCAAGAAGCTTAAGATTCTGGTTCTCAAGATACAATGAAGGGGAAGAAAGCCTACAACAAAGAGTTTTAGGAACAAACACCTGATAAACTGAACAAGATGTATGGTCGTGAGCAGCACCTAGGCAAAAAAGACACTTATCATGGCAGTCTTTATGGGAAATCAGTTTCCCACACTGGCATTCACCCTTCCTGGATGACATTAACCTCAAACTGTGCAAAACAATAAAAAAAGAACAAAAATGAACAAAAAACCCAACATGGTACCTATCTGCAACTGTGAGGACTTCAGCAAACAGGAGTAATCACCGTAAAGCCAACAAACAGAAAAATGACAAAAATGGACAGAGGTAACAGACAGATGGTTAAAAACAGCATTCAGACTGGCAGCAAAGAAGTTCTGAGGATGGTACACCTGAACATCACCTTTATGCCCTACGCTATGCAAGGAGTGTGTAGGTGACGTTCAGCGTACCTTGAAGCAACTGTAGACTTTGGTAAACTGGCCGGACGGTGGTGTTCATGGCAGGAAATCCCTTTTGTAATGAATATTGCAGCATTGAATGTAAGGACATCTGAAAGTCCATGAAGCTATTTGCCCTTTCAGTGACACCTATATGTCAGAAATCATAATGTAGGCATTACATACACGGTGGATAATCTAAATGACTGCAGTACCAGCAACTAGATGGAGCACCACCTATATACTAAAAAGGGACTTTAACTTGAATAAGCTATGCTGTTACCTAGTGATTTTACATTGTAACACCAATATAAAATCTCTTAAATTCAATGGTGTTGTAATCCTAATTCAAGTATTAGGATCAGTTGTAGGGCTTCAGGATTCCTTATTAGCTTGTGTGTCTTGAAGAATGCTAGGATACTTTTATTAGGAACTTGTTTGGAGTTACTGGCTGGTATAATATGCTGCACCAAGCATAGGGCCTTTTGCCTTTCATAGTTCACAGATAAGAGAGAGAAATATGTATACTACCAAAAATGATCCATTCAGAGGCAGATTACAACACTAACTTGAACCTCGGAAAAACTCTAGATATGTAGTGTGAATAAATATTCAAATATTCAGCTTAAAAGCATGACTGAGGAGATAGAAATATGCAAGATAAAAGATGTGAGTGAAACTGGGTACAAAACAAAGCTCAAAACTATACGATATATATATATATATATATATATATATATATATATATATATATATATATATATATATGGGACTACTTCATATGATCGACAGACCATTTGATCGAAATTCATTTGGTCGACAGCTCATTTGGTGTGTGTGTGTGTGTGTGTGTGTGTGTGTGTGTGTGTGTGTGTGTGTGTGTGTGTGTGTGTGTGTGTGTGTGTGTATGGGATCCGGACACATGCTCGACTAGCATATGTCCGAATCACAAAACGTCAAACACACATACACGAAAGCGCTTAACATCGACAAGCACTTCCGTATATGTGTGCCTGTTTTGTAGATCGGACTACAGTGTGGGTAAGAGAAAATTCACTTTTCCCCACTGTAGTGTGATGTCTGAGTGAGAATAATAAAGTAGGGTGGGTGTGGGTGGTGTAGAAATTTTTTTTTTGATCTACACATACATGGAAGCGCTTTTCTATGTTAAGCTCTTTTGTGTATGTGTGTTCGATGTTTTGGGATTCAGACATATGCTAGTCGAGCATGTGTCCTAGACCCATATACATACATATATATATATATATATATATATATATATATATATATATATATATATACATATATATATATATATATATATATGTGTGTGTGTGTGTGTGTGTATTTGTGTGTGTGTGTGTGTGTGTGTGTGTGTGTGTGTGTGTGTGTGTGTGTGTGTGTGTGTGTGTGTGTATATATATATATATATATATATATATATATATATATATATATATTAATGGTGCATCTTCAAGGGGAATTAGTAGCCAGTAGTTAGGTTTGTGTGTCATGTGACATTAGTGCAGCTGGGACACGAAGCACTGGTTGGACAGAGGGGGTACTGGAGATTCTAGCTTGCCCAGTTAGGCTGTGACCTGGACCCTATAGCTGTGCCAGTGGGGAGTCTTTTTGGGGATTTGGTGAGCAAGGGTGCAGCCAGCCCCAGACTGACTGTGATCTTTGTGTGCACTTAAGGGAAATTGTACTTTACTGTGTGTATTAGTTATCCTTTCCTCTCTTCTATGAGATGACCTCCCTGGTGTTAGTGGTGAGGATTGAGGCTCCTTGATTGCTGGGCCAGGGCACGGTCGTCACAACATGCATAAAGAGTAACCAATGACATGGATGTCATTCATCCACCTAAAAGATCCTGGTTACACAGTCAGCCATTAAGTACTTCTACTGTTTTTAGATTTAAATTCTAATAGCCAGTGCAGAACCCTAGGGCTACCCTGGGCTACTAATACACTCTAATGCATGGCAAAACTCACCAGCTTTTGCATTCATACAAGTTGCCTTAATGTTACTTAAATAAACAGAATGATTTCAATAACTATAAAGATTTGCTGTAGTATTGTCTTGCATAGCAGTTATTTCTGTTATATTCACTGTACACATTTCATTCTCAAAATGTTGTTAATGAAGAAAAGAATAAATGGCTACCTTGCTTCTTATTCAACTAACTAGCATGTAAGAGCATGCATGTGTTTATTTTCACAATTGGAACAATTACATATGTTTACAAGTAAAACCCAAAGGTCATCTATTAGTCTCTTAATTATAATATTTGCATCTAGAGATTTTTTCATTTAAGTGCTGAAAGTTAAAAAAGAAGATAGTTTTCACACTTCTGCAAACATTTTATCTCTAGTATGTGCTGTAGAAGGTTTTCCAGTGAGGACTGTAATTTGAGATGTTTTAGAAGATTTCTATTAGGTATCTGAATGAAAAAAGAATTAAAATTTAAAGGGAGTTTAGAATTTCTATTGAACAAAGCTTAATGTAGGTGTTAGAATTTCTATCAAGGTTTTCAGATGTATTGGTTCTCAGATTTTCTGTGATGCTGCTTTAATGTATGGGGTTTGCCACACAGTATTCTATCAAGGAATTTAAATGTATTAGTTATTTCTTTGGTGGCACATATAAGGGCTTCTTAGACTTTGCATCAAGGTCAGATTTTCTATTGAGTTCTGCTGACAATAGGAAGGGACTCAGAAATTTTCAATTAAGGTATTCTAATATGTGCGAGCAAGGCATGCCTTTTCTTGAACTTACAGAATACAGGAGTATGGCAGTTCTTTCTCTATGCACAGTGTAGAGAGCACTTGATGCTTACAGAAAATAAAAAAAAAAAAAAAAAAAAAAAACAATAACGATGTTTAAGAAAACTTTTGTGTTCATCACTAATTAGCCCCCACCTTATTTTTTCCAATGAAAAACGGATGGCAGTAGTTTTTGTCATTTGTTATGAAGGTGAAAGCAAACAGGATGGGACAGAAGTGAAGGTTTACTCTCTCTCCTGTATTTAAACTCAAGTTTTGCTCTGTATCATTACAAAGACTACCATCACATAAGTGGGGTGGGAGATTCGTCTCACGTGTATCTTAGAGATGGCTCATTTCTGCCAGTGAACTCCTTTATTCAACAGTACTTCTCCTCTAACTGAATACACACCTGTAGCACCACCACCAGCAACCTAGGGAAATGCCTGACATGTATTTTTTTTATTTCTCATAAATTAATGCACACACACACACACACACACACACACACACACACACAAACACATATGCACACATGCACAAATGTGTAGATACACCATACGCATGAATACATGCTCACAAACACACACACAAGCACAAACTTAGACACACCACAAGCAAAAACCCATACTTGCTCACATATACATACATACACATGCACGCAAGTGCACACACACACACACACACACACACACACACACACACACACACACACACACACACACACCACAAATATGCACATAGACACACATACATACACATGCATGCAAGTGCACACACACACACACACACACACACACACACACACACACACACACACACACACACACACACACACACACACACACACACACACACACACACACACACACACACACACACATGCACACCATGTAATACAACTCCAGTGATATCTCTACTTTCCTTTTTGTTTTTGCGGTTTCAGTGTGGATTTAGAGTGGAGTAGATTTACTTGCTTGGCATTAAGGGACAGATACTTCAGTCTCCCGGAAAGCTATAAACATTTAACACCAGTACACTGTTTTATGATGTAACTTCACATGCAAGAAATGGTTTTAGTACTTTGATATCAAGAAGGTGTTAAGATGGGCAGTTACTAAAAATACTGGATCACAAATGATTTTAAAAAAAGTATACATTTATTTCCTTTCTTCAACTCACAGTGACCATGGCTGATAAAAAATAGCAGCAGGTATTGGTTCAATCCCCATATTGGGGTTTGGTGATTTTTACTCCCTGAAAAAGTACTGGTTTCAGCAACATTTGTTTCAGTGAATTGTGATTCTTTCTTTTATAGTTCGGTGTTGTTTAGATCTAGCAAAAATTGTATTATTTCAGTAAAGGACTGGAAAGGGAATTGCTTCTGTTTTTTTTAAGCACAGCAGAATGCTGGCATAACATTGTTGTTTCTAAAAGAGAATATGAGAAAGGTGATGAAGAATAAATCTGTACCCTTAATGCCTAACAATATTTAGTATGCAGGATACACTCCTGAAGGACCTATAAAAACAGTTTACTAGGTCATTTGTGTTGAAATAGCCCAAAGTTAGTAAATATATTTGGGAAAAGAAAACATGGAGACAGCTTCAATGTTCTCTCTTCCTAATTGACATTTGCACAAAAAGAGAGCTTGTTCTTCTTTCAAAGCAATTTATGCAGGAAAATAATTATTCTTTGTATTTGCCAGGCTATCCATGTGGTGCTTTAAACATTGGCTCTTGATGATGGGCACTTCTGATGTGACATCACAACCTCATGTGCAAAAATAGGAAAAGGGGGTTATGGATGGATGTTATGGATGGATTGATGGATTCCTAAAAAGTGTGCTGTACATATCTCTTTTTTATGCAAAATTAAGTTTACTTAGATGTCAGTTGTCACCATACCACTCTCCACAAAACATTTCCTTTAAACTTCTCATCTCTGGTAATAGTCACCCTAATACTGAATCCCATAATCTATCTAATGATTTTATTCCATCTCTCCTCTAACTCGGACTTACTGGTAGCAATATCAGAAAACGAAAATCTCAGTGCCCCATATGCCTGATTTAAAGAGTACTTCCTCAATGTCTTTGTTTTTTGTAAAATGTATTTATGAGGTATAAAAACTCCTCTGCCTGTCATCTGTGGTAGTTTGTAGTTAAGTGTAACAAAACTATATAAGGGACCCTCTAGAATAGATTAACTTGTTTTTGTTATTCTTCATACCTCATATCAGTTAAAACAAACTATTTATATTAAATGTTTCAATTAATTAACTGATAAATCATTTTATAGTATTGCTTCAAATTTTCCCCCAGGCCATACACAATGGTCTGCATGTTCATTCTAACTACTTTTATATATTCTCTATAAAGATCAAGTCCCTTTTCCTGAGAGATCCCAGCATTAAATGGCTTATCTGATAGTTTATTTCAGAAGTGGCCTCATACAGAGCCTGATAAGACCCTCAATATAACATGCCTTGGACTTAGTCATCCTTGATGTACTCCTTACTCATCACTTTTTTAATTTCTCCATGTCTTTTGGGTTCTAATATCATGATGGGAATGAACCCCATTCCTAAGTCAAAGTATGATTAAAGTTCCTGAATATTAGTATAGTTTTAATCTTTGATGTTAGCCGGAAGTGCTCTTCGCAGCATCCATGATGTGCCCAGTACTGACTCCTTCTGCAATTCATACGTTGTTACATGTATTGGTAACATATCTAAATACGATTGTGAATCATTTTTTATAAGACCCATTGCTCCTACTACTATTGGAACTGCCCGGGTACCCTTCTTTCACATTGCCCTCATTTCTGCCTCCAAATCCTGGTATTTTATGACTTTGTATCTCTCTATATGTAAGACACTGTAGTCATTGGGTGTAGCAATTTCAATAATTAATGCTACTTTTGTCTTCTTTTCATGGACTGCTATATCTGGCTTTCTCGTATCTATTTTTTAAACTGTTGGCAATGGGTGATACCATGTGATATAAACTTCATCATTTTCTATAATGCTTTATGGCTCATGTTTCTAATGCTTCTCAGCTACTTCAATATTATAATGTTTGCACAGTCCCCAATGCAACAGTCTTGCCACCTTTATTATGCCTTTCAGTATAGAGTTCTTCTGCCATTAGGATATCACAACCAGCAACAAGATATGAGACTGTTTCCACTTCCGTTTTACAAAACCTACATTTGTCTGTTTCTCCCATGTGTTCAACAGACCTTGTAAACTAAGGTTTATGTAGTCCTCTACCTTGGGCTGCCAATATAGACCTTTTGTCTTTTGGTTTAAATTCCCCTTTCCTTAACCACACCTTCATTCGATCCTGATCAACATGAGGTTTTTCCAAGAGTTTTCTATACTTGCAACTATATTTATGCATTTTCCACATTTCTTGTGTTCTTATCTGATCCTTCACCTTATATATATTTTTGCTTTTTGGCACATTCACTTGTTGCCTGATTTTTATATATTTCTGGTTTGAGTTCCATTCCTGCTTGACACCGAGATGCTTCTGCGAAAGTAAGCAGGGAAGTCATCTTCGGCTTATTCTTCTCACCTATACAAAGGCTCCCATATTCTCCTAGACTTTCTATTATCAGTGGCTGACATTAAATTCAAGTGTTTGTATGTCTCCCTCCTCCACACTCATACCTCTAGTAGTTGAATGTTGGAAAGTAGATCCCTGAAGCCACCCCATTACAGAGATGCACTTTTTTTAGTTATACACTGTACCCTCCACTTCAACTAGTGTTGAATGTGAATTGATATCTGCACTCCTCTAACTCTGTAGCCTGACTCCTTCCTACATCTCTCTGGTCCTCAAATAGAGCAGCTGTCAGATAACTTGAAAACCCACACACTTTCTGAAAAAGCAGAGTTGTTTTTTGGCTATTCAAGTCTTCCGCCTTTGGGCAGGGTCTCAGCAGTGAAGGTGCTTATTGAATGCAGGTCACTGTTAACATGGACTGGGAATTTTCTGTTGTATCATTGGGTCAACAGTAGGTTTTCTTAGACTTGCTGAGTGATATCTCTTTTGATGACTCTTGTTACACTCTTAACAAATCATAATTCTATGCTATTGCAGTGAACAGGCTATTCCTGCAGATACTTGTCCCAAATCACCTTTCTACCATCATGTACACATTAACTGAGCATGAGCACATCCAGTTACTAATGGTAGCCATGCTCAGGTATTCACTTTATAGGAACAGAACACAACCATGGTATGACTATCATCCTTACAGCCATCGTAGAGGTTCTCCCTTTGAGTACTATAAGTCACCTGTGTGTGCCTGCAAGGTCCCAAGGAGTGGGCATACAATGGGGCTATGCAAGAGTTTGTCACCCACTTCCATGAGTGATGTTACCTGTGTAGCCCCAACCCCTAAGGGCAGATACCTACATCCATCTCCACTCATCACCAGATACTGCATGTGATGCATGCATTCTAAGATATACACCCCGATCCTCCCACTGGGAAACATGAGCAGGCTTTGCCAAATTATCTTTCCACTTCCCACCTGGATCATTTGGATAATAGTTGGGGTTTCATCACTCTATGGCACATAGCTGGCTTGAAGTTTTACTATTTTGTGTGGTAGCCAACCTTTGCAGCTCAGATTATCTTACCTCTTCTAAAGATGTTTCCTCACTTCAATGTGAAGAGCATGTTGTTTCCATAAGATTACCAAGATAGGACAAGACAATCATTCTGCTGTAACCAACCGTGAAGCATGCAGTGTATCTGATGTGAGCCTTCTTTATTTTTGCTAGATAGAGTTTACTTATGCTGATTTTGAGGACATCATGAATGTTGTTTCAGCTCTGTCTGACTTACTGTAGGTTGAATCCTGGACCTCCACTGAATCACTAGGTCCAATTATTTTCAAAATTATTCATTTTTTTTAGGATCTAGTTTTTGTTAAATCAGACCTTCATAACCCTAATATTTAAAAATCAAGGAAATAGTTTTGATATTCTGGACATTTATCACTACACGTGTAACATTTAACTTATATGTAATGTTATATAGAAGACTGAATTTTTATTTTACCTTACATAACCTTCCTAATCCATGTCATTCTTGCTGAGACTGCCCTCACCTGACTAGTTAATGACCTCTTGAGTGAGGTAACTTATTCAATCCTGATCGCTCAATGGCTTTTGATACGACCGACCATGGGATTTTAACTAACCATCTGAAACCCTATTGTACTTGATGGACACTGTTTTCAAGTGGTTTGCCTCTCGCTACTAAGGCCATTTCCAGCAGTGGTATCTGGATATAGTTCCTCCAATTCCAGTTTCTTCCCCTTGGAATGTGAACTGCCTCAGGACTCTCCTTTGGCTCACTTTTGTCTATGGTGTCTATGTTATTACTTATGGAGATTAAAACTGTGAGATGTATTCATTGCCAAACATATGCTGTTGTTATTCAGATCTGCATATCCTTCACACATGAATAAGTATTTTTCTGCTTTATAAGATTGTCTGGACACCATCCTTCAATGGATGGTTCATAGTTAAATGAAGTTTAACCTAGTGAAGATGGAGTCTTTACTGGTGCCCAGAACTGTTCATACTTAATATCTTCTCCTTTCTCACTTAATCACCTCTGGCTGAAATTGATTGGAATTTGTGCCATTTGTCTATAATCTGTTTGTGGCAATTGAAGACAGGCTGATGCTTAAGGACCAAATTTTTGGCAGTTAGAATAGAGGGTTAAGGTTGTGAGCTGCAGTTCATGTTGTATGGGTCTTATTTCCCTCAGCACTCATTTGCCTGCTCTATGACCTTGATCAAGTACCTTAACCAGACTGTGCTTGGAGGCAACTGGGAGTTTTGGGCTAGGCTCTTCGGTGGTCTCCTGGACTGCAAGCCTTGTAACTGCCTATGAACCTATCATCAGGGCTTCTTAAAAACATAGTCAAGGCCAGGCAATGTATTCTATCTTTGGGACTAGCAGCAGCAGTTTATGTGCAGAGAATCTCTTGTTTGGAGTACTGCAATATCTCATACCTCAGACTTAAGAATAAGGACCTGGTGTGCTTGCAGCAGGTGTAGAATTCTATGAATATATTTCTGACCGGTCCATCATATACTTGTTATATAATTTCTGTCTTGCATGATGTGCACTGGCTGTCAGTCACTTTCAGCTGTATTTTTAAATCCAGACTCTTAAAATCTGTGCCCTGGACAACCTGGGTCCTGCTTATTTAAAAGATGTACTCTGTCTCCATCAAACCATCACATGTCATTAGGTGAAGAGCTGTGGTTTCCACCAAGTGCCCAGCTTGAAATATCTGTTGGGCTGTCTTCTATCTGTCTTGGTCCAGTTCTTTGGAATTAAATACCTTCCTTGATATGGGTTTGTGATTCAGAATCCTCTTTCACGACATTTCTGAAATGCCATCTACACATGAGACTCACTCTTAATCCTCTCAGCGGTACTTCTGCTTTTAGCCATTCTAATGTCTAAATCATTGATTATTTATGCACTTCTGTGCCTGTTGTTCTTTTTAACATATTAATGTTGTGTCATTTTATCAGTACAATGCCTTGATTTTAGGTACTTAAATATTTCAATAAACACATGAATGAAGAAAGTTAAAAAAAGTGATGGATGTAATAGCTGAGTGTAATAATTGAGCAGTTAGTAAAGGAAATACAGGAAGTAGAAATATTGAGAAAATGTGAGTTAAAAGGGGCACATAAGAAAGTGGAGTTACATAATAATGCATAAAATGTTTGCTAGGAGAGGGAGGAATAGAGATAGTAGAAAAAATCTGAATGATGCCATTTGAAAGTGTGCAATGACTGCCAGGTGAGAAGAAGGAGCATTGATTCATATTAGCTTAGTAGAAGTTAAGGACAATTTGCAAAAGAATTAAGAAATTCCACTAGAAAATTTAATTTTTTTAAGAACTCCACATTTGCTTGGAAATGGTTGAGTAACTGGCATCAGTTTCGTATGGAGTGTGTAAGTGAAAGGGAATTTTAGAGTTTATATATATATATATGAGTAAGTGGCATCTCCATGGCAGTTTTTGAATATAAGGGTGTTAGGATTATAATGTTGCGACTGTGTTACTAATGGCAGGACAAACCTTGTTGATTGGATATACATGTTCAGCTTTTGTCTGAGCACAGTTGGCTATAATATTGGTTAGATGAATGGAATGGAAATGGGTTGCTTGACAGCTTTGCTTATTGATTGTATGGTCAATAATAATTTTATTGGTGCGGTTGCCTGAATTATTTTTGTGGAAGACTTAGCCCTGTGCTTCTTCGATTAAACTATCTGAAAAAGAATAGGTTGCCAAATGTTGTACTGTCATATTATATTGCTACAAGACAACAGGGCTTTTGCCTTTGCACATTTGTACAGATTGAAATATGTTAAATACCACACCATTTGTTTTTTTCCTGTAACAGATATGTGGGCTACAGTTCATATGGGAATGGGATGTTATACGAAATCAGCCTTGAAATTAAAAATTGTCAAGGTAATGTTTGTCTTCTTAAGCATCTGTTAAAGTGAAGACGTGTGGGAGCTACCACAGGAGTTTCGCAAAGATGTCAGTGGTGACCAATGATAATTGTGAAAATCAGACATTTTAACTACATTTTTTTGCAGGGGGCTGCACCACCTCCTTTCCTCATTTTTGGAGGTTTCTGCTTTACAGTGGGTCACTGTACCTCATGATAAGGGTAAAAACATAATTAAAATATTATCTCTGGGATTTAGAAACATGGTGGGCACAGCTGTGCAGAGTCAGATGGTGCTTACCTATCAAGCATGATACTGCCTGAAGCTCATTAAGGATTAATATCCTAAAATAGCAGTGTGAACACAGTATCAAATTAAAACTCCTGCACATGGCCAGAGCAGGGCCTGGGGTAACAGCCTGTATCCTCTCGTGGTGGACATGGTATGTGAGGACAGACATTTGTAAACTTGTTGCATGCATGTGCCTCAATGTGGATCAATGTGGTCACACACTCAGAAAAGCATCAAAAAGGAAAAGGCAGCTAGAAGCCTTAAAGGGCCAATATAGTGTGGTTTTATCTATTTTTTTACCAAATTAAATGGTGGAAATGGGAGCACAAGTCAGTTGTGAAAAGAGGTAAGCAAACAGAAAGGAGCACATAAGGGGAAAATGCTAAGAAATGAACAGGATGGTAGTGGGGAAAGTAGAGTATTTTTGGGGGGGCGGGTGACATTTTATACAACAAGGTAAGGTGGGGAAGGAAGCTAGGAAAGTTAATGGAAGGTGAACAAACATAGAAGACAGACAAAACTGACAGGGAAGACGTGAGATGCTGATACACTGAGGGAGGGGGAACACAGTCGAGTGGGAGACATCAGGGAAACAGAGAGAAGACAGTGTTGAAGGGTAGGGCTGGACAACAAACAAGAGCAGGAATAAACACAAAATGGAGAGGAGCACCAGGATAGTGGATAAGGTGCATATAACCAGCAATATAACCCTGCCTGTTTCAGATCCAATGGGGGATCAGACCCCACACTGGGTATCCTCACCAGTGGGCCCTGGCTTTGATGGTGAGGCCAGTACCGGTCAGTGACGCATCATGCATACTGCAAAAACAGTCTTTTCAGGTGGCCAATGTTGGTAATGAGGTGCTAGTCTATCAGTTCCCCTGCCACCTCTGTGAGCTGGCTCCAACTTATAAATAGGTCCTCACCCCTGACAGAGTCACCACTAGGAAGCACAGTGGCTCCAACCATTGAAGCTCTAGAAAGAGCAGGGCTTGAGTGCCTATCACCCTACTTTGTCACTGGCATGTTTTGAGGTGGTTCCAGCAGCCTGGTCTTGTGATGGAGGTGGTGGTGCTGGTCACTGGGGGCTGGTGGTCCACAGCAGAAATACAGGTGGTGCTGTAAACACTGTTGTACAAAAAGAGAAAATAAATGGAGAAAAAACAAAATAAAACAGAATAAAAAGGAAATGTAATAAACAGAAAGGTTAGTTACAATGAGGGTGGGGGACAGCAATGCGAACAAACATAACTATATAACAATAAATGTACACTACCACAATTGCAATTGTGTTATTCTCAAGAACAAAAAATATCAGTGTCAGTAACAGAGGTCTTTTATGAAGGGAAACATGTCCTGTTTGACTTGTGCAACCTCTGTGACTTGAACAAGGTATACATGCAGCTGTATTAAATGAAGACCCAGTGACTACGTGTGTACTTGGTATGGAGCATAGGGGTCCAGGATTGCACACATGTAGAGCACTGCTTGATTTCAGGTTCTTGGGGGCACAGCCATGAGTGCTGTATCAAATGTTGCATAATGTGTGTAGTGGTACCTGCCTTTATAATGTTGAAATTAAACAAAAGCACATGTGCTCTCCATTTCAACTGACAGACAACATTGTATGACCACTGATATTTTATACTTTGAATTAGGAGATGAAAATTAGTTTATAAAATGAACCCATATGTGTTTTGTTATATATACTCTAATTCCCTTCAATGGTAATTAACCATAGCTAGGAGTGATTCATAGACACTTTGGGTTCCCTAACCATGATCGTAGGGGGCATAGAAATTAAAACATCTGAATTTGGTCTTGTTTTTACTCTTAAAAACATAAAGTTTATGTTCCTTACTGGTTTGGAAGCACGACTATGTGTGACCATATTACAGCACTTGTATGCATGGCAGTTCTCTGAAATATGCAGCTACTTTGCAGTTTTATACTATGGCTCTTTACACCCACTTACTTACGTGATGCACAGATTTTATTGCTCAGCCATGAAATGTTTTGCAGCACATCACCTTTGCAGTATGACTGGGACTTTAAGGTTATATTTTGGCACATTTAGTCTGCACTAGCAAACTCATATGTTCAGGCTACAATGGAAGCTCATATGTTGCAGGTGTCATCTTTCTGAGTCATGGCTGAGGCTGCCTGACCTTTCCATTGCCGGACTGTTGGAGTTATCCATTTGCTTAGAGGACTGTAATCTACTTTTGCATGAGGGCTCTGCATTGCACAGGGCTCTGGTACATTTATTCTGCCATGTACAGCTTTGAACAATTGCAGAATGTATGTGAATATCACTTTGCATGTTTATGTTATGCATCTGAAACATCAAAGTAAATGGAGCAAAGTGCCAATATGAAGACCATTAATCAGTAAAAAGGCACTCCTGTTTTAATCCTTGTTTTATTAATCATTGTTTTATTCTGCTTCCTCACCCTATTTTTTAATAAATTAGATATTCTGGAGTGCTTGTGGTTACCAGAGTACCTTTTTTACTGATTATACATCTGAAACATGGTATACAAATGCATGTCAAGGAATGTTGTACAGTATGAAGTGTGGCAGTGTAAGATCATATATTAGATCGGGATAGCTTACATTAAAATCGTTCACATATTCATACTTGGAAAAATTTATGTATGATCAATAACATGAAGAAAACACTAATTATTGAATCACTATTCAGCAAACCCACATTGTCGAAATCACACTTTATCAAACGGATGTTTAACTGAAGTTTTTCATAAGGAAAAACAATGGCTGTCCAGCCTACAGCCCGTCACAAAATTCTAAATATTTAAAACCCACCCAAGTGGGGGCTTCACCCCCCACACCCCCCAATATGGGGGAGAGGCTGCACCCCAACACCCCCTAACTAAATATAACAACTCCAAGATCACACTACAGTGGAGAAAATGGCAAATTCACGATGATGACCAATCATTGTTTTTCCCTATGAAAAACTTTGATTAAATGGCCATTCGATAAAGTGTGAATTCAACAAAATCAGTTCTCTGACTAGTAATTTGATAATTAGTCTTTTCAACAATGTGATGTAGACCTCATGAAGAAGGTACCCATGTTGTTATTCCCAAAAACTATCAACATGATGTTTCTATCTAGTTGAGTTTCTCTTAAGTATGCTACAAAAATAAGTTATGTCTTACCATAACGTTCCATCTGTGTTGTAGATCTTAATTCATTCATTACTATTAGGACCTCGGCTGTTTCCAAGCTCGCACCAGCCAAAAACTCTCAGCTAAGACTTACCCATAATGCCTCTCTCCTAGTTACTCCAGATCGAGTTTGTCTGCCCCTATATAATAGATGTATGTAGTAAATAGAAAAAAATAGTAGAAAGTTCTGTCTGAGCAAATACCCTAACCAGGAGTTTCTAAAGTCCAACAGGAGTCCAGGCAGGGGGAAGGAGGGGGGGAGTAATGAATGAACAAAGATCTACAACACAGATGGAACATTATGGTAAGACATAACTTCTTTATCTGATGCTGTAAATCTTTGTTCATTAATTACTATTAGGACCGAGTCCCCAGCTACTTGAGTCCTGGGTGGCCCTAAGGAAGGATATTCCTGAGCACCATAGAACCAAAAGATGCTCGTTCCCTGGAGGCCAAATCCAATTTGTAATGATAGATAAAGGTATGAGGTCTTGCCAAAGTGGCTGCTATGCAGATATCATCCATAGAGGCTCTGGAATGAAATACTACAGAAGTAGCCATTGATCTGGTAGAATGAGCCTTTATTGGGGAAGGTAAGGATAGGGTATTCTGTTGGTAGATAAAGGTAATGACGTTTCTAAGCCAGGAGGATAAAGTCACTTTGGAAACCGGTTTACCCAATCTGGGTCCTGCAAAGGCCACAAACAATTGATCTGTTTTCCTGAAAGTTTTAGTCCTGTCCAAATAACAATGAAGCTGCTGATGCACATCAAAGGTGTGCAAAAGATACTCCCCTCTATTAGAATGCTGAGGGAAGAAAATCAGCAGGTCAATAGATCGGTTAATGGAAAATCCAGAAATGACCTTGGGCAAGAAAGAAAGGTCAGTACAAAGGGACACCCTATCTGTGTGAAAAATAAAGTAAGGTCTCTTGACACTCAAGGCCTGCAGCTCTGATACTCTTCTCGATGAGGTAAGTGCTACTAGAAGTAAGGTTTTCCATAACAAAAAATTTAAATCACATGAATCAAAGGGCTCGAAAGGAGGACCTGTGAGAGATTGAAGTACCAAAGTCAAGTCCAAGGGTTCTAAGGGAGGCTTGACCAGAGGTTTAACATGTAATACTCCTTTCAAAAAAGACTTGCATAGGCAGTGTGACATAATCGAAGAATTATCAAGACCATTATGAAAATTGGCGATAGCTGATAAATGTACAGTGATCGTCGATGGTGATGGTCCTGCATGTAAAAGAGTAGTCAGATATTGTAGGACCTTTTGAACAGGCATACAGAAAGGGTCTAAGTTCTGATCTTTGGCCCAGATAGAGAACCTAGTCCATTTACTAGAATAAACTTTCCTGGTGGAAGGTTTGTGTGAAGCCAGAAGAATTTCACAAACAGGAGATGGGATGTCAGGCAGCCTGGCAATCATTGGAAGTGGAGGAACCAAGCTGTGAGATTGAGACTGTGGAGGTTCGGATGAATCAGTCCCTGAGGATGAGATAACAGGTCTTGGGAATGATCCAGGATCCACAGGCTGTGAATCAGATGAGGCCATAGAAATGGGAACCAGACTTGAAAGGGCCAGTAGGGGGCAATTAATATCACTTTGCTTCTCAATCTCTGAGTTTTCTGGAGAAATTTTGGAAAGAGGGGAAACGGGGGAAAGGCATACAGAAGACCTGAGGGCCAATTGTGCATTAGAGCGTCCCTTGGTGGTTCCCCTTGAGGGGGGAATCAGAGCAAAGTAGCTTCTGCATTTGTAGTTTAGGGGGGAAGCAGCAAGGCTTGCCCCAGCATTGGAAGATCTGATCCACTGTTACAGGACTGAGGGACCACTTGTGAGGCATCAGGATGTTCCTGCTCAGATTATCCGCAATAAGGTTGGAACTACCGGGAATTTGCATTGCTATAAGAAAGTGGTTGGAAGCTATCACCCAGTGCCAAATCCTCATGGCCTCCCGACACAGGGGGTAAGACCTGGTTCTGCCTTGCTTGTTGATATACCAGATGACTGACATGTTGTCTGACTGAATTGCAATGGTCCCAGAGGGTAGGGATGCATGGAATGCTTGCAACGCTAAGAGAACTGCCCTCAGTTCCAGGACATTTATGTGCAAATTGGCCTCCATGGGGGACCATGTACCTTGGGTCGTCTTTCCCTGGAAATGCCCCCCCACCCTAACAGGGAAGCATCCGTGGTCACCGTGGCCATGGGCTGGGGAAGACAGAATGGTCGACACCAAAGATTAGTTTGTGGCTTCATCCACCATAGCATTTCTTCCTTGCAACAGTTTGTAAGACATATCATGTGGTCGAGTGGATGAGTTAGAAACGACCATTGTGCGGAAAGGAGCCACTGCAGGATTCTCATGTGCAGTCTGGCCAGTGGTACTAATGTAATGGCAGCTGCCATGGAGCCTAAGAGGTGCAGTACAAGATGTGCTGGTACATAGGTCTGAGGAAGAAGGTCTTGATTTTGGTGCCTTATTTTCGAAAGCCTGTGAGAGGGGAGACAAGCTTGACAGGATGTTGTGTCGAAGAGTGCTCCAATAAATTCCAGTGTCTTCATTGGGGATATTTGAGATTTGTCTTTATTGATTGTAATCCCCAAGCGGACAGCGAGACCTTGAGTGTAAGAGAGGCTGCAGACAAGGAGATTTCTGGTCGGAGCAGTAAGGAGCCAATTGTCTAGATAGGGAAACACCTGGAATCCTTGTAGTCAAAGATGAGCTACCACAACTGCCATACATTTGGTGAACACTCAGGGGGCTGTCGAGAGACTGAATAGCAGTGCCCTGAACTGGTAGTGATTGGCTCCCAGCCAGAAGTGGAGAAACCTCCAGGAGCGATGATCCACCTTTATGTGGTAGTACGCGTCCTGGAGGTCTATAGAGCACATCCAGTTGTCCCTTCCTAGGAAGGGAAGAATGGACTGTGCCATGACCATCTAGAATTTTAGAGGTTTGATAAATTTGTTCAATGGCTGAGATCAAGGATTGGTCTCCAGTCCCCTGTCTTTTTGGCACTAAAAATAACCTCGAGTAAAACCCAGATCCTGTCTGGTCTGGTGGGACTGGTTGGATGACTCTTTTTCTTAGCAGCTTTTCTATTTCTAAGGCTGCTAATTCCCTCTGATTGGGTGGTACAGCGGGGATTCATTTGATGGGTCTGGGAATTAAATCGAATGGTATTTTATAGTTTCTGGATATTATTCTCTGCAACCAAACATCGGTAGTAATACGATGCCAGGCTGGTAGGTGTAGAGAAAAACGACGCCCGACTGCTTCCAGAAGAAAGCAATTGGACCACTGCTCAGGAGCGCTGGTAGGGTCTGCCGGAGAAAGAATCTCTAATGTCCTGGTTATGTGGAACCCCTCTACCCCGAAAGGGGCATCTTCCATATGAGTTGCCCCCTCTGCCCCAGGGGGATTGCTCACCACGAGTGTCACGAAAAGATCCTTGGGATTTCTTGAACCACATTTTTCCTCCCTTCTGGTTCCTGGAGTAGGACCTCTGGGGGTTGGAAAAGAGTATGCCCACAGCAGACAAGGTCTTTCCGTCTTTCTCACTACGTGCAAGTGTGTCTTGTACTTTGGGTCCAAAAAGTGCAAATTCGTCGACAGGTGCATTGACAAAGGAAGATTCAAACGGGTCTGCGAAGTCTGACAACTGCATCCAAGCATTACATCTCATGACAATGCATGATGCGGCAGCTTGAGCTGCCCCTTCGGTGGTGTGAGATATCAAATGCATCGAGAAGTTTGAGATGGATTCAAGGGTAGCTAGCTGCGAGGCGACAGTATCATGCACCTCATCAGGCAGTACCCCCACCAAAGAGGAAGACATTTCGGAAATTAGGTCTCTTTGGAGGCGAGTAAAGTGCACCAGATAGTTCAGTGAACGAATGGCGAAGGTCGCTGAAGCATAGGTCCGCTTCCCTAGTCTGTCCGTGGTCTGGGACTCCCTGTTTGGAGAATGGACAGTGGAACTATCTTCTGCCAGTTCCCTCTTGGTGGTCGCCGCCATGACCATAGAATCAGCCGTTAACTGCTTGGACCAGTGGAGCTGGTCTTCAGGTGTAGATAAAATTTTGTCTGGCCTCTGGGGGACAGGTTCTACATTGTCCGGGGCCTTCCAGGCATGCTGCACAATGAGTTTAACAAGATCATCTGCCAGTGGGGTCACCCAGGAAGTAGATGGCCGGGCACGGAAGGCCTGCAAGAACACCAATTCCTCAGAAGAAGGGTTAGAGGACTTCCAGTCTCCCCGCTGTCTGAGGATTTTGAGAATATCTCCAAATGAGATGTAATCTGCGGGAGACTATGGGGACCCTTGCCCCTCATCACAATCAGTGTCTTCGGTGATAGATTCCTCCGGGGAATCAAGGTGCTTCCTCTTGCACCATTTCTTCTGGCATGGCTCCCCAATGGGATCTTCTGAGGAGGACTCCAGAGAAGGGGTTTGCTTCAAAGGGGGTTCTTGAGACTTCCATGCCCGGGGTCCGGAAATAGAGGATTGGGAGAGGTGCATGCTAGGGGGGGTTCTGATATTGATATCACTGGTGCTGACTGCGAGCCTTTGGAGTGAAGAACCCTCTCCATCCCCTGGACAGTAGGCCCACCTGAGGAGGGATGGGAGCCTGGAACTGGGAAGGACAACCTCGGAACTATGATTACATTCCACCCTGAGGAACCCACCTCCAGGTGAGGAGCTCTGAGAGGACTAGAAGCTGTTGGAGCCATGGACATAGATGGTGCCAGCAAGAAAATGGGTGCCGGGCTAGGTACCAAGGTACGGATGGTCCAAGCACTGTTCTGAGAGAATATCACCTCCACCGGTGCCAATGCAGCAAGGGTGGTCTGTGCCGACAGGGGATAAACTGCTGTCGGAGCCGAGATAGTATGCACTGGAGTGGACATCAGTACCGGGATATCCGGGATCTGTGTAGAGGGTGGAGGAGGATAAACAGGGGAAGATATAGTAAAAGATTCTGAGCCAAGGAGGACGGAAGGTCTAGCTGGAATGGGCAATCCCCTAGCTGCCAGAAGCTGGTCCACAAGCCGCACCAGATCTAATTCAGAAAAACTCCTAGTGGATCTAAAAGAGGTTGCTGAAGGAGAATCAGGTCTTTCTAGACAGGGGCTAAACCTCTGCCCCAAAAAAGGGGCATAAGTTGGAGAGTATCTTGTCCTTGGCAGATATTCAAGTTTTGGAGCCAATGGAGCCAAAGAAACTGTCGGTACCTTGGCCAGCGATGGTGCCGAAGCAGGTACAGTCATCGGAGCCAATGTCGGATCCAAGGATGGCATCGAAGTCCATGGTGCAGAGGTTGGAACCGAAATAGGGGTAAATATTATGGAGGGCACTGAGGGAGAAGATACAGAGCCTAGTGCTGAAGATGCCTGCGCCGAGGGCGCTGGCGAAGCACGGAGCAGACTCGGTTCCGTAACTGACGGAGATGCAGGAACCGAGTGACTCCATTTTTCCTTATGTTTTTTGGTCTTTGGAGGGGGTGAGACCTCCGACCCAGATAGAGCCTCCAAAAAAGGTGTCTTGATTAAACCTTTTAATATGTTTATTTTTACGTTCTGCTAGTGTACGATTACTAAAACTAGCACAAATGTCATAGTCAGCTTTAATATGATCCACGCCCAAAGAGTAGACACAACGAGCATGTGTATCCGAGTTAGGCATCTTACACCCACAGTTATCACACTGTTTAAACCTCAACTTAGCTTTGTCTGACATAGTAAGGCAACAAGGCTATCCTATAGAAAAAAACAAAATAAGGGAGAGAAAAGGTAAGAGAATACCAATGATGGTATTTAAAAAATACCACAAGTGGAAAGGAAGGGCCTGTCAAAGACAGGAGAGAGGGACAGTATCAATAATGACAGAAATTAAATTACCAAGGTAAATGGTAGGGAATAGAATTAGGTTATAGGCAACAGTGAGAAAAGGCTAAATTGACTAAAAAATAAACAATTTTGAAGAGAAACTGTCTTAAAAATAACAATTTTCTACTTAGCTTTGAGAGAGATGGCTAGCACGTCTGACTAGGAACGTGGCAAACGAGATCTGGAGTAACTAGAAGAGAGGCATTGTGGGTAGGTCTTAGCTGAGAGCTTTTGGCTGGCACAAGCTTGGAAATGGCTGTATCGGTTCCGAGGACGGAACCGAGGTCCTAATAGTAATTAATGAACAAAGATTTACAACATCAAATGTCTATTTATACATCCAGTGAGCCATGCGGCTATCTCTTTTGGTTTACTACTTATATCAGAAACTACATCAACTCACAAATAAGAACTGAATCACAAGGCATAATAAAACAAAGAAATATCATGATCAACATATGCACACAGAGACACACACACGCGTCTACTTCAGAACGTCGAGATACCATTACACTGACTTTCATAATACTGAGAAGAGA
This sequence comes from Protopterus annectens, assembly GCF_019279795.1. Lineage (NCBI taxonomy): Eukaryota > Metazoa > Chordata > Ceratodontiformes > Protopteridae > Protopterus > Protopterus annectens. The sequence continues at coordinate 821,054,287 of NC_056735.1, read as the reverse complement.
AAACTGACATTTCAAAAGCCTGACAATTCAAATAGCTGACTTTCATTTGAGTGAAGTTGTAAAACACTGACTTACCTGCTATTTAATACAATAACGAAAATGGCAACACATACCGCATGAATAGTGCACTATAACTTTAAATCCATGTACCACCTAAAGAAAATCCCACTGAATATTCCTACTTTGGGGTGAACAGATGTCCCAGAATCCTATTATATGGCTGTTACATGGCTACTATTGGCATGATCACCACTGTCACCATGTCTGGAAGCTACTTGCTGAAAGTTGATAGTAACTGTGGTGCACACATGTCACTGTACACTGCTGAATGTGTGTATGCCATTGTCATAGCTCTCAACTTCTTTGTTTAAGAATCGGGAACAGAGCCAAAGGTAATGAGAAGCAAAGAGCCAAAGTCAGGGACAAGTTTTCAGTATTACTCAAATTCACTGAGACAGTTGATACAACAAAATACTTTATATCAAGATGCATTCCCTAAACAATACAAGTATGAAAGTTTCATGTTTAGCATTACTGACTGACTATAACGTTCAGTGATTTACATACCTCTCAACCTCATAGTCCAAGAAATGGAACACAAGAGGGCACTCAGCCTCAGTAAAAATGAATATCAACCATATTTTGAAATGTAACAGCTTCTTGTCTCAAAGACTCCCATGCCTATGGAATAATGTCCCTGTCTCAGTTAAACTTATCCTGTCAAATCATAACATCAGGAAAGAATTGCATGACTACAAAGGTATCAGCAAGTTACAGCATGGAATCGAGATCACTAAGCTCATTGCTGCTCAGTAGGCCTTGGGCATAGTTTTTAAATATATAAACTAATGAGTCATTGCCATGAACAGATGTAACATATTCAGGGGCTTTACATCACTAACAGAATCAGAAAGCCTTCAGCAGTATCTGTGAGGCATTTTAATATGATTAACAGGGCTGCAGAATCCAACAACTTTAAGAAAATCAAGCAGCTCAGATCAGGGTAAATAATGTCAGAACATTAGCTGGATGAACTGAAATGTATGTGCGTGTGTGGGGGGGAGTGCCAAGTAGATCAACAGAGTCAGTGTCCCAGCAGAACTGTTTCAGGATATGCACAATAGAAGTAAGGAAATCTGAAAACCTTAAAATGATTAGCAGACTCTAGAAAGTCATCAATATAAACAGAACTAGAAGGCCACAGCATAATTAGCAGCAAGTGGTGACCCCCTCAGAATTAATGGAGTCAGGGGATATCTAGTAATACAAAAGGAAATCCCCAACACCCCTATCATAGTTATCAGATTCAGGTTGCCATTACAATTTTAGTGTAGAGAATGTTCATCAAGCAGGATCTAGAAAATGAATGAACAAATAAATACTCCAACTTAATTAATTTAAAATAATTTTCCAGATAGGGAGTTGTATTTTAATGGCCAGTCTTCAGACTGTACTGTACTTTTAAATGGAGCACTTGTTTTTTTATGTCAGTTTAAAAGTAGTGTTAAGTAACTAAAATGTGTTTCCTGTGGAGAAATTGTGTTTATTTTTCCTTGGTGGTGCTGGCATAGTGTTTGAAAGTGCTTTTACTGTGTTTTTTTTTCCTGTACAAAAAAGGTAACTTTTGTGGACTGCTACTTTTACTGGTATTTCTTTCTTGTCTTCCATGGGAAAGAGGCACCATTTTCGGCTTGACCATGGAGCAGACAACCAATCCCACTGTCGATTCTTCTTCTAGCCACAAAAAGAAAAAGTTAAGAAAGCAGCTTTTGCCACCACAGCAGCCTAACACTTTGCCTCAGCCACAGGTGGCTGACTCTGCTGTGGCCATTTGTTGAACCTCAGACCACTCATCATTTCCCCAGACCCCTCTGAAGTAGCACATACAGTCACCATGGACCAGGGTATAGCCATGTCCTCTGTGGCTGTTGGAGTCCCCTCAGTGGGCAAGGGAGAGCCACACTTGTCAGTCCTGAGAGACAGAGAACAGGAAAGTTTTCCCTGTTGTACCAGAATGCTGTGCCCATCCCTGGGAAAGCAGCTGCTGACATTAATAACACAGATGGCTCCATTTTTCCAAAAAGAAACAGAATACTGTGCCCATCCCTGGGAAAGCAGCTGCTGACATTAGTAACACGGATGGCTCCATTTTTCCAAAAAGAAACAGAAAACCAAACATATATCTACTCCTTCTCAAATTTCATTAATCAGGAGTAGTTTACAGGGTCTGGCTTGGGGTTTAATTCAGGCTATTGATCCTTCTTGTAAAGTAGTTTCTGATAAAAGGAGGGATTCCTTTTTTTCTGAAGAGATTCAAGAGTCTGAATCTGAGCAGGAAGATGCAGGGACAGATTCTGTTTTTTTTTCCTTCAGATTTCTAATTCAGACTCAGAGGAGAGCTCAGTTTCTAATTCTCCGTGTGGGGGTTTCTTTTCTCAGAGACTATTGCTAAAATCTATCCATGTTTTTAGTGAGAGAATAGTGATGTTTATCAATTCCTCAGAAAATACTATGAGTTTTGCAGAAGGATTTTCCAGAACCATTCCTTCTGTTTTGTCAGCTATAGAAGATGTGTGTGTAATTGCCTGCAATTTTCCTGATAGTCAGCCAGCTGTCCCTAAAAAGGCAGACAGGATGTATAAAATTCCTCAGTCTTTTAAATTTTTATATGATATTCCCAAAACTGACCCAGCAGACATAACCTTAGTAGATCCCACTGCTGCTAAATACTTAGTTAATTCCATTCCTTATTATTCAGATAAGTATGGGAAATTATTGAAAGGAATAGGGGGAAAAGTATATATTTCTACAACTTTGGTTTTCAGAATTTTGAATTTCAGGTTCATATTTTAAAGTCTGTTTTGACAAATTGTGCAAGTATGAGGAATGTTTCATCTGCAGTTTCTTCTTTTGAGGAAAACATCTGCTTTAAATAACTTAGTTTCTTCTTTTGCACAGGCCACTACTGATTGTTTGCAGAGTGTGTGTATGAATCTGTCGATACTACCTGCAGGACCGTGGACACTGATACTGTTTTAAGGAGGTTTGCATGCTACATACACAGAACCTTCCAGATGACATTAAAATAAGATTTTAAATTCTCCTCAGGACAGAGATTTAGTGTTTGGCCCCTCTGCCACAGAAGTAATCAAAAGGTGTTATGAAAGGGGCAAGCTGACCCAGGGAATAAGTAAGATTTTTTCATCTCTCCTTTTCCAAAATGTCCAAGGGATTTTCTTTCTCCTGTTCCATTTTTGACAGAAAACAAAACAAATAGTCTCAAAAGAATTCAAGTAAACAGACATTTCAGAAGGAACAAAAAGGGAGATCCAAAAAGAAGACTCTAATCTCTCAAAACCAAGGACAGTGTAATATGGCTGAATGACATTTCAAGAGACATTGTGACCCACTTCCACTGTGGTCCTCTTTTCATCCAGAAAGTGTTAATATTTGTTTCTCTCTAGTAACAGATTGCTTCAGACAAACTGATTCTTAATATCATTTATCAAGATTATTGATGGCAGTGGAAGGAAATTCCACCTTTCCAGGGTTTCCTTCCTCATCCTCCAGATCTTACACTTTTGTTTCCACCTGTTCCTCATCACATGCTATCCCCTACTCCTTTCCAAGTGGGGAAGGGATTTTATTCAAGGATGTTCCTAGTATCAAAGAAAGAAAATGCTTGAAGATCAGTTCTGCATCTTTATTTCCTAAACCTGTTTGTGACAGTGCCCTGATTAAAAATTATGTCACTTCACAACCTATCTCTTCTTCTTCTTTCAATTTTCTTGTAACACTAGGCTCATAGGATGCTTATCATCACATCCTTATTTATCCAGACTTAAGATGTTTCTTAAGGTGTTGTATGTCTAGATCACACTATCAGTTCTCTAACTTAACCTTTTGACTATCCACTGCACTGAGTGCTCATAAAGTGTCTAGCTCAGTTATAGCTCATTGCAGGCTACAAGGTATCCACATGTTTTTCATATTTAGAAGACTTGCTTATCTTTGCAGAAGCTTCTTCAAAGTGTCAGGAATCTCTCTCTTGGGTGAGAGCTCTCTTGCACAAATTGGGAATCCAAGAAAACAGTCAAAAATCTTTCTTAACTCCCTCACACAGGACTGTTTTCTGAGATGTCAATTCAAACAGCTTTTCTTCCTCATCATTAAATAGATCCTTATTTTGATCTGATTCTAAGGCTTTCTACTCAGACTTCAGTCACTGTGGGGGGAATACCTCAGGATTTCTGAGGCTTATAGCATCTATTATTCTCATAATACCCTAGCAAGACTCCATCTTGCTGTCAGGCCCAAGACAGAATACAGAATGCTCTGTCTCATTAAGAGACTTCTCAAAATAATATCTGAAATATTACTTCTTAGATAGCTTGCAGAATGACATCACTTATGGTCATCTGACTTCTAGGTTCTCATGCAAATCCCTCATTGCGTGAAGCTGGCAGGTTTTAGCACCTGCCTATAAAATACACCACAAGGGCTTTTGCTCAGATTTGTAGCAGGTGTCATAAAACAATTGCATACCCTCCGCACTTCCAGAGTAGTAATTAGTTCACTCCAATGACAATTCAGAAAGCTTTCTAGTACAGACTTTGTGTCTCTGGTTGCATTGAAACCTGTCAGATAGCATATTTATGACCTAGCCTATAAAGTGATTTAATTTCAGATATAATTTAAAGTTTGCTGGACTGAGGTTAACCTTCTGATTTTCAGTTTCCTCTGTTAAAACATATACATTTAAACATTTACAATAATGCATATACATTTATGTTCTCTCCTGTAGTACTCACTGTGGATATATTTCAAACACAAGCACTTTAAAAATACATTTTCAGCATAAACATCTACACAGATCAGTTTGATGTACACATGACATACAGTTCTAATACATTTGTAAAACAAGCATCTTGTATAAATCAGTTTGATATTCACAAATAACATCTAATTGTTTACAAAATTCCAGCTAGCTGTGCTGGCAGTACTTCCTATTGTCACACCTTGCCTTGATCAACACACTGGCCCCTGGGGACCTCTTCAAGGTGGTTTCAGACAATACCACAGTCTTGCTATACATTAACAAGCAAGGGGAAACAGGGTGTGCCCCCTTTTTAGGCTAGCCATGTTAGGTTGAGATATAGCTTCACAGCATAATTTCACTCTGCATGCACTCTACGTTCCCTCAGAACAAAACTCTATGGCAAACAAATTGAGAAAAACCTGGGCAGACCCTCACAAATGGAAACTAGATTGGGGATTTTCCAACATTTGATCTGTCAGTGAGGATTTCCTTAAATAGAGCTTTTGCCTCCTTTTTGAACAGTCAACTGGCAAGATCCTGTTCCAGGACTCTATACAAGAAGGCCTGAAAGACATATATATTTTTTCTTTGTACAGGAATATTCCTGCATGCTTTTCCACCCTTTCCACTAATATACAGGATACTTCTGAAGATTCAGAAAGAATCTCCAAGATCACTGTGGTGACTTCCTTCTGGCCTAAGCAACAGTGGTTCTCTCTTGTTTCAGAAATGGCTAGGAGCAATTGTCACAAGCTTCCTCACAGACTGAATCTGCTCACACAAGAACAGGGGATGTTTGATACACTCCAAAATCAATCATTTTCAGTTGACTGCCTGGATGATAGGGTGTTAATTCCTTTTAGGCACCTGTTTACTGAGGAAGTGTAGCAGGCACTAATGGAGGTGAGAAAGCCTGCTACTAGAAAATCATATATTAGCAAATGGAAAAGGTTTTCTAGTTGGTGCCAACAGCATAGCTAGCACCCATTCAGGGCAAGTTGTTCTCCAGTTTCAATATTTGTGTGAGTTACTATACTATGGCCTTTCTTATTCCTCTGTCAGTGTTTATTTATATGTCATTTCAACATGCCTGCCCATAGATCCTCCTCTTTCAAGACAGTCTCATGTCAAAATGTTCTTGAAAGGGGTTTTGCATAAGAGACTATCAAGTGAACTGGTGGCCCCTCCTTGGGAACTTAATTTTATGCTAGAAAAGTGAACACTTGCTCCATTTGAACCACCTAAACTGGCTAACTTGAGGTTCTTAACATGGAAAACAGTTTCATTGATTGCTCTAACCTCTGCAAGAAGGGTATCTGAGTTGCAAGCTGTTATGGTGAGTCAATCCTACCTCATTTTCCATAGGGACAGGGCTTCTTTGAGAACTAATCCTTCTTTTATACCTAAAGTGGTATTCAAATTTACTTTAAGCCAAACTTTCCATCTCTTTGGTTTCTTTACTGAATCTACAAATGAGGGAGAAAGGATACTCCATACCTTTGATGTCCACAGACAACTTGGGTACTATCTCGACAGAATAATATCTCTCAGATCTTCAGATTAGTTGTTTATTTTTTGTGAAGGCAAGGACAAGGGACAACCTGTGCCAAAACAGACTATTTCCAAATGGTTATCTAAGGCTATTCCTTTTGTTATATTCACCATAATAAATCTATTCCAGGCAGGGTTGAGGCCCTCTCTACCAGGGACATGGCTTCATCTACAGCTATTTGGAAAGGGTTGAATCCTAGAAATATTCTAGAAGCTTCTTCCTGGTCCTTTGTACATACTTTTACACTATAAACTTTATTCCTTCTCTATGTCAATATCAAGCTTTGTTGGGACTATTCTTCAGGGGCTCCTACACTCCTCTCCTTCCACCTCCCAAATGTAGTTAGCTAAGGTAATCTACCATTATATCTAAGGCTCACGCAGCAGTGATCAGTATGATGAACATACTAGAATTGTACAAGCTAAACTTACCGTAACAGTAGATGACAGAATGATCACTGCTGCTCACCCCCAACCCTTGTTTTTTGGTGTGTGTTTTTTAGAGTAATGATGGTTATTTTTTGTTGTTCCTAATGTAGACCTTTCAGGGCTCAGCCTCCGTCTTTCTGCTGGCAGGAAAGCTTTGAAGGTTTTCCTGTCCAAACTCCTTTTAGTCAGCTCGCCTGGAGCCACTTGACAGTTTGGCCCTGAAGCTTTGGAACCTGGCCGGTCGTTATATTCTTGGTTGGAAATAACCCATATCGCTAATGCTACTGCATCAGTCATCATTCCATCATTACTAATGTTTGTAAAACATGGTTAAAGAACAATGTTCGGAAACCAATTCTGACAGGGTATAAAAAGAAGTTATGTCTTACCATAGTGTTCCATCTATGTTGTAGATCTTTTGTTCATTTATTACAGATAGGATCTCGGTTCCTTCCTCGTAACAGATATGGCCGTTTTCCAGCTCGCACAAGCCAAAACCTCTCAGCAAAGAACCTACCCACAATGCCCCTCTCCTAGATACTACAGATCAAGTTTGCCCGTCCTAGATAGAAGATGTAGTAATAGGAAAAAAGGTAGGAGGCTCTGTCTGAGCAAATACCCTAACCAGGAGTTCTTAAAGTCCACCAGGAATCCAGGCAGGGGAAAGGAGGGCAAGAAGTAATGAACAAAAGATCTACAACACAGATGGAATGTTATGGTAAGACATAACGTCTTTATCTGATGTTGTAAATCTTTTGTTCATACATTACAGATAGGACCGAGTCCCCAGCTACTTGAGTCCTAGGTGGCTCTAAGGAAGGATATTCCTGAGCACCATAGAACCAAAAGATGCTCGTCCCCTGGAGGCCAAATCCAATTTGTAATGAGATATGAAGTTATGAGGTCTTGCCCAAGTGGCTGCTTTGCATATATCATCCATTGAGGCTCTGGAATGAAAAGCTACAGAAGTAGCCATAGATCTGGTAGAATGAGCCTTTATTCTGGAAGGTAAGGGTAGCTTATTCTGTTGGTAGGTAAAGGTAATGACGTTTCTAAGCAAGAGGATAAAGTCACTTTGGAAACAGGTTTACCCAATCTGGGTCCTGCAAAGGCCATAAACAATTAGTTTGTTTTCCTGAAAGATTTAGTTCTGTCCAAATAACAACAAAGCTGACTGTGCACATCAAGGGTGTGCAAAAGGTACTCCCCTCTATTAGAATGCCTTAGGAAGAAAACCGGCAGGTCAATAGATTGGTTAATGGAAAAGCCAGAAATGACCTTGAGCAAGAAAGAAGGGTCAGTACAAAGAGACACCCTATCCGTGTGGAAGATCAAGTAAGGACTCTTGACACTCAAGGCCTGCAGCTCAGATACTCTTCTCACTGAGGTGAGTGCTACTAGAAGTATGGTTTTCCATGACAAAAATTTCAAATCACATGAATCAAAGGGCTCGAAGGGAGAGCCTGTGAGAGACTGAAGCACCAGAGTCAAGTCCCAGGGTTCTAAGGGAGGTTTGACCGGAGGTTTAACATGTGATACTCCCTTCAAAAAGGTCTTGTATAGGTGGCATGACATAACTGAAGAATTATCATGACCATTATGAAAACTGGTGACAGCTGCTAAATGTACAGTGATCATTGAAGCTGAGGCTCCTGCATGTAGAAGAGTAGTCAGGTACTGTAGAATATTCTGAATAGGCATAGAGAAAGGGTCTAAGTTCTGGTCTTTGGCCCAAATAGAGAACTTAGTCCATTTACTAGAATAAACCTTTCTAGAGGAAGGTTTGTGTGAGGCCAGAAGAATTTCACAAACAGGAGATGGAATGCCAGGCAGCCTGGCAATCATTGGAAGTAGAGGAACCAAGTTGTGAGCTTGAGACTGTGCAGGTTCAGATGAATCAATCCCTGAGGATGAAATAATAGGTCCAGGGAATGATCCAGGATCCACGGGCTGTGAATCAGATGAGGCCATAGAAACAGGAACCAGACTTGATGTGGCCAGTAGGGAGCAATGAGGATCACTTTGCTTTTCAACCTCTGAGCTTTCTGGAAAAATTTTTGGAATGAGGGGAAATGGGGGAAGGCATACAGAGGATCCGGGGCCAATCATGCATTAGAGCATCCCTCAGTGGTTCCCCCGAGGGAGGATCAAGGCAAAATAGCTCCTGCATTTGTAGTTCAGGGGTAAAGTGAACAGATCACAGCAAGGCTTGCCCCAAAATAGGAAGATCCGCTCTGCTATTACAGGGTTGAGGGACCACTCGTGAGACATCAGAATGTTCCTGCTCAGATTGTCCGCAATAAGGTTGGAACTCACGGGAATGTGTGTTGCTATAAGAAAGTTACTGGAAGCTACTGCCCAGTGCCAAATCCTCATGGCTTCCCGACACAGGGGGTAAGATCTGGTTCCGCCTTGTTTGTTGATATACCAGATGACTGACATGTTGTCAGACTGAATTGTAGTGGTCCCTGAGGGTAGGGATGCATGAAACGCATGCAACACTAAGAGAACTGCCCTCAGTTCCAGGACATTTTTGTGCAAGTTGGCATCGATGGGGGTCCAGGTGCCTTGGACAGTCTTTCCCTGAAAATGCCCCCCCCACCCTAACAGTGAAGCGTCCGTGGAAACCGTGGCTGTGGGCTGGGGAAGACAGAATGGTCGACACCAACGATTCTCTTGTGGCTCCATCCACCATAGCATTTCTTCCTTGCAACGGTTTGTAAGGCATATCATATAGTTGAGTGGGTGGGTTAACAACCACCATTGTGCAAAAAGGAGCCACTGCAGGATTCTCATGTGCAGTCTTGCCAGTGGTACTAAAGTCATGGCATCTGCCATGGAGCCCAAGAGTTGCAGTACAAGACCTGCTGGTACAAACATGTGAGGAAGAAGGTCTTGAATTTGGTGTCTTATTTTCAAAAGCCTGTGAGGGGGGAGAGAAGCTTGACAGCATGTTGTGTCGAAGACTGCTCCAATAAATTCCAGTGTCTTCGTTGGAGACATCTGAGATTTGTCTTTGTTGATTGTAATCCCCAAGCAGAGAGTGAGACCTTGAGTGTAAGAGAGGCTGTGGACTAGGAGATTCCTGGTCGGGGTGGTAAGGAGCCAGTCATCTAGATAGGGAAATACCTGGAATCCTTGTAGTCTAAGATGGGCTACCACAACTGCCATACATTTGGTGAACACTCGGGAGGCTGTCGAGAGACTGAATGGCAGTGCCCTGAACTGGTAATAGTTTCATAGTTTCATAGTTTAGTACTAGGCTATCTGCCCTGGGGCATTTGTAAGCCTAGCCATAGTGATGTGGCTTTTGCCACCCCATGAAATGGTACAAAAATGCACAGAATAAATTTAGAATACTGTGCCTCTGTCTAGTAGTGACACAATGAAGGTCCCCTTATATAATAGAATTAGTTTACTGTGCCCCTGTCTAGCAGTGACATAGATGTGACCCCTGGGGTAAACTTATGATCTCCCATCCACTCATCAAGATTTCTCTTGAAGAGAGTCAGTGAGGGGCTCTGCCTAACATGAACTGGGATCTTGTTCCAAAGCATGGGAAGCCTCTGGGTTATGAATCTATCCCTCCAGCATGTCCTATTCATACTTGTGCCGAGGTTTAAGTCTTTAGCTCTCGTGGTCCTGATGGATTTGGATTTTTTGAGGTGGAGCATGTCCATCAGATCCTGATTGGACATGGCCTTGTACGTCAGGCAGAGATCACCTCTGAGCAGGCGGCATGCTACTGAATAGAGATGAAGTTTCTTTAGTCTGGCAGAATAAGACATATGTTGAAGACCCTTGATCCTCTTGGTGAGGTACTTTTGTGGTCTCTCCAGCTGTTGCAAATGCCAGGTGAGGTACATACCAAATGGGGCATTGTACTCAATCATGGGTCTGATGAGGGAGGAGTATAGGGGTACAATGACATCCTTGGATCTGGATGTGAATCCATTCATGATGAGGTGTGCAAGGTAGAATGTTTTTCTAACCACTTTGGCAACGTGGGTGTCAAATGAGAGGTCGCTGTCGACTTGGGTCCCTAGGTCTCTGATTACTTTTTCCGTACTCAGTGGATTGCTGTCTATGTGATAATTTGTGGGTACTTTGTTTTTCCCAAAGGGGATGACTATCCATTTTTTGGCATTTAGTTTAAGGCCGTGACTCCGGCACCAGTTGTCCATTTCTGTGAGGCCTTTTTGTAGGATGTATGTGTCCGCTGGTGTATTGACTATGGCACCTAGTTTACAGTCATCTGCGAACTTTGTCAGCCACAACCCTCCCATGTTTGCTTTAACATCTGAGAAATAAATGCCGAACAAGAGGGGTCCCAGGACAGATCCATGTGGGACACCACTTGTGACTGGCTTTGAGTCTGATATTGCTCCAGCGATTTTAACTTTATGGGTTCTGTCCTTTAGCCAGTTTGCAACCCGTCTAGTGACATAAGGGTTTACGTTTAAGCTGTTGAGCTTATCTATGATGCCTGAGTGGGGTATTGTGTCGAAGGCCTTAGCCAAGTCCAGGTAGGCTGTATGGACTGCTTTGCCCTCATCAATCGCTCTAGTGACTGTTTCAAAAAAGTCAACCAGGTTCAAAAGGCAGGATCTACCCTTTACAAAGCCGAACTGGGTGGGGTCAAGTGTCTGTAGGTCCCCTATGTCTCTGTTTATGAGTTCCATAATGATTCTTTCCATAGCTTTGCAGACCAGGCTGGTTAAGCTTATGGGGCGGTAGTTTCCAGGGTCTGTAGAGGTACCCCCTTTGTGGAGTGGAACCACTGTTGCTGTACGCCAGTGTTCAGGTACATATCCTGTAGTAAGGCTAAGGTTAAATAGCATTTTTATGTGCAGGTTTAGCTCCTCTTGGAGTTCACGTAGCACGCAACCCGGGATACCGTCAGGTCCCATTGATGCTGTGTTTTTAGCTTTGTTGAGGGCGGTTCTCACTTGGACATCTGAGATGACAGGGAGATTACTTAATGATTGGCTCCCAGCCGGAAGTGGAGAAACCTCCGGGAGCGGTGATCCAACTTTATGTAGGTCTATAGAGCACACCCAATTGTCCCTCCCTAGGAAGGGAAGAATGGACTGTACTGTGACCATCCAGAATTTTTGAGGTTTGATAAATTTGTTGAGATACAGGATTGGTCTCCAGTCCCCTGTCTTTTTTGGCACTAAAAAGAACCTTGAGTAAAACCCGGATCCTGTCTGTTCTGGTGGGACTGGGTGGATGACTCTTTTTCTTAGCAGTTTTCTATTTCTAAGGCTACTAATTCCCTCTGATTGGGTGGTACATTGGGGATTCGTTTGATGGGTCTGGGAGTTACGTCGAATGGTATTCGGTAGCCTCTGGATATTATTCTCTGCACCCAAACATCGGTAGTAATAAGATGCCAGGCTGGTAGATAAAGAGAAAAACGACCCCCGACTGCTTCCAGAGGAAAGCAACAGGGCCGCTGCTCAGGAGCGCAGGTAGGGTCTGCCAGAGAAAGAATCTCTGGCTCCCTGGTTACGTGGACCCCCTCTACCCGAAAAGGGACATCTTCCATATGAGTTGCCTCCTCTGCCCCAGGGGGGGATTGTTCACCACGAGTGTCACAAAAGGATCCACGGGATTTCTTGAACCATATCTTTCCTCCCTTCTGGTTCCTGGAGTAGGACCTTTGGGGGTTGGAAAAATGTATGCCCACAGCAGACAAGGTCTTTCCATCTTTCTCACTACGTGCAAATGTGTCTCGTACCTTGGGTCCAAAAAGTGCAGATTCGTCAACAGGTGCATTGACGAAGGAAGATTTAAAGGGGTCTGCGAAGTCACACAATCACATCCAAGCATTACGTCTCATGACAACACCAGATGCGGCAGCTTGAGCTGCCCCCTCGGTGGTGTGAGATATCAAACGCATCAAGGAGTTCGAGATGGATTCAAGGGTAGCTAGCTGTGAGGCTACAATGTCACGTACTTCATCAGGCAGTACCCCCACCAAAGAGTAAGACATTTCAGAAATTAGGTCTTTCTGGAATCAAGTAAAGTGTGCCAGTTAATTCAGCGACTGAATGGCGAAGGTCGCTGATGCATAGGTCCGCTTCCCTAATCTGTCCATGGTCCAGGACTCCCTGTTTGTAGGATGGACAGTGGAACTATCTTCTGCCAGTTCCCTCTTGGTGGCTGCCAACACGACCATAGAATCAACTGTCAGCTGCTTGGACCAATGGAGCTGGTCTTCAGGTGTGGATAAAATTTTGTCCGGCCTCTGGGGGACAGGTTCTACATTATCTGGGGCCTTCCAGGCATGCTGCACAATTAGTTTAACAAGATCATCTGCTGGTGGGGGTCACCCAGGAAATAGATGGCCAGGCACGGAAGGCCTGCAGAAACACCGATTCCTCAGAAGAAGGGTTAGAGGACTTCCATTCCCCCCACTGTTTGAGGATTTCGAGAATGTCTCCGAATGAAACATCATCTGGGGAAGAATGTGGGGACCCTTCTCCCTCATCACAATCACTGTCTTCTGTGATAGATTCCTCCGGGGAGTCAAGGTGCTTCCTCTTCCACCATTTCTTCCAGTGTGGCTCTCCAGTGGAATCTTCTGAGGAGGACTCCGGAGAAGGGGTTCCCTTCACAGGGGGTTCTTGTGAATCCCGTGCCCAGGGACCAGACATAGCAGGTTGGGAGAGGAGCATGCTAGGGGAGGTTTCTGATACTGGTGCCCTAGGTGCTGGCTGTGAGCCTTCAGAATGAAGGGCTCTTTCCATCACCTGTACAGCAAGCCCACTCGAGCCCACCTCCAGTTGATGGATTCTGAGAGAACTGGAAGCCGTCGGAGCTGTGGACATAGATGGTGCCAGCAAGAAAATAGGCACTGGATTAGGTACCAAGGTATGGATGTTCCAAGCACTGTTTCGAGAAAGCATCAGCTCCATTGTAGCCAATGCAGCAAGGGTGGTCGGTGCCGACAGGGGAGACACTGTTGTCGGAGCTGAGGCAGTATGTACTGAAGCAGACATCGGTAATGGGAACAGGAGGATGCTGGAGGAGGATAAGCAGAGAAAGATGAGGTAAAGGATTCTGAGCCAGGAGGGACGGAAGGTCTAGCTGGAATGGACAATCCCCTAGCTGCCAGAAGCTGATCCAGAACCCGCACTAGGTCTAGTTCAGAAAAATTCCTAGTGGATCTAAAGGAGTCTGCTGAAGGGGACTCAGGTCTTTCTAGAAAGGGACTAAACCTCTGCTCCAAGAAAAGGTCATAAGTTGGAGAATATCTTGTCCTTGGCAGTTATTCAAATTTTGGAGCCGATGGAGCCAAAGAAACTGTTAGCACCGTGGCTGGGAATGGTGCCAAGGCATGTACAGTCATCGGAGTCCATAGAGCTGAAGAAGCTGTTGGCACCGTGAACGGGAATGGTGCTGAGGCATGTACAGTCATCGGAGCCCATGGAGCCGAGGAAACTGTCAGCACCATGGACGGGGATGGTGCCGAGGTATGTACAGTCATTGGAGCTAATGTCGGAACCAAGGATGGCACCAAAGTAATTGGTGCCGTGGTTGGAACCAAAATAGGAATGAATACCATGGTCGGCACCGAGGGAGAGGACACAGATCCTGGTGCCAAGGAGGTTTGTGCCAAGGGTGCTGGCGAAGCATGGAGCCGACTCAGTTTCGTAACTGACGGGGATGCAGGAACCGAGTGACTCCATTTTTCCTTATCTTTTTTGGTCTTAGGAGGTGGTGAGACCTCTGACCCAGATAGAGCCTCCTAGAAGGGTGTCTTGAGTAACCCTTTTAAAATAAGTTTATTCTTACATTCTGCTAGTGTCCGGTTACTAAAACTAGCACAAATGTCACAATCAGCTTTAATATGATCCAAGCCCAAACAGTAGACACAACGGACATGTGTATCTGAGTTAGGCATCTTACGTACACACTTGTGACACTGTTTAAAACCCAAATTAGCTTTGTCTGACATGGTAAGGAAAACAATGCTATACTATAGAAAGAATAAGATAAAATAATATATAATAATAATAATAATAATAATAATAATAATAATAATAATCTTTAAAATATAAAGATAAAATAATAAAATACCAGTGATGTTAGTTAAGGACTACCACTAGTAAAAAGGGAAGGCCTGTCAAAGACAGGAGAGAGGGACAGTAACAAAAAGAGTAAAAAATTTAATTACCAAGGAAAAGGGTAGGAAATAGGCCTAGGTTATAGGAGACAGTGAAAAAAGGCTAACTTGACTAAAAATGTAGTAATTTAGAAGAAAAAACTGTCATAAAATCAACAATTTACTACTTAGCTTTGAGAGAGATGGCTAACAAGTCTGACTAGGAATGCGGCAAATGAGATCTTGAGTATCTAGGAGAGGGCCATTGTGGGTAGGTTCTTAGCTGAGAGTTTTCGCCTTGCGCGAGCTCGAAAACGGCTGTATCAGTTCCGAGGATGGAACTGAGGTCCTATCTGTAATGTATGAACAAAAGATTTACAACATCAGATATGTTTTTACTATAACAGACATTCTAACAAAAAATCAGGTGGATGTGTTATGATAGGGATTAAAGATAGCTATGAGACCTGTTATTATTACACTGTTCAATGATAACACCAATACCATAGACTGTGTAACTGTGACAATAAAGACAACCCTGGAGCATATAACAATTAATGGAATGTATAGACCACCAAAGTCAAGTGCAGATGACCTACAGCATTTCATACATTTCTTACAAGAAACACAGAAGGGAAGAATAATATTAGCTGGGGACTTAAATTTACCAGAAACAGACTGGAATAATATTGATTCAACAACGTTAGTAAAGAAATTATTTGCAGAGTATATTCAGGAACAACAAATGCTTCCGATTGTAAAAAAAAAAACTTCCAGGGGACGGAATATACTAGATATTGTTTGTGTTCCCAAAGACATTACTGTAACTTCAAGTCAAGTTTTACCACCATGGATGTGCAGTGATAAATGGATTATTAAGGTTAATTTGTTGCTAGATAATTCTGCCAAACTGAAATCTAAGCCAATGCACAGAAGATTAATTACAGATTATAGGAAAGCAAAACAGTTACTATATAAAACTAACTGGAGTGAGGTGTTCAGTGGAAAAACTGCAGATGGAATGTGGAAAGTTTTGAAAGAGAAATTGTTTGAGTGCAAAAAGTCAAAAAATGTTTAACATCAGGTGGGTATATTTCCATAAGAACAAGATATCTGATTAAGGTGAGAGACAAAAAATATAAGAAATGGAAGAGAGGTCGAACAACAACTTTGAAAACTGAAATAAACAAGCTGGACAAACAGATTAAGCACAGTGTTAGACAAGATCAAGAAAATTTTGAAGAAAATGTATATAAAGATATTGACCATAATAGGAAACCTTTTCATAGATACATAAGATGTGGAAGGAATAAAGATACACAAATTGATAAACTGTGTGCAGATTCTAAATTTTTTTCTCAGACACAACAGATTATAGATATATTTACAAAATCTTATGCAAAACAGTTTGGCTCCACAAAAGGGGTGGTAAGTTGTCCTAGTGACATCCAGGTAACCCCAGATACTGGGATCAAATTCATTATATTGAAAAAGAACTGTACAAACTGGATCCAAACAAAGTACAGGGAGGAGACGGAATAAGTAACAATGACCTGAGAACACTTCAGCAAGAACTTACACTACCATTATATCTATTATTCACTAGGTCATATAAATATGGGGAGATTTCTCAAGATTGGAGACATGCACTTATTAAACCTGTCTTTAAGGGAAAGGGAAGTAGGATAAACCCAGAATCATATAGACCCTTAAGTCTACTTTCATGTTGTGGAAAAATAATGGAGAAGGTAATACTGGATAAGTTATTGTCAGAACTGGATAGGTTGGGACTTGAAACCATATATCAGCATGCATATGTTGAAAATAGATATATTACCACCTGTAACATGATCTATAACAATATTATAACAGCTATGAATGAAAAATTGTGCTGTAATGTGATTTATATAGATTTAACTTCAGCATTTGACAGGGTCATACACAAAACACTGATCAATAAATTAGTGCAACTAGGTATTGTTGTACTGTTGATAAGATGGATAGCTGCATGGATTACAAATAGGACATGGGAAGTATCACACACCAACTGGACAGGTGAAATCCTTGGTTACAGTCAAGGTGTCCCACAGGGCTCTGTCCTAGGCCTTTACTTGTTTAGATTGTATTTTCAGACCTTACTTTTTCATCTGAGGTGTTCTACAGTCTATATGCTGACAATCTGAAATTGGGTAAACTGATTACAAGTGTTAAAGATAATGCATGTCTGCAAAATAATTTGACTAAATTGACCATTTGGGCACAGGAGAATAATATGTTACTAAATACATCAAAAACTAAGCATATGAGATTTGGGAGACATAAACTGAAAGGTGAATATTTAATACAGCACACAGTGATTGAAACTGTAGACTCATTTAATGGCCTAGGTATATGGGTAGATTCAGCTATGAGTTTTTCTAATCATATCAACCAATTGGCTAATGATAGTTATGGAACTATAGGTTGTATAAAAAGATTTATAAAGTCTAGGAAATCAAACATAATGAAGTCATTGTTTGTTAGTTACATTAGACCCAAACTTGAGATGGAATAACAATATGGAAACCCTATAAGAAAACAAGGATGAATAAACTGGAAAGAGTAAAGCGGAACTATACCAAGGGCAATCATGGTTGTGAAAATCTAAGTTATTATGAAAGACTAAAATATCTGAACTTGTACAGTGTCTCTTACAGATATTTAAGAGGAGATCTTATTGAGGTATATAGGGTATTTAGGGACGACTATCTCTGTGAATGTTTGAGGCTATCAAAAAGTACTAGAGAATCATCAGATAAGCTATGTAGTAGGAGATTCTACAGGAATGAGAAGTGTACTAATTGGTTCTCTGACAGAGTAGCTGATGCTTGGAACAGACTACCAAATTACATTAAAGCAAGTACTAATTTAGATATTTTTAAGAACAGCCTGGACATTTATTATGGGTATATTGGCAAGATAGAAGGGCATGCCCGTGTTTGAAACATTTGTATGTATGTATGTATGTATGTACTGTTATGTTAAGTTCAATGAACAAAACTGCACTTTTTCTTAATTGAAAATGCGCGCATGTGTCTTTATTTACTCTTGTTTTCATTACTCTATACCTTGATAAGCAAGCAATAATGCCCAATATGGTGTGTGTTACTACGTACGGTACATTTTTATGCAAGCCAGGTGAAACTTTAACCAGTAGAGAAGTACTTTAATATATTAAAGAGAAGAATCAATACATGATCATTTTATTTAACATTTTAGAAATCATAACTACTACAAAGTGGTTTTATTCTGCCATTGGAAGTGTGTAGCTTTTTAAGCTGTGGTTTTCATTCTTTATTGCCGTGGTCACTTTATCCTACTGAAGCTGCGGTTGTGTCGGAGCTTATATCAGTTCTAGAGAGGACGCCAGTCCTTCAAGATTAATAGCAGTAAAAACATTTAATTTAAACTGTTCGAGCTTAGGGTTGCCACCTTTACAAATGGCCAAAGTGGGACATTTTTGGTACAAACATCAGATTTTACAGGCCGATACATACCCACAGTCAGTACAAAGGTTAGAACTTAACTTTTTTGCCTAAATAAAAGCTTATTCTTGTAGCATTTAGTTGCTTATTCTGTTTCTTATAACATTTAGGTATTTTAGATACAGGATAACTGTTTTATGCAAATATTACATAAAATATAGGAAATAATTTTGTCCTAAAATCTCAGGACATTTGCCACTTTTACAATTTTTTTGTCAGGACACAACTGCCCAAAGAGGGACTGTCCCTCGCAAAGTGGGACAGGTGGTAACCCTATTCGAGCTTGACCACTCACTACGTATTAGTAGACCCGAGCGAGGTGCAGGCTACCATATTTTACCGTTTTCATTTTAAGTGAAACAGTTTAATGGATGTCAAATACTATAGCAGAACGCTGCAAAAGAAAAAAATAATAACGTGTTTTTGAAGGACTTTCTCTTGCCCAATAAAGAACTTGATACAACAACCTATAGAAAAGTGACGCATCTGGTACGCTACAATGACTACTAAATAATACGTTATAAATAATACAAAACGGTTAACAGTGAAGATGCCGGTATGTACAAATGAAGACAAGGCTAACGCTTGTAAGAAATATTAAATTGAAGAGAACAAGAAACATTGTAATGGCATTCTATTCACTTCCATTGAAGAATAATAGCAATAGGCCGCACGGTGTGTGACGGGCAGTTTAGAGCAGCTCTCGTGGATGCAATGAGGGCCTTCTCTTTTCTTGTGCTAATTCTGTCAAAGGTTTGAAAATCTTAAACAAGCAAATACACTGTTGAGAAAGGGACAGGCATGACTCATCTCATTTATCTGGAACGTATGTGTTGAAAGACTAAGATATGAGGGTCTTAAAGCAGGCCCAAATAATTACTGGGCAAGAACAGACTCGCCCATATTTTATGTATAACTTAGTTCGATATATACCACTCTCTGAAGTCCTAATAGTTTTCAGTTTGACTCTTACTCACACGCAGACGCCCGGTATAAGGGGTACTGCTGCTGCACATGTAACTGTAAAATATTATACTACTTTTTACATCTCCTCCTCAGGCCTTTGCTCCAAAATTGCACTACCGGTTAGTGCCCCTTGGTATCAGACTGACTATCATTCATTTCAATTTGTGTACAGAACATTGTCTCGTGTGCTGTACTTCTGAGCAACGGTAGCACTTGCTTAATAATAAATATTTATAAAACAAAACTTGACTTACATTATTGAAAGACGTTAAAGCACAATGTTTGCTAAAACTATATTGTGAAATTGGAAACCTCGTGTTTTATAGCTCCAATACCTGTAATAAAGCAGTATGTGTGTGCTGGGCGTACAATACGGTTTAATATTAATTAAAGCATCTCTTAAAATGGGGCGCAGTGTGAGTTATACTGCTTATGCAATTAGAGAAGCCAGCAGGATAGCAGTGTCTTAAATTGACAATCTCTGCATCGAGTTTCAACTATCATTTAATTCATTAGTTGAATTTAAAGCGTTATAATGTCTGTAATTTATAGCTCTGTAACTGACAAGGTTTAATGTTAACATACGCCTAATTTGCCAAGGTTATCTCAAGTTCCATTCATTTCCCTCACTAACAATATGCCTCTGATTCAATGCTTCATGGATGAGGTACATGCGGTTTCATATTTAGTGCTATCGATCACAAGTAATTGCCTCCAAGCTGCCCGCCCTGCTGTTCAGACTACGCGCTTGAATGTGCGGGATGATTGTTGTGACAAGAACGTGTTTAGCCGGTAGGTGCCGCTGCTAACCAACGACAATTTTCCTGGTTCAACGAGTGGCGATAGCAGTATCAGAGATTACAAAAAAAGAAAGAAAACTTCGTGGCCCTTCGCCAGAGAGGAAGTTAAGAACTGCGGTCTGTATTGTTACCAACAGGTTCATTCTGATATTAGCCAATGGCTTTTAGAGCTTCTTTAATTTTACCAGGACCATTCAGCACGTATTCGTATAGTTAGAGAATGAACATTAAAACAATACCATTAAAAGAATGTAAAGAAAATAATATTGCTTATTTGCAGTGTAAGCGCTGTGTGTCAGAATTGATGCCTGCCTCATTCTTTTTTCAGGATTGTCCTGATTTTGGCAGCTCCTGACAAAGATGTCAAATGTCTAGATGTTTTATAACAAAAAAGTTTGTATCTTTCCTCTAAACATTGTACAAAATCAGGATACAATATTTTAAAACATTACAAACGGCTAAAATCATAACACCGTGTAATGTATTGATAACCAAATGAGGGTACTTTTTTACACTAATTCAGCGTATGTTTTTTTTGCTAAAAAAAACGTTGGTTTCACTTTAACCTTCTACTTTTAAGTTGTTTATATACAGACCTCTCAGCTGGACCTGATTATGAGTGAAATTTCAGCTCTGTCCCTCTTAAAATCCCTCCTAAAAATTGTGACTTTAGAAAAACCGAAAACCGTTGGTGAAATTCATTTAATAAATCTTCTTCTTTCGGCTTTTCCCGGTTAGGGGTCGCCTCACCGGATTACCTGGTCCGCTCTAATGACGATAATTTGTTATATATTCTCTTACTTCGAAAATGAGTATTAATTCACTTTCTTTTATACTGTGAATGTCTGAAGTTAATTTTTGCTAATTCCTTGATTGTCACCGATTCTATTGAAATTTGTCCATGATTTTCTGAAAGCTGTTTAATATGATGTTCTCAGAAATTGTCTGAATAGTGCCCTTAAGCTGTAAGTCATCCCGACACGTACTCATGAAAACAATAAAAATATTTGTAATGCTTTGATTGATTGATTTATTATTATTATTGTTTACATTTGTTTACTGGGGAGGTCCGACTGTTCAGAGATGTCCGTTTTCAGCGGAGGCCCCGGGAGAAAAGCTCCATAACAATTGCTAACATAAGACATTTGCATGAGCATTGCGATTTACACATTCGCTTATAAAAATATATAGCAGGTAATAACATATACTTGCATAATATATTTACGTAAGCATAGAAGTTTAGACATACAATTTAAAAGTATAGCAGGTAGTAACATGATGGTTGTTCATACAGTATGTTAAGTAGAGATAATCTTGAAGATGTACTGAAGATAAGACAAGAAAGGAAAACTAAAAAAGGACGAGAATATAGACAAGTTCATATGAGGTGCATTGACATTTTAAGGGAAAGCTTTTCAACTTAGTCTGTGAGAGAGTTAGTGGGTATAGATGAGACAGTGGGTAGTAGGCGGCAGTGAATTGGTTGTCATAATATATATGGTGCATCTGTGGGAGTTTTAAAGAGGAGGTTGGATAGTGGGTAGGGTAAAGGAGTTAGAATATGTCAGCCAGGTGCTAGGCAGTTGTATGTCCAGGAGTTGTTTAGGTGGGAAATAAGCTGTTTTTTGAAGATGGTTTTGTTAGATTATAACCTGATTTGTAGTGGTAGGGAGTTCCAAGTCTTGGCAATGTTGCTAATATAATTTATAGTTTACTCTTGCCTTACCTCTATCTTTAAAATGCAACCCCTTGTCTTAATGCCAGGACAGAAATACACCCTGGGAATCACTTCTGTGTCTCTGCTTGACAGTGGCACAGGAAAATAACTTTCTTGGGTGGCGTAAGCAGGGTTACCTAGTTGGCTAGGCTTGCGTAGGCCCTTGGGCCAATAGCCTAGTACCTAACTATGAAGGACAATGAGATTATGGAAACAGCACTCCAAGTAACAAATTGTGATACTCACAACACCTCATCTTCTTCACTATTATGGGTGTTATATTCTATCTGTTTTACTAAAGTAATGGAAAGTCCAGTGGTCAGTAAAAGTGCATTACCATGGTTTACTGGTAAAATATTTGTTACAAGAACAACTGTATTACACAGAATTCCCTGTTGCTATAAGAAGTGATGTAAATCTTAAGCAAGAGTTAAAGCAGATATGACAAATATCTATAAAATATGTTTACTCTAAGGAATAACTGAATTTATAGGAATAGAACATAAACACAAACCCCACTTCGTAACAGAGGAATCTCATTTAAGCCTGCAGTTTCAGAAATCGTTAATACATAATTTAAGAAATTCAAATATCAGTGGA
Source organism: Protopterus annectens (assembly GCF_019279795.1). NCBI lineage: Eukaryota > Metazoa > Chordata > Ceratodontiformes > Protopteridae > Protopterus > Protopterus annectens. Next base: position 821,031,768 of record NC_056735.1, on the reverse strand, counting down.
AAGAAGAAGCTAGTCAACATTCTTCAGTATCTCCTCAGTATCTCTTTAATCATCTACAACACTGACTGCTGTTCCTACTTTGCAGCATAGTGGTCACAACCATTTGACAGTTATATGATGTTCACCATATTGATTACTTCTGCAATAGTCTTAGCTACTGTATATGGGTTATGTCTTACCAAGGTTATAAGAGCCGAACAGCTTCCAAAGTATCAGGGCACCTTCAATGCACTCAGTGTCAAGCAGCTCAAGTCGAGCTAAAAGGCAAGTTTGAGCGCAAAGCCCTTCAGTGCCTTCCTGTGGCCAAAGAGTATGCTCCTCTGAGGCTTGCGAGGATCAGTGGTCGGCTACTTCTTCCCTCAGCTGGGCAGATAAGTTCTCTTTGGGAAAAAAAACTCTATTTTCTTATTTTTTTACTGATGAGTTATTACTTTGGAAAGTTATTTTAAAAACACGAATGTTGTGTTTATCTTAAGACTGTAAGGTACCTTTAAATGGAAGACTCCTTTCTGTCAGTTTAAAAGTAGTGTTAACTTAGTGATAACATATGTCTTTTGTGGAGAGTTTTGTTTATTTTTCTATTGTGGGACTGCCATAGTGTTTGAAAGTGATTTTTACTGTGTTTTTTTCTGTCAAAAAAAAACAAAAAAACAAAACATAACTTTTGTGGATTAGTAGTTTTAATGGCATTTGTTGCTTGTTTTCCCCAGGAGAGAGGCACCATTTTTGGCTTGATCGTGGAGCAGATTGTCAGTCCCATGGCTGGTCCTCTTCCAGCCACAAAAAGAAAAAGTTAAGCAAACATTGTTTGCCAGCACAGCAAGCTAGCAGTTTGCCTCAGCTGCAGGTGGGTGACTCTGCTGTGGCCATTTGTTGTACCTCATACAACTCATCTTTTACCCTGGATCCCTACAGCCACTATGAACCGGGGGTTAGACACATCCTCTGTGGCTGTTGTGGTCACCTTAGTGGGCAGGGGAGAGACACTGTCATCAGTCCTGTGAGTGGGAACAGAGAAGGTTTTCTTGCTGTGTCAAAATGTTGTGCCCATCCCTGGGGAAGCAGGAACTGCCATTAGTAACATGACTGGCCCCATTTTTCCTATCAAAAAGAAACAGAAAACCAAGCATGTGTCTACTCCTTCTCAAACTTCTTTGGATATGAGTTATTTACTGGGACTGTCTCAGGGTTTGATTCAGGCTGTTGATCCTTCTTGTAGAGTAGTGTCCAGTAAAAGAAAGAAGGATGCCTTCTTTCCTGAAGAGATTCAAGATTCTGAATCTGAACAGGAAGATGCAGGGATGGGTTTTGTCCTCAGATTTCAGAGTCAGACTCTGGGAGAGCTCATTTTCTTATTCTCTCAGTGGAGGGTTTCTCGTTCACTAAGACTATTGCTGGAATGTCCCAGTGTTTTCAGTAGAAGAACAGTGAGGCTTCTCAGTCACTCAGAAAATACTTTTGAGTTGTTACAGAAGGATTTTCCAGAACCTGCACCCATTCCTCCTGTCTGCTTTAGAGAATGTATGTCTTACTGGCTGCAATTTTCCTGATAGTCAACTAACTGTCCCTAGAAAGGCAGATGAGGCATTTAAAGTTCCTCAGCCTTTTAAACTTTTATACACTATTCCCAAATCTGATCCAGCATCTCCAGCCTTAGTTAATTCCAATCCTACTCTTTCTAATAAGGATAGGAACATTATTGATAGGCATGGGCAGAAAGTAAATACTACTGTAACTTTGAATTTCAGAATTTTAAATTGGCAGGGTCACACGTTAAAGTTTATTCTGTCATATTGTGAAATATGAGGACCGATCCACAGTTTTTTCTTGTGAAGAAAAATCTGAGATAATTTTTATGATATTACTCATACAGCTAAGGCTTCTGCAGCAGTGATTATTTGAACATCTACTGTCATGGTAAGTTCAACTTACACAACTGTACTGTCTAGAAACAGTACTGGAATTCATGCGTGTCACAATTTTGTTTCATGGTTCTTTAATGCTATACAACTTGATATAAAAAGTAAATGTATTTTTCCATATATAACCTTGAATAATCTGTTGCTGTACACTTGTATGTTCATTTCTGCAGCTGTAGTCCAACTGTTATTTCTATTTTCTTCCTCCCACCATTCCTTTATTTGACTTCCTATTTCCTGATTTCTTTAACTTGGTATGTTACAACTCAATGATTCTGTATCAGATTTATGTTTATAGTCTCCTTCCAAATCCCTTCTTGTCCTCTGTCTGATTCACATGCCACCCGTTTTGTGTTAGTTTGCTGGCAGCTGCTTGGTCTGAACTTTAGCTTTGTAGACCACCACCCCTCACAGATTTTTCCCTATTATTATATTGCATCTCGAATGTATATCTGGACTGCTGAGTCTGCCATGCAAATGGTGCACTACTGCACTTTCTTTTTCTAAGCTGTACAACTTTCTAAATTCATAATTTTCCTACATCATTCCTGAAAATATAACTTCTTTTTAGCATGAGCATAGGACGAAAATGTCACAATAAAACACACAAATAAATATTTCATTCTTTTGCAGTATAATTTGTAAGTTCAGCTTCTAACACCTTCTTTGAAAATGAAATACAACACTGATAAAGACAGTGCAATTTGAGTGGTCACTTTGTAACGGGGAAGTGAGCCTAATGATGGCTGCCTCTCCATTGTACTGTGTCACCCTATAGTCATTAAGGTGAAAGAACATTGAAGATTATATGTACTAAGTTGCAAGCATCATTTGCAAAAATCTGTACCATTTAACAGATGTGTGGGTCATGGGCATTTATAGTGAGATTAGTGTTATACATATGATACACAAATACCAGTAATGTGAAGTTACAGAATTTAAGTTACAGCTTGCATAATCATAACGTCTAACGTTTCCTGTCTTGTCTGAGTTTTCTCAGTATTTATACAAAGTATCCTAACGTATAAGAAGTGACACCAAGATTGACATAAAGGAAAAGTCCACTATTGAAAATATATGTAATGTCTTTGCTGTTTATATACTACCAATGTGTAAGAATCACATTGTTTCTTATTATATTTTAATTTTCTATACTTCAAATGGCCATCACACAACAGCCATTTTGTTTTCCTGTCTGACCTGAGATTGGATCCCTATAATATGACAGGGAACAGAAATCATAAGTGAGTTTGTTCATTCTTTTAGTTAATGTGACGGTCCTTTGAGTCATTGGGCTGGATTATGTAAAGCTTGCAGATTTCGGTGCATTACACTATCGGCACTAAACTTGGGGATAAAAGTGTAATATGTAAATGTGCCACAGTGAACTCGGAATACCTCAGCGCACAGAGGAGTATCTTAGGAGCAAAGGCACAGTAAATATACCTGCAGGTAATCCATAAGTAATGAGAAATAGCTGTCAAAATTTGTACATTAACAAAGTTACAGAACGATTATCACGTTTCAAGCATCCTGATAGTCTTCATACATATCTATAATAGAATCTGTCCAGTAAGCTTAAAGGCAACTACAGAATATAACTAACTCTTATAAAAAAATGCTTACTATCCCAATGTAAGCTGCATAGCATTCATAATGCATATTTTCAGAAATCTGTCCAGAAACATTAAAACAATAATGGATAGTTTTGCAGTTAATTCACTAACAAGATATACCTGTTTTCAAGCTCGATGCAATTTGTAATACATATCTTCAGCAATTTGTGCAGTAAGCTTAGAGACAACTACGGATGTCTCTGTTAGTCATGCACTAATTAATAAAATATGCCTACTTGCATTTACATGTTCTGACAGAATCTATCAAATTTCTAATAAAATTAATAAAGGTGAAGAGCAATCACAGCCACATCATCACAGCGAACATTAGTTAACAATGGGTTCAGGACTTGTGTGGGAGAGCAAGTAACGCATACAATCAAGGAAAGTGGGAAATAGAGAAGATGTGGGGTGTGTGTGAAGAAGAGGGATACAGAAGACTGATGTGGGAATAGGAAAATCTGAGAGATAGTCAGATGGGCATGGGCAATTTTTTTTTTTTTTGGTGGGAATAGGACCCATTTTTATTTATTTATTTATTTATTTATTTTTAAGAATAGAAGGAAAGTTGAAGATAGGGAAAAAGGAGGAGGACATCACAGCAGGTACACCCAGACAAGAACTATCACAATGCATGATTGTTAAAGGCTAGAAAAAAGGACAGGTAAGTTACACAGATGGCACACTGTACAACATGAGTAATAGAAAGTTGTCAAACAGAGTGGGGATGCATACCAGCCATGGGGAAATGCAGAAAAACATATCTACCAATGCATTATCATGTTACAACATGTTGCAAACTGTGTGGCAGTCGTACCTGAATGTGTATGACCAATAGTAGATGTGTGTTTGAGGGTAATAAATAAGAATCACAATACAAATTAGATAAATAAACAGATATCCACGTAATCTGTCAATGCAAGTCTGAGCCAAGCGACATGCCAGAGGAGCAAATGCTAGATAACTCCAGCAGAGGACAGAACCAAACCTATGACCATGCATGTGAAAGGCAAACAACCAAATGGCAGTACTGCAGAAAAAGCAGCAAAATGGCTGTTAAATATACAAGTAGGTGTACACAACTCAAACAAATGCGTAATGAAATGCATATATTTCGAACACACATGCCATGTCAAAGGCAACACACAGGTGTAGGTGTATATGTATGACTGTCAGTGGCCTAAATGGAACGTACATAAAAGCAAGGTCAATACACATAAACACACCAATGACATGTAAGAATATTTACAAAAATATAATACTACAGTTTAAAAAGTATGTCCGGTTGTGCACATGGATTTCAACAATGTACACTGGTTAACACACAAATATAATGAGAGCAAGGAAGTATGGCAAGCAATAGCTACTGACTTGTGTGCAGATGTCCTGCATCTGTAAAATGGCCATATATTTGGCACATGTACACCATGTCAACAACGTAATACATGGCAATGGTCAATAACTGCAACAAAGGCAAACACATTTGCAAAATATAATATGGTAATATAAAAGTGGAAGGGAAGTGGACAACCTGAGTGTACATCAGGGAATAGCAGGACAAGTTAAGTTAATACATTGCAAATGCATGTATACAGCACACATGGTGATGTAGAAGCCAACCCAAAATACATTTAAGCAAATGGCAAATATATGTCACATGGGCAGAATGATTTCTGATGTGCACATAAATGGCTATGTATAAATTGCACATACACAGTAATGTGCAGTCATGTAACATAAACATGCATAGGTAAGCAAGCCAATCTCAAGCACATACACATATACTGTCATGCAAATGCTGAATAAACAACCGCAGGTGTATGTCACGCACCCTGCTCATTACTGATCAGAGGACACTTACAGCACATCAGTGGTATGTTAGTCAATGCTAACCTGTCAAAGGTACAATTGTGTGTCCTGGCCTTTTTAATTTCTCCAAGTCTTTTGAGTTTCTAATACCATGATGGGAATGGACCCCATTCCTAAGTCAAAGTACGATTAAAGTTCATGAAATTAGTAGTGTTTCATTCGGTTAGCCAAAAGTGCTGTTCACAGCACCCACAATGTGCCCAGTGATGACTCCTTCTGCAATTCATACAGGGTTACATGAATTGATAACATATCTAAATATGATTGTGTTAAGAGAAAAAGTTTTAAAAACATACTGTTATTTGTCTTTTTCCTCTTCTTGCAAAATGAACATGTTATTTGTTGGGATATGCTTATCAAAGATGGGCCTCATCTGTGAACAAAATGCAGCATTGCTTATGAACCTGAATAATAACTGTTTTCTGCTTTTCAGAATAAAGACATTTGGTTATAGCTTAGTGAAGCCTGGGATAAGGACGCACAGCCGAGTAAGTGTTAATTTACTGAACCAGGCTGTGTATCCTGGAAAATTTGAGCTACCATTGTTGAATTGAATATTCTGTGCTTTTTGAACATTCTGTACTAACTGTTGTTTTGAGGTGATTTGTGATAAACATGTTTACCACAGGTGTTTTTCATAGCCAACTGTCAACGGTCAGAAATGTAACAAAAAGTTGTTTTGCTTGCAGTATAAAAGTTGATGTCAGTAAACAAGTTGACCAGAGGAGGAGATCATCTTGGCCAACATGCTGTGCAATCTGGTTAGCTGCTAATAAAGAAGTTTTTCATTACCTGAGGCAGATGTGACTCGTTTGAATTTTTCTTCTGACATTTTGGTCCTTGGACCGAAACCTCTGAAGATACGGATCAGACTGACAGAGAGACCGAAAAACCTGTGCAGGTGAGGGTTTCTCATCTTAAGATTCCCTCGACTGAAAGCCCTCCGACTGATTTGTCATTGAAAAGAGGCCGGCCGCTCTCTGATCCCTATCTGAGGGATGGTTTCTGAATGAAAAGGGGAAATGGAGTCTCATCTGGTTCAGGTAGGATGAAAAATAAATTTTCTTTTAATTTAATTTAACCTTGTCGACAAGGGTTTTATTTTTAGTTGAGGGTGGGTAGGATTACTTGTTAAGATTATTTTGTTAGGATCACCCATTAAGATAGCCCCATTTTATAATAAGCCCTGTAAAATAACTTTGATACAGTCCTAAAATAAGAAATCTAGGGGAAACATGGGTTCGAGTTGCTGCAAGTGTGAGAGTGATGTCTGTTTAAATATTGATGCTAAGTATATGAAAGGTTTAAACAAAAATAATGTTGAATTTTTGAAAAAGTGGAAGTTGAAATATGATTTTGATAGTACCCTGAATAAGAATGCTTGTGCAAAATTGGTTAGAGATTTGAAAAGAGATGCGGGAACTAGAACTAAAAAACAAAGACAATTGGGATTTCCCCAAGCACAAAAATGGTTAGAAGAGGCAAATAAACGAGCTATAAAAGAAAAACAGTGCCAGGAAAAAGAAAAAATAAATCAAAAGGGATCACTGGTGCCAAGTGGAAAAGTAGCTTTATTTTTAGATAAGGAGGATGAGCATACAGTTTATGCGGTACAAAGGCAGGCAACTGCCACACCATATGGGGAAACTGCTGCCGTACCAGCGGAACCTCCTCAGTATCAGTCTGAAGATGTGGGATCTGTACAGCAGGGTGGGTTATTGGCTGCTCAAGGAAGCGCTGTGACCCCTCCAATTTACCCGCAAATTCCCGTAGTACTCAAGGTTGCTTTGCAACAGGTAGACCAACCTATGCAGTTAAGGTCAGGACCAGCAGGGCAAGGACGTTGGGCCATTAAACTTTCTGACTACTCAGAAGCTCTTCCCTTAATACAAGTTGCAAACCCACAAGCAGGGGATGTTGGACAAGAGCCAACTATTTTAGTTTATCATTCCTGGGCTAGAGAGGATATAAAATGAGCTACAGATGGTATTCCTCATCCCAAGGTTAATTTCCAAAAGTTTTCTGAGGACATAGTTGGTATGCGTTTACGTTATCATCTAAATGGTTTGGAAGTAGAACAAGTAGTGCGACAAATCTTGGGTCCAGATTGGCACTTAGTTTGTGGTACTTGGACATGTAGGGCAGATGACGGCACTACATTAAAGCATAATTCTGGGGTGTTAGATACGCGAGTCACTGATCTGTTAAAGAGAATTTCTGATAAGTGGTGTCCAAGAGCAGATTGGACAGTAATAAATCAGTGCATCCAAAATGATGATGAATCTGTAGATCACTATATTGTAAGATTGACAGAAGTGTTCAATAACCATTGTGGAATGATGATTCCGCAGGATCAGACCAATGATAGTCCGTATGAACAGCAATTGAAAAATGCTTTTCTTAAGGGTTGTAAGGCTCCAATAAGTAGTTTTATAAATAAGCATATGGTAGATCATAGAACATGTAGACTGCAACCTTTGTTTGAATATGCACGGCATGCTGAGCGACATTTCAATTTAAAAAAGAAAAAGAAAGTACAAGTGTTAGCAGTAGGGGATGATGGGGATATATTCATGGTACAGGACCAAAGGGGGCAAGGGCGCCATGGTGGCATAAAAAAATGTGGGGGCCCTAAATGGGACACGTTAAATAAACCAGGTGGACATTCAGAGGAATATGAGAGGAGGTTAAAACGTGGAGAATGTTTTAAATGCGGTAGACGTGGGCACTTTGCTGCTGACTGTGAAGAGTGGCAACACCCCCCACAGCTTACGAACAAGGGCTCTGCATGACTATATGATAGTAAAGGAAGGTGCCATATTCATTATTGTGATTATTGTAGAGAAGAAGAAAGTGAGAATGATTGTGATGATGATGAGGCAGACACTCTCTGCGATGAATGTCAGAACACTCAGAAGGAAGGGCGGGATTGTGACTGTGAAGTCATAAACCTGGCAAATTTGGGTATTGCTATGCATCTAGATCAAAAACCCATGGTAGAGTTTTTGGTTGAGGGACAAAAAGTGGAGTTTTTATGTGATTCAGGTGCATCGCTTATACTTTTGGGTCCAGCAGTTCTGCCTCCGAACTGCGAAACAGATGAGTTTGTCCTTGTGAAAGCGGCAAACGGGAAAATCTATAAGGAACCACTGTCTCATCCTCTATTGTTCACAGATCCGCAAACAAACCAAACTGTTAGGTGTAGGGTAATTATATCGAAAGTTTGTCCAGTTAATTTGCTGGGAAGAGATTTGATGCATTTGTTTGGAATAGTGGCAATTCCCACACCTAAAGGCATTGAGGCAAAAAGGTTAGTGGATGGCTTGGTGGTACAGGGAGTACAAGACTTGTTTTACTGGTATAGCCAGGACTTGATTTCAAACGGGCCGGGGAGGGTTGATACAGATTTGATCAACCTAGCTTTAAGTAAATCTAGGAGCGGGTCACCGCAGGTTGCGGCGCACTTACATTGTACAATGTTCTACAGAAAGGCCCCTGGACCGGATAAAGAATTTGAAAAAGGATTCTTTAAGCACAAACGTGCAAGGATAATTTTGAATGATATGTTTTGGGATACGCAAGGTAATACAGTTGTGACCTGTACTTTGACCAAGGAAATGAGTTCTTTATATCGCTCAGGTTATAGCCCACATATTTCAGTTACTAAAGCGGTGGGGACACATTGGGTAGATTTGGCGAAAAAGGTAACAAATTGGGACACAATGTCCGAAAGTCAGTTGAAAGATCAACAGATCCAGGTACAAAGATTAAATTGGGTGACTTGGGCACAATCAAGTGTGCACCTCAGGGATGACAAAACAGAAATGGCATAACAAATCCTCCTAACTCAAGAGGAAGATAAGTTAAGTGCCTTACCTGTAGATTTATGGTCAAAAGGTAAAGGGGATGTGGGACTGATGAAAACAGCAGGTGAAGTTTGTATAACTCCAAAGTCAGGTTTTAGACCTCGTAAGCACCAATACCCGCTAAGTAAACAAGCAGAGGAAGGAATTAAGCCAGTTATTGAGCAGCTAAAACAGGTAGGAATTCTTGTTGAATGCCCAGATTCACCCTGCAATACTCCGTTGCTTCCTGTAAAGAAACCGGATGGGTCATGGAGGTTGGTTCAGGATTTACAAGCAGTTAATTCAGCTGTGATCCCAAGAGCACGGATGGTCCCTGACCCCTATACATTACTTAATGATTTACTACCTCAGCACAGATATTTTTCTGTCATAGATATAAGCAATGCTTTTTTCTCCATACCACTACATAAGTAGAGTAGATTTTGGTTTGCATTCACTTATCAAGGTAAAAGAAACACCTACACCAGATTGCCACAGGGTTATTGTGAGAGTCCGACAATATTCGCACAAGAAATGGCTGCAAATTTAGCTCAGTTTGTTCCCCCACAGGGAAGCCAGGTTCTGTTGTATGTAGATGATATTTTGTTGGCCTCACCCTCGCAGGAAAGTTGTAGAAAGGATACCCTTGCCCTTCTTAGTTTTTTAGCTGAGCAAGGACATATGGGACAGAACTATTGCAATGTTACTGTGAATGGCAATGAAAATCCATTTCTGGAGAACCAAACTCATAGTTTAGCAGACGTATGGTGGTTATGTGGAGACAACAAACTCAGATCAAGGCTTACGATTCCCTGGAAGGGAACTTGTGCACTTGTAAAGTTAATTCTGCCATTCTACATTTTCCCAGTTCCAGCAAGCAGTTTCGTAAGAAAACCTGAAATAAAGCCGAAGTGGTTGAGTAAGAGAAAAAGAGAGGCACTGAAGCAATCCTTCGATAACGGTGTCTACATTGATAGCATTGGCATACCAAGAGGTGTACCTGATGAATACAAAGCAATAAACCAAATAGCAGCTGGTTTTACATCCATCTTTGTCTGGATTCAACCTAATAAGAATGTGGACTGGATCAACTACATTTACTATAACCAGCAGTGTTTTGTGAACTATACCAAAGATGCATTGAAAGGAATTGCTGAACAACTGGAGGCCACTTCGCAGGTGGCATGGCAGAATCGAATTGTGTTGGATATGCTCCTGGCCAAAGAAGGAGGAGTTTGCAGGATGTTTGGGACTTTCTGTTGTACCTATATTCCAAACAACATTGCGCCTGATGGAAGTATCACTCGAGCTTTGAAAGGTTTGGAGATGTTATCCGAAGAATTGGCAGAGAACTCTGGGGTAAGTAATCCCTTTACAGACTTTCTACAAGCGTGGTTTGGAAAATGGAGTAATCTCATCAGCAGTTTCCTGGTGTCCGTTGGAGTCACTGTGGCTATCGTGGTGGTATGTGGTTGTTGTTGTATACCCTGTATCAGAGGTCTTCTACAAAGACTGGTTGATACTGCTGTTATGAAGACAATGTACCAGCAATTGCAATAGACTGGTGAAAGTGAATAGATTGAAATGTGACTTTTTGCAATTGTTTTTGAAGTTTAAAAGTTTGTCTTGCCAATGAAGTAATGTATGCAAAGAAAAACTTAGTTTTTACCATATATTGCTGAAATAAAAATACAAAAAGTGTTTTCAGGGGGGAAATGTTAAGAGAAAAAGTTTTAAAAACATACTGTTATTTGTCTTTTTCTTCTTCTTGCAAAATGAACATGTTATTTGTTGGGATATGCTTATCAAAGATGGGCCTCATCTGCGAACAAAATGCAGCATTGCTTATGAGATTTGGTTATAGCTTAGTGAAGCCTGGGATAAGGACGCACGGCCGAGTAAGAGTTAATTTACTGAAGCAGGCTGTGTGTCCTGGAAAATTTGAGCTACCATTGTTGAACTGAACATTCTGTGCTTTTTGAACATTCTGTACTAACTGTTGTTTTGAGGTGATTTGTGATAAACATGTTTACCACAGGTGTTTTTCATAGCCAACTGTCAATGGTCAGAAATGTAACAAAAAGTTGTTTTGCTTGCAGTATAAAGGTTGATGTCAGTAAACAAGTTGACCAGAGGAGGAGATCATCTTGACCAACATGCTGTGTAATCTGGTTAGCTGCTAATAAAGAAGTTTTTCATCACCTGAGGCAGATGTGACTCATTTGAATTTTTCTTCTGACAGATTGTAAATTATTTTTTATAAGACCAGTTGCTCCTACTACTATTGGAACTGTCTGGGTATCTTTCTTCCACATGGCTTTTGTTTCTGCCTGCAGATCAAAGTATTTTATGACTGTGTCTCTCTGTACACAAGACACTGTAGTCACTAAGTGTGGTGATTTCAATGATCAATGCTACTTTTGCCTTCTTCTCTTGGACCACTATATCTGGTTTTCTAGCATCTATCTTTTGAATTGTTGGTATTGGGTGATCCCATGTGATATAAACTTCATCATTTTCTATGATTCTTTGTGGCTCATGTTTTCAGTGTTTTTCAGCCACTCCGATACCATAATGTTTGCACAATCTCCAGTGTAACAGTCTTGCCACATTATTATGCCTTTCAGTATACAGTCCCTCTGCCATTAGTGCATCGCAACCAACAACAAGGTGTGTGACTGTTTCCAGTTTGGTTTTACAAAACCTACATATGTCTGTTTCTCCCACATGCTCAATGGACTTTGTAAACCAGCGTGTATGTAGCCCACTATCTTGGGCTCCCAATATTAACCTTTCATTTCTTGATGTGAATTCACCTCTCCTTAACCATTCCTGTGTTCATTCTTGATCAACATGAGGCTCTTCCAGAAATTTTCTATACTTGCAACTATATTTGTTTTTTCCACATTTCTTGCCTTCTCATCTGGTCCTTCATCTTATAGTCTTTCTTTTGTTTTTTAGCACATTCAGTTGCTGCCTGGTTTTTATCTACTTCTGGTTTGATTTCCATTCCTGCTTGACAGCGATATGCTTCTGCTAAATTAAACAGAGATGTCATCTTAGATTTATTCTCCTCATGTTTCAAAACTTTCACTACATTTGGATCCTATGAGGTCAGCAGATAGGTACGGAGTCCCACGATTGCAGATCTATACATGTAATCAATTTCAAGGAGGCCCATCCCTCCTTCGGAATGGGAAATATATAATCTTGGTATATGCTGATTTTTATAAATCATTTGGTGAGCATGAAGCATCCTTCTTGTTTTAATATCCAATCTAACACTTTTTGGAGCCATTCAATCACTCCAGAACTATAAGTTAGGACAGGAAGAGCAAATTGATTTATGACTTGGATCTTGTTCCTAGGTGTCAATGCTGTTTTCAGAATTAATTTAAGTCTTCTAAAGTACTCCTTACTGAGCTTTATTCATATTTGTTTTGATTTATTGCTTATCCTTCATCAATTCCCAAGTATTTATACACTCCCTCTTGCTCAAGTTCTTTTATATCACATTCTTATCCCAAACTGATGTTTTCCGGGTGCTGCAGTTTTCCTTTTTTAAAGTTGCTTTTGCACATTTATCAAGACCAAATTACATTCCAATATCATCTGAAAAAGTTTTGACAGCCTGCAGTGGTGCTTTCAGTTCCTCATCTGATGAGCTATACAGTTTTAAATCATCGACAAAGAGAAGATGAAAAGTCATTAAACGTTGTTTTCTAGAAGCCAAATTGTAGTCATGGCTTAAGCTGTTAAGAGGCGATCTCTGTCTAACGTACAGAGCCATGTCCAGCCCAGAATTGTTGAACATGCTCCATCTTAGCAAAACCAAATCTGCTCGAGCTACACGCTCTAGGGATATAAACCTCAACACAACAATGAATAGAACATGCTGGAGGGATAGATTCCCTTCACAGAGACTTCCCTTACTATGGAACAGGGTCCCGATCTACATAAGACAGAGCCCCCCACTATCACTCTTCAAGAGGAACCTTGATGAGTGGATGGGTAACAGAAAGTTCACACTGGGGATCACACCAACAGCACTACTAGATAGGGGCCAAGGGTACTAGCTGCTAGTACAAGGGTCTAGGGAACTACTAAAAGGGAGGTGAATACCACACAACATGGCTGGGCTAATATATGCCTTCGAGCAGATAGCCCAGTACCAACCTATGAACAGCTTAATGGATTAATGGCAAGGCAGAATAGCAACGGTGACAGGGAGTTACCCTGGGATATCCCCCTTTGGATTTTTATCCCTGGGATAATAATCTGTCCTTTATCATGGCTTAATTGCAAAGTGGTCTGCCACTGTTTCATGGTTACTGTAATGTAGTCAGTCAGTGTAGGATGTATCTTATACATTTTAAGCACTCTTTTATCCATGAATGTGGGATACTATCAGATGCTTTTTTTGTAGTCAATCTATGTCATACTTTGATTCTTACCCTTCTTACAGTTCTCCATTATAACTTTGTTTAACAACAAATGATCCTTTGTTCCATATGACTTTCTTTTATTGCTCTTTTGTTCTACTGCCATAATTGTGTTTTCTTCTAAATGACTATAAACTGTCGGCATCAATTCTCTTGTATAGTTTATACGTCATTGGAAGACAAGTTATCGGTCTATAATTTTTAGGGTAGCTTGCAGGTTCACTTTTAAGTAGGAGCATTGTTTTTTTCTGTTGTTAACCAGTGCGGTATCTGTTCGGGGTGTGCATATAAATAGTTCTTACTCATGGCAAGATCCTCGTGCAAAGAAAGCCAAAAGTTAGGTACTGCATCTGGGCCTGGGGGTTTCCAGTTAGAGGCTTTTCTTAACTTTGTTTCAATCTCTCTGGCTGTTATTTCATCCCATTTCATATCTTGTACCTTTAAACTTCTTATTCTTAGTTTTACTTCTTCTGTCCATTTAGCATCTTTGTTATGTTCCACAGGATCTTCACAGATACTTTTCCAAAATGTATCTACTTCCTCTTTTGTTGGCCGTCTTTCAATTCCTTTTATCTTATTTCCCAATTCTCTATAAAACTTTTTTGGGTCATCACTAAATTGCTTATTTTGTGCTTTTCCATTATATTTATCTTCGTATCTTCTAAGTCTTTCTGCCTGTTTTGAAATTTTTAGTTTGTAATCTCCAATAGTGCATAATAGATCCTGGTCTGTTCTAATATTGCACATTGCTTTTATCACATCTATCTTTGTTAGTATTTTTGTTGATCTGTTCCCTCTTCTATAATCTTCTAACAATGACACTTCTTGTCTTAGCTGCTTTATAATTTTCTCTAGTCGATATTTCCATGATGGGATTCACTTTCGCCCTCCTCTTTTTCCTTGCTACACTGTGTTCTTGTGATAGAACTTTATCAGTTATTAATTTAGCAGCACAGTAATATATTCTGTTTACTTCTGTTATATCACATGGATCTCTATGGACAGTTCTAATTACTGTGTTCATTTGTTTTATCAAGCTTCTGACTTTTGGGGTTTTATTAACCTTCTGCAGTCTATTTCTCTCATTGATCTTGATATAGCTGTCTTTGTCTATTAAATCAAGCAATTCTTCTCTTAACTCATTTTCTTCCATACTAAGGGCACATCCCCTGTTTTCCGTTTCCTGGGGCATTTTATAGAAAGTTCTATAGCATCTTCCCGTAGCACATTCTCTTCAATTTCATCCTGTGTCGTGTGTTGTTCTGTCATATGGGAACTCACTGGCCTATCACTCCTCAACATTGACTGCATCAGAGTTTCCACAGTTTCCTGTTCCTTTCCTTGCTGTCTAACTTCAAATGAACATTTATACTGGTTTCCTGTGGAAGGCTCCAAAATATCTTGATATGGCACCTGAGCAATTGCTTCCTGTCCTACTGGTTTCCCCTTAATTTGGATATCCATTGCTCTATCCTGTTGTGGTGCTTTCTGCATTTGATTTTCTACACTGAATCCTTCTCTTTGCAGCTGTTCCATTACCTCAGTTTCTATTTCTTTGACTTCTCCATTATTAATCCCTTTTTCTAATTTTCCTCTTAGTCTTCTTATTTTTTTATTTTAAAGTTTTCCATATCTGGATTCCTTTGCCTATATTTTTCTTCAAATATCTTTGGTGCTGCTCTTTTTGTATTAGTTAGTTTTGCTTTCTCCTTTGCATAAATATTACACCATATTAAATCTCTTTTCCTTTAACATGTCCATATTTCTTCTTCACATGTCTCTTGATGATCATGCGTTTGGTTATTCTGGGGACTCACTCCATCATGCTGTGATGTAGTCTGTTTTAGACCTTCTATAATAAATCCTTCACTTCACAGGCACTCCATAACTTTAAATTCTATTTCTTTAACTTCTGCTTTACTAATCGTCTTTTCTACATTACATCTTTGTGCTGCTATTCTTTTTATTGTGCAATTTTTCATATCTGGATGACTTTGCCTGTATTTCTCTTCGAATATCTTTGACACTGCCTTTTCTATATTAGTTAAGTTGGCTTTCTCCTTTACATAAATATCTCACCATATCGAATCTCTTTCTTTCCCATGTCCATATTTATTTTTTATATTTTTCAAATATCTCTAGGTTTTGTTGTTTATATTTTCTCACTTCCTCAGAGGCTTCTTTTTCCAAAGAGATCAAAGTTTCTTGATCTATATACTGTTTTTTAAAAGTCTGTTGTATTAATGAACGCAAATTTTTATTTGAAGCTTGTGACTCCTGCGGAAGTATTTTTCTTTCCTCTAATTTCTCTCTTAATCATTTTGTATGTCTTGTGTCTGGAAGTTCTGGGCTTTTTACATAATAGTAACAATACATAATTTCTTTCTTATCCTCAATAGTCCACTCTATCATCTTTATGGCTCTTCTTTGGCCAATCAATTTTTGTAATTTTTGTGGTCTGCTGCTTCCTTCTACAACAGGGGGGCCATCCTCCCCCTGAGCCTGGCCTGGCCTCATTGCAGGAATGTTTCTGTATTTTGAGGATTCTGCACTGTCATTTTTTCCAGTCCTGGCACCAGTGCACCTACCAGGATTGGGCACTTTTTTATCCTGGGTCTTGGGCACCCAGCTGTCTTTTTTTTATTTTTGATTTACTTCTGTCCATGATATATGCTATATAAACACAGTTTATATATCAGTGTCATATTGGTGAGATTTTGTGAAATACAGGGTCCACCTCACGAAGGTACTCACCAAGACTTGAGGATGAATTCATTTTCAGCACTACTACTCTCCTTTGCATGCTGACTTTTTATCTCTTCATCAGGACCCTTACATAGTGTGTCACTATGGATCCTACTATGTGCAGAGACATATACAGTCAGTTAATGTGTACAGCTATTTGTGGAAGGTGTGAACTTATGTGAATAAGTAATAGACATGGACATGTAAGATACAGCAAACACAGCGTAATGTTTTGTTCCAGAATAAATTATCTGTACCACTTTGTATACATTAATGCTACATTTGTGTTGATGCAGTCAGAAAAGTAGGACTACCCTTAGCTAAGACATATCTGTATATGACCCAGCATAACATCAACATTGCTAACACATGGCACACAACACCACACCATGTCATTGTGACAGCATAACAACTGCCATCCAAAACACATGGGAAATGACATGTCCTTCTGTTGCACATACATGATATGCCAATACACAAATCCAAACCATACCACAATGCTAGTGCTGGACTATGGCAACATCTGTCAGTTGCCCTCAGTAAAACACATGTTTACAAGATAAAGTTATTTGCCACAAAGCATAGACACCTGAATGGTGGTGAACGTATAATGTGTTAATATGTATCTTGTATACAATGAAATATAATGAAATGTCATCTACATGGCATGCATGCACAAGAGTGCATATACACTCCAATCAATTATATGGAAGTCAGCATGTTGTCAGTATAACACAATGGTGCACACAGACAATATTTAGGGATCAGGCTGATTGGGCTGAGCCTCATGAATGAACTCATGGGCTAATTCCCTGAACGAGTCATGCATAGCCCATACCATATCCTGGAACAGTGTCCCCATCATGTCCCTCTTCTGTGTTTGAAACACATCAGTCACAACCTCACATATATCTTCCCTATAGTTGTCTTTGTTTGGTTACATGCATCATCTCCTGTGTGGTACAGCAGCTATGATGGCTCGAGCAGGTGCAGGTCCAGCTTTCACATCATCATTATCATCATCATTGTCATCATCTGAAGATTCTAGCAGTGGCCTGGCATGTGCTCATCATGAGCATCTGATAGGGGCACATCTGGGTCCCATGCTTTGTCAAGTTGAATTGCAAAACAAAACAGAAGTAAAAAGCAAATGTTCATCATGCAGCACATTCTCATGAAGGGCATAGCTGACCTTAATGAAAAACTGATGTGCATAGCTGCAGTCTAACATACATAGTTAACATACTATCCACTGGTGACTTCTGCAAATACAAATATGAGACAGAAGGTGTAGTATCATACATCAAACTTCTTATTTAAAACACAGTTTAATTTTAAATGATGCAAACATTAGCAAGTAGCAGAATTATAAACAGCACAATTGCTGCTAGTGAATGGCTCCTAATGCACATAACACATTTACTCCACATATATCGATCTATCTATCTATCTATATATATAGAGAGAGAGAGAGTTATGTACATGAACAATAACAGAACACATCAGGGAGAATGTATCCATCACCAGTGTGAGCATTTCAATTAAGGCAATGCAATGGCATGCATAAAACAGCTTACCAGAGGGAATCAGGACATCACCTAAACATTTGAATTTTAGCCAACATGACACATGTCATGGGTGTAAGTTCTGGAAAATCCTTGTGTAACAACTCATAGTATTTTCTGAGTGACTGAGAAACGTCACTGTTCTCCTACTGAAATTGTGCATGTCAAACAAATGCAAAGCAAGCACATGTAACCTATCCTGACATTTGAATGGAAGCATCCCTGTCTCATGCCACATTAACATAAATAAACTTTGATAAAAAAGCTTGTAAACATCAACATAACAGTATTATTGTGATGAGTACTGTTTAATAATGTTGTCTGCCTCAGTAAACTGTTCATCTGATTGTACGGTGGTAGGTCATTATTCCCTTTCTTTTTCCCTTGCATGTGTTCCCTGAGCAGTTATGTCTGTGTGTGAATGTAAAGGTGAGATTCAGCTGAAATCCCCCCCCCCCCCACTCCCTACCTGATAGTCCAAAGAAAATACCATATACCACATTCCATACAACCATTACTAGGGATCAGGTCTTCAATGCACTTTCCAATGCCAAATACGCTGTATCAATGGGCTCCAATAACATCCTGGGATGCTTACTAAATAGCATGAAACATGACCTCTGTTGTCCACTTGAATTACTTCTTAACTGGAGCCTACAGTCAGGTTTTGTGCCCAAATAATGGAAGATGGCTATAGTTATTTCCATTGCACATAGGAGGTCCAACCACCATTCAGGGAAAATACAGGCCCATAAATCTAACCAGCCTCATAGCCATGGAAATAATTAATTATCGTGGACATGATCAGTGAGGACACAGGTAACATGCAAATACTGGCCCTATCATAGTTTGGCTTTGTTAAAGGAAGTTCATGCCTATTAAATCTGGTGGACTTCATTGAGAGGGTCACTAGAGCAATGAATGTGGACAAGACTGTACACACAGCTGCCCTTGACCTGGCCAAGGCTTTAGATAGAATACTCCACTCAGGCATTATAGATAAGTTCCGTAAATTAAGAATAAACCTTTTTATCCCCCTCTGGATAGTGAAATGGCTCACTTATAGGAGGTCACTTCCACCAAGAGCTCAATCACTAGCAGAGTCCCCCATGGCTCACTGCTGGGGCCACTGCTTTTTGGCATCTATTTCTCTGAAGTGGAAGCAAACTGTGAAGGTTTATGGATGACTAACTTTGCAGGTGATTGCAAGCTGGAGGTTATCATTGACTCATATGTAGACACAAACATTCTACAAGAAGGCCTATCAAATGGTGGCAAAGCCATGCTCTTAAAATCAGTTACCTTTTTGAAAGTCAACCATCATAGATAATTAACATGTTAATAATAAGATCTCAACAGTCAACCCAATGGCTAGGAATCTATGTACGTATGTAGGTAGTAGCTTTACCTTTGACCAGTACGTTGCCACAATGTGAGGAAATCATTTTGTGTTGCACAAGTTATAAGTAAGGGCATGGCAGCTAGGTCCAAAGAAGTCATTATCTTACTGTAGTCTGCCCGTATCACAACAATCATAGAGTACAATGCTCCCTTTGGTATGTACCTGTCCAGGCATATGCAGAAACTACATCTACCTCAGAGATGAATTAAACAAAGAATACAAGATGAAACAAATCTGCCTTACGCAGAGGGCTTTAACAACCTTTCCGTCTACTCAGTCTGATAAACATTTCTGAAGGGTGATCTTGTGATTGGGTTAGAAGGTATCCATAAACAGGACAGTTATGAATTTCCTGTATAATCATTAATCAAACAGTACCAGAAACAGAAGGTCTAAGGACCAGAAATGTGTCTGTAATTTAAACAGAACATGATGGAGAGACAGATATGTATCCCACAGATTGCACCTGCTATGAACAGGCTTCAAATACATGTGAAGCTGATTTAATCTATTACACAATTTAAGCACAACCTACGTCACTGTATGAGGATTTGTAAATTTACATCAGGACTGTCACCCATGTCCATTATGGACAGAGGTACATTATAAATGCCTGCCCCTCAATGTCCTATTTGTATACAGGATGTCATTGTTCCTTTGTGAAAACTTGACTAGGTTTAGAAAGGCCCAGCATAGTAAAAATCAATAATGTAGGAATGTATAAGTTGTACTGATTGCATGTAATGATTTATATGAATACTCACCAAGTGTCATTGTGAAAATGGGGCGAAAGTAAGATGACAATATTATGAAAACTATCCAAGCCATATGTTAAATATCTGAGCCACGCAGCATGATAATTGGCTGACACACACCATATAATGAATTCAACAATAATCAATATTTTATGTGTTCGATTTCCACAGCCTGTGACATATGAAAATCTAATATATGTTGTACTAACAGTATTATATATGTACAGCTGTATGCATTACCTTACTAGAAAATGGAAATCAAAGTCTATACCAGCTGTACAAGAAGTAGTGAATATAATAAGAGAGAGAAAACAACTGGAAATTATAGATCTGAAGTAGGGACTTCATTTGTCAGCAACCTGTGGGTCTTGGATCCGATATCGGATCCGAGCCGGCAACCTGTTTCATAGCTAATGGATCCGAGCTACTAGCTCCTCCCCTCACCCATAATCCCCTGCCAACCCTCCATGACCTCAGATCTAGTTTGCCACGCTTGTGGATGGCTGGATTCTTTGAGCTCTAGCAAAAAATCGTCAGTTAAGTCTGTTTTTTTCTGTCAAATTTCTCTACCTTAATTTAAAAAAGTGTGTAAGAGTTAGGTTCCCTGTAATATTAAATTTTTTTACTTAGTTTTTCCCTCCCTTCGCTGGTCGTTAGTAAGTGTGTGTGTGTTTTGTGTTTTTGGGGCCTGTGTGTTTATGTAGCACTCCTTTTTTTCTTTAAAGTATGGCTGAGGCCCCAAAAGCCATTTTTTTCTAAATGTACCGAGTGTGGCCATAAGCTCTCCCCGGCTGATGGCCACACTCGGTGCGTTCGGTGCCTTGGGGTTGAACACCTCACCTTAGGCTGTACCATTTGTGCAGCTTCAACCCCAGGGCACTGAAAGAGCGGAGGTCAAAGCTGGTCCTGGCGGGACTTTTGCCCCCGGACTCGGCTCCAGTCTCCGCTGCTCCCGTGGCACTACCACAGGCTGTGGTTGTTGCCACTCCTGCCTCCCTTCCTTCGCCCAGGACTCAAACTCCCGCTAAAGCTCCAGAGGACAGGGAGGCTAGGAGGGAGAAATGGAGGGAGAAGCACCACAAGCGGCAGGCCGAGGCCTCCGCTTCGGCCCCGCCAGCTAACTGGGCTTCTCCCTCCACTGCTTCTAGGTCTCCTCCTCCTCGACTCCGATCTCCTTGTTTCTCCCAGGGCCCGAGGAGGAGGAGGCCCGATCTCCATCGAGGTCATCGAGGCGGCATTCCAGGCCTGCCTCGGTGGCCTCTTCGAGATCAACATTCAGCATGTCTGATGCAGACTTGGACCGGATGATGCGAAGATTCATCCAGGCCCAGCTGCAGATGGGAGTGCTCTTGCCTCCCCCCCTTCGGGGGGGAGCTTGACACCATTTTTTGCTCCAATTGCTCCTTCTCCGACCTGCTACCCGGGTTCGGAGCGTTCAGAGCCAAGCAGCATCGGAGCCGGGGGTGGGTCGGCGCCGACAGTACTTGGTACTTCAGATCCGACCCTGCCCTCTCGGAGCCGTGGCCCGGGCTTCGGATCCAAGGGATTCAGTGTGCCTTCAGCTCTGTCCAGGTCAGAGCACACTGGTCCTTCGGATCTGATGGTCTCGGTGCCGGTTCTGATCCGTTCATCGGGTCCGAGTGGGAGCCGACTCTCGGAGCCCAGAGAGAGTGGTTCCCCCTCGGCCTTCAATGTAGTGGAGAGGGCTCTGTCGAGAGCATCCGGACCCCTGGCACTTGTCTCGGCTCCACCCTGCACTCCCTCTCTGCTGGGCCAGGCTTCCATCACCCGGCCTAAGGGACAGCCTGCTTCAATGTCCCAGGTAGTTCCATTGGAACAGGATGTTGCTGGCGAGACCTCCTCGGACAGCCCCCCCCGAGGAAGTGCCCCGCAAGCATAAGTGCAAGAGGAGGCACGTGGACTCCCCTGAGTTCTTAACTGAGGACACAGAGTTGGATGAAGGGGAAGGCTCCCCAAGATCACTCCCTGAAGATGTCTCCTTTGGAGACATCATGGAGATGCTGAGGATCAGAGGTGGGTGGTCTGCCCCCAAGTCTTCCTCCGATGAGTCCATGTTTCTGGAGGCATTCGAAGCAGGCCCGTCTACCTCTTGGGTGTCCCCTCCGGCCGACCCCTTGGTGGACCTTATTACCACCAGGGCGTGGAAGGACCCGGACACCGTGGAGCCAATACCCAAACGCCGGACAGGATACTAAGCCCCCCCTCAGACCGGTCACACTGGAGCAAGGGTCCCCCCGTAGATGCCATGTTGACGGCGGCAGCCACGAAGAGGGAACTAGCTCAGGAGAACTCCTCAGTCCATCCACTGAGCAAGGAGTCCCGCTCGATGGACCGCTTAGGGAAGCGAGTTTTTAGTTCAGTGACCTTCTCGGTAAGGTCTCTGAACTATATGGCACATATCATCAGGATGCAGCGGGATCTTATCAAAGAATATGCTGCCTCCCCCCCCTGAGTCCATGTCGGCGGAGGACAAACAATTGTACTCCACCAGAATGGCCACTCTGAGATCCATTTCAAATACCTCTATGCGGATATTGTCCCATGCCACTGAGGGAGCCGCTAGAGCTAGCAGAGCAGGCCTAGTCATGAGACATCAGGCCTGGCTCCGTCATTGTGACTTTGTGGAGCCCTTTAAAGCACCCTTTGCGAACACCCCTTTCGATGGTTCTGCCCTGTTTGGCAAAACGGTTCGCGAGACGCTTGTCCAGAGCGAGAAGGATGGGAAGACTTTGTCTGCCATCAGAGTCTGCTTCTCTGCTCCCTAGCGGTCCTTTTCGAAGAACCAAAAGGGTCAGAAGATGTGGTTCCGGAAATCGCAACATTCCCAACCCGCTCCAGACAACCAGTCCTTCCGTGGCAGAGGAGGACAGGGAGGACGCCGCCCCGGGGCAGAGGGGCTCAGAGAAACTTTGGGTCCAGAGAACCTTTCACGACAGACCGCTGGGTGCTTCGAATTATTATTACTTCATGTCCCCAAATTCAAGAACCTCCCCGATGTACCACCCAATCAGAAGGAGGCTGCAGCCGCAGAAATTCAGCAGCTGCTAAGAAAAAGAGCCATCTAGCCCGTCCCCCAAGACCAGCTCGGATTAGAGTTCTACTCCAGGTTCTTTTTGATGCCAAAAAAGATGGGGGACTTGAGACCGATTCTAGACCTGTCCCGTTTGAACCTGTCGGTAACCAAGGAAAAATTCCGAATGGTCACTCTTCAATCTATTCTCCCCCTTCTAAGGGAGAACAATTGGATGTGCTCTATAGACCTCAAGGATGCGTACTACCACATTCTAATGGACAGACGATCCAGGAGGTTCCTCCGCTTCCGGCTGGGAGCCAGCCACTACCAGTTCAGGGTCCTTCCCTTTGGCCTCACCACAGCCCCCAGGGTGTTCACCAAGGTATTAGCAGTGATTGCGGCCCACCTGAGACTCCAGGGAATACAGGTCTTTCTGTACCTGGATGGCTGGCTCCTGACCGCCCCAACAAGGCATCTACTTTGCTCAGCCAGAGATTTATTTCTTCGCCTAGCACCACAGTTAGGCATCACCATCAATGCCGACAAATCCTTTCTGGCCCCGACACAAGTCATAGAATTCATAGGAGCCAGAATAGACACCAGAGATCTGCGAGCCTACGGAATTTGCAACTTCATGTGCGGGCTATCCTACAATCAGAGACCCCACCGGCGGAATTGGTCCTGAGGGCGCTGGGCTCCATGGCGGCAGCGATAACGCTCCTTCCATGTGCCCATCTGAACATGCGGGTACTGCAATGAACCCTTCTAGTACAATGGTCCTTTCTGCCCTTTCCTCTCCATCACCCCATTGCTATCAGCAAGGCTTGCAGGAGGGCTCTATTATGGTGGCTCCATGCTCTGGACCTCCATATGGGCCGACCCTTCTGCACCTCTCCCCCTCTCGCCACGGTGACCACGGACGCCTCCCGCCTCGGGTGGGGGGGGGCATTATTCAGGCAGGACCGTCCAAGGCACGTGGAACGATACAGAGACCTCCCTGCATATCAATGTTCTGTAGATGAGAGCGGTGCTGTATGCATTGCAAGCACTTCAGAATCTCCTCCCCGTAGGAAAGATTGCAATTCAGTCGGACAACATGTCGGTTGTCTGGTACATCAACAAACAGGGGGGAACCAGGTCTTACCCTCTAGGCCGCGAAGCCATGAGAGTGTGGGAATGGTCGATTTCCACCAACCGCTTTCTGATTGCAATGCACATTCCGGGGCGGGCCAACATCCTAGCGGACAAACTCAGCCGTACCCTTCTTACCCCGTATGAGTGGTCTCTCAGCCCACTAGTAGCGAAGCAGATATTCGCATATGGGGGCAACCCTGCTGCGATCTTTTTGCCTCTCCCTCAAACACCAAATGTGGTAATTTCTTCGCTCTGATTCCCCCTCCAGGGGAAAACCCAAGAGACGCTCTGGTGCATGCTTGGACACCCGGTCTACTTTATGCCTATCCTCCTCTACCCCTGATGCTGCAACTCTTACAGAAAGCCTCGCGGTTGGGGAGCAGGTTGATTCTCATTGCCCCATTCTGGCCTCGGCAAATTTGGTTCCCTTACCTGTGGTCTCACCTAGTGAATCCCCCTTGGATTCTGGATCCCAGTCCGGATCTAATCTCCCATCCGTCGGACTTACCGACCCCAAATTTGGGCAATCTGAAGCTGACAGCTTGGTTGCTCCAGTTCCACTCCTAGTTAGGACTCCCGGTATCTCTTCACCAGTCTAAGCCATCCTTGTGGCAGCGCATAAGCCCTCCACCAGGAAAGTGTACCGCAGTAAATGGAAACGTTTCTCCGTCTGGGCGGAGTATCATAATCTAGACCCCTTTACGGCTCCTCTTCCATCCATATTAGACTTCCTAACCGAACTCTTTCAGGAAGGCGCTAGCTGCTCAACTGTCAAAGTGCAATTGGCTGCCATCTCCCATTACCATGTGGGACATGACACAGGGCCCTTGATGTCGGCCAAATTGTGTAAAACCTTTCTCAAGGGCACCTTTTTGCTTAGACCTCCCATAAAAGAAGCCGTACCACCTTGGGATCTTTCACTAGTTCTTCAAGCCCTGACGGCTCCACCTTTTGAACCTGCTGCTTCAGTAGATCACAAATACTTGTCCTGGAAAACCGCATTCCTTGTAGCCATTACTTCTGCGAAAAGAGTTTCGGAGCTTCAAGCTCTTTCTGTGAAGCCTCCTTATTTGATCTTTCATCCGGACAGAGTGTACCTCAGGATCAATCCCTCTTTCCTTCCCAAAATAGCATCAGAAACCAATATAAATCAATCCATAAATTTACCGGTTTTCTTTCCTAAATATCAGAATAAAGGAGAGTACAAGCTGCACTCATTAGATGTTCATAGGCAGCTGCGTTTTTATACTCATAGAACAGCTGGTCACAGACAATCCGACCAGCTGTTCATTTCCTTTGCCAAATTTAATTTGGGGAAAGCAATATCAAAAATATCTATATCACGCTGGATTTCACAATGTATCCTGTTAGCGTACCAAGCTTCTGGGAGACCCGCACCTGAAGGAGTTCGCGCACATTCCACTCGTTCCATCTCTACTTCTGTGGCCTTCAAATCTAGACTTCCATTGGATGATATTTGTTCAGCAGCCACTTGGGCCTCATCTCATACCTTTATTAACCACTACAAACTGGACGTGATTTCTAGAGGGAGAGCATCCTTTGGCTCTGCGGTGCTCTGCAATATCCTTCCATGATGGCCCCCCAAGATTCAGGTAGCTGGGGACTCTGTCCCACAGGTTGCTGACAAATTAAGTCCCTACTTCAGATTTAGAAGTTATGTACTCACCATAACGTTCCATCTGGGTAGGTAGCTTCATTTGTCTGCAACCATCCCCCCCTCCTTCCCCCTGGCCTTCAGCGGATCTATGTAAAGTTGGAATACCCTTTTTGGGTACATATTGAGGGGCAAACTTGATCTGAGGTCATGGAGGGTTGGCAGGGGATTATGGGTGAGGGGAGGAGCTAGGAGCTCGGATCCATTAGCTATGAAACAAGTTGCCGGTGATGTTCAGGCATATCATTCTCTGAACGTCTTTGCTGCCAGTCCAAACATTGTTTTAACCATTGGTCTGTTACCTTTGTACGTTTTTTTTCCCCCATTGTTCTGTTTGTTGGCATTTCTGTGCTTTCTCCTGGTTGCTGGAGTCTTCACAGTTGCAGATAAGTACCCAGTTGGGGTTTTGGTTACTTTTTCTGTTTGTTTTGTGCTGTTTGGGTTTCATGTCATCCAGGAAGGATAAATGCCAGTGTGGGATATTAATCCCCCATAAAGATTGCCACACTAAGTGCCTTTTTTACTTAGGTTCTGCTCATGAATATACATCCTGCTTGATTTGTCAGGCATTTGTCCCCTAAACTCTTCATAGTAGGCTTTCTTCCATTAACTTGTATGTTGAGAACCAGCATCTTAAGCTTCTTGCTGAAGATACTTTGGCTGGAACTTCCTGTCCTGAGGGTCAGCCATCAGGGAAGAAGAAGGTACATAAGGTAAGGCCGGAATCTTCCACTGTCCAGCCTCTGCTGGGTGTTTCTCCTGAGGTTGTTATGAACCCGGAGGTTTGCCCAGTTGTTTTGTCAGACTCTTCTACTGCATTTGGGTTGGAGGCAAGTGAGGATCTGGCAGTCAGTATGTCTGACAAGGTATTGCAGGCATCCATTCCAGGCATTTAGAGGGAACCATGGTTGACTGTTTCCGAGTGGTTCTGCAGTTTCTCTTTAGGGAAGAGGTTCCTACTACTGTTGCGGAATGCTGTCCTGAATCTGGGCCTTCTCGAATTTCCAGGACAGATGTCCCCTTAAAGAAGAAACCAAAAACTAATCATGTTTCTGCTGCTCCTAGGGAGCCACAGAGTAAGTGACAGGCCTTTACTAAGGGGTTATTTGATGCTTTACTGGCATTGAGGCCTCCTCAAGAGGTTTTTGTTCCTGCTCCTCCTTGGTCGTCTTCTTCCCCTAAAAGGCCCAGGGACTTGAATTCTACTGAGGTGGATTCTGATAATGACTCCCTTGCTTATTCTACCCAGATTCTTTCTCCTTTGGTCTATGGTTCTGAGGAGGCCGATTCTCATACTCTAGATACTCCTTCTGAAGAAATTTCCTTTAGGGAGACCATCTCCAGGATGATGGAATTTTTTAAGTGGGATTGTGCCCAGGTATTGCATAACCATAAGAGGTACTATGAGTTACTGCAGATGGAATTTCGTAAACCTGTGGCCATTCCCCCTGTCTTGCCTACTTTATTGGATGTTTTTTCCAGTGCTTCTAAAGTGTTTGTTTAAATGTCTTGCTGCTGATCCCTCTGTAGTGTCTGTAGCTGCTGCTGATCCCTCTGTAGTGTGTGTGCCTGATAAGCCATCTCTTTAGAGCTATTAGCTATCAGACCCATATCTCTAGGTATGTCTTGGCTCTTCTTTCAGGCTTGTCAGCTTCTTCTTTCTTTTTTCCTGACTAAGCTGCTGGATGGTACCCTGGATAATGCTTTTTTGTTTGTTGAAGCAGCTGCTGGTTTATTTAAGTCTCTTCAGGACAAGGGGAAGGCTTTACAGGAGCTTAAGCATGTCTTTGTTTCTCCTGTGCCTAGATTTCAGTGAAACTACCATTCTAAGCCAGCCTTTGTTCGTAGGCAATCTCGCCCTCCTCCTAAAGGTAAAAGGGGTAGTAAATGGACTCCTCCTGCTAAGGCCACTCAGACTGTGGGGATTCTTAAGCCTTCCTTTCCTGACAAACCAGGTACTGTCTGACTATCCACCTTTTCCCAGCCACATTCCTCTTTCTTTTCGCCTTTCTCTTTCTCTTCCTGTTTGGCTCTGAATCACCCAGGATTCTTGAGTTCTGTCAATCATTCAGCAGGGGTACTTCATGGTCTGGATTTCCTGCCTTCCTTTTATGGGCATTCCTCAGCCTCCTCAAGAACAACTTACTTTTTCCCAGAGGTTCTTCAAGATTTCTTATCTCAGAGTACTATTGAAGAGGTGCCTGTGTCCCAAAGAGGGAAGGTCTTAATTCCAGAATATTTCTAGTGCCCAGAAAAGAAGGCACTTGGCCTATTCTAGACCTCCCACATCCAAACACTTTTCTGAAGGTGCCTTCCATTTGGATATTGTCCCTTCAGTCCCTTTTTCCTCTCTTGCTCCCTCAAGCCTTTCTGGTGTCCCTGGACCTCAAGAATGCTTATCTTCATATTCCGATCCATCCTCTTTTCAGGAGATTTTTGTATTTCTCTGTTGCTTCCTGGCATTTTCAGTTTTGTGCTTTGCCCTTTGGCCTTTCTACTGCCCCAAGGGTATTCACCAAATGCCTCGCTCCTGTGACTGCCTTTTGCAGGCTTCAAGGAATCCATATCTTTACTTATTTGGATGATCTGCTGATTCATTCATCTTCTCCAGAGGTCCTTTTGCAAAATCTTCATTTTACCATTTCTTTTCTTCAGAACCTGGAGTTCACAATAAATTTCAAAAAGTCATCCCTGACTCCTTATCAGCATCATGTCTTTTTGGGTTGCAGGATTCAAACAGTGCCAGTGTTGACATCCCTGCCTCCTCCAAAGGCATTAACTCTCATTTACTTCTTTCAAACTCTTCTTCCCCTGACCTCCATTTCAGCCAGGGAGTTTCTGAGAGCTCTGGGATTCATGGCTTCCACCATTCCAATGCTCCCTCTGGCCAAACTCCACATGAGGACGTTCCAGTGGTTTTTGAAGTTGATGTGGCTTCAGCATGTGCATCCTCTAGACTTTCCTGTTCCTCTTCTCCCATGCCACAAGAAGGATCTTCTGTGGCAGATTCAACAGTTGTCTCTGAATCCAGGGCTCCCTTTTTGACTTCCTCTTCCCTCTCAGGATCTGTTCACAGATGCTTCAGATGTAGGATGGGGAGCTACGTTTGGCTCCCTGAGGGTTCAGGTAGTGTGGTCGCCTCGTCAGTGGAAGGACCACATCAACATCAAAGAGATGACGGCTCTTCTGCTGGCTCTTCAGGCCTTTCATCCTATCTACTCTCCGGGGCCTCTCAGGGTATTCACAGACAATACCACAGTCATGTGGTATATCAACAAACAGGGAGGTGCGAGATCTTACTATCTTTGCCAGCTGGCACTTCTGGTATGGGATCTGGCTATCCAATATCAAGTGACGCTTCAGGTGGTTTATATTCCTTCAGATCAGAATGTTGTGGTAGACAATCTGAGCAAGTCCTTCACTCAATCCCATGAATGGATGCTTCTCAGGGATGTGTTTCTGGACATTGTTCACCAGTGGGGTACTCCTCAAGTGGATCTCTTTGCCTCCCCCCTGAAGAGACAACTTCCTCTGTTTTGTGCCAGAGTTCCAGGTCCTCTGGTATGGAAGGTAGATGCCCTATCTCATTGGGGATGTTTCTTTATGTATTCCCTCCCCTTTATCTCATTCTGAACAAGATGCTCCCAAAATCTTGTTGGTGACCCCCTTTTGGCCATGACAGCACTGATTCCCTCTACTTTTGCATCTAGCCAAGGGCAAGCATCACAGGTTACCTCACAGGGTGGATCTCCTCACACAAGACAAGGGGTCTCTCATCCATCTCCAGCTGTCCATGCTTCAACTGACACCGTGGATGATACGATTTTGACCCCTTATAGACACCTTTTTTCTGAGGACGTGCTGTAGGTCCTGTAGGAGGCCAGGAGACCTACTACTAGAAAATCCTACTTGTCCAAGTGGAAGAGGTTTTCTATTTGGTGTCTAAAACATGACCTGGACCCACTTTCTGTGGATGTTCCCTTGATTCTGTCTTATTTGTGTGAGTTGCTCAATGATGGTTTAGCCTATTCTTCTATTAAGGCCCACTTATCAGCTCTTTCTGCTTGTCTGCCTTTGACTCCTCCATTAGCTTCTAGATTTGAAGCTAAGCAATTTCTTAAAGGCATCCATAATATTAGAGCTCCCAGGAAGCGTGTTCCTCCTCCCTGGGATCTTAATTTCATTCTGGACAAATTGACTCGGTCTCCTTTTGAGCCTGCTGTTTCAGCTTCCTTACAATATTGTTCTTGGAGGACTGTTCCTTTGTTGGCTCTTACTTCTGCCAGATGAGTGTCTAAGTTGCAAGCCCTTATGGCTTGTACACCTTTTTTGATATTTCATCAGGACAGGGTGTCCTTGCGTACTAATCCTTCTTTCATGCCCAAGGTGGTTAATAAGTTGTCAATTAATCAGTCTATTAATTTGCCTACTTTTTTCCCCTCTCTGCAGTCTGACAGTGAGAGGGTGCTGCATACCCTAGATGTACATAAACAGCTCATTGGATAAACCTAAAGCTATCAGAAAATCTGACCAGTTATTTGTTTCCTTTCATCCTCGGTCTTTAGGTTTGGCTGTTTCCAATCAAACTATTTCCAATTAGATTTCTAAGGCTATTTCCTTTTGTTACACTTTTCATGGTGAGAGTCTTCCTCCTTCTGTAAAGGCTCATTCTACTAGAGCTGTGGCTTCTTCTGGAGCCTTTTTCAAAGGCTTAGATGCTAATTCTATTCTTGAAGTTGCTACCTGGACTTCTGTACATACCTTTACCAAACATTACCAGTTGGGTTGTGTCTCCAGGACTAGAGCTGGTTTTGCTGATGCTATTCTTCATGGCTTCTTAGAGGCTTCTGCTGCTTAATCCTCCCAAGTTTATTCTTGAGCTTTGGCACTCTCCCATTTGTAATGAATACTGCAGCAGTGCATGTAAGGCCATGATACAGTTGTGTAAAATCTTACCATAATGGTAGATGCCCTTGCCTTCACCGCTGCAGTATTCACTCCCTCCCTCTATCCCCCTTGTGTTTTTTCCTTCCTGGATGTATAAGTTCTCCTTGGTTTTCCTTGGACTGCTGTTCCTACTGGAGCAATCAGTTCTGAGGATGGTACGCCTGAACGTCACCTATATGCCCTTCCTACACAAGGAATGTGTAGGTAACGTTCAGCATACCTTAAAGCAACAGTAGACTTTGGTAAACTGGCCGGTCAGAGGGCTTCATGGCAGGGAATCCCATTTGTAAGGAATACTGCAGTGGTGAAGGTAAGGACATCTACCGTTATGGTAAGATTTTACACAACTGTGCTTTCTGAATGCAGTGAAAAGTCTTCATGTTATGGCAACATTTGGATGGGGGATGGTCTACTAATATGGATCCTGACTTTTAATTTAAAAAGTGAACATGTGCTGAGGAAGTAGATAAATATAAATCCAAAAAACAGATGCACGGAAAAACGCTGCACGGCTGGAAATCCACCTCGAAATCAAACAAATGAAGCCAGCAGCTGTTGGTACCAGAATAGAAATTTATTCAATCATAACTGAGAGACAAATCCCTCAGGTATCTAATACATAGACCGGTTTCGGCTCAACAGAGCCTTCCTCAGTGAAAAAATATATGTATTCTCATGAATGCTCAAACCCAGAATATATATATATCAAGAAATCACCAAAAACCAATCACAATACATGATTAATAAATTATGATTAACAAATCACAATTGGTCATTAAGACCAGGTGGAAACATCGCCCCAAGTTTAATTATCCATTTCCTCTCCTTTGAAGTCAGCATATCATGCCACTTCAATTTGTCTTGACATTTACCCCTAATATAATCAATAATGCAAAACTTAAAACTAGCTGTAATATGTTTTAAACAGTGCTTGTATAATGCATTATTACTACGTTTATTTTTAATGTCACTGATGTGTTCACCAATTCTAAGACGGAAAGCCCTAGAGGTCTGGCCAACATAAAACGCAGAACAAGTGCAGGTCACCAAATATATAACCCACTCTGAACTGCAATTGGCCCAAAACCTAATCTCAAAAACATCAGGTGTATTCTGACTGCTAAATTCACCAGTACGTGAGACTCTATTGCAAAATTTACAGTGCCCACATGGAATACAGCCAACCACTGGTGCCCCTGTAAAAGTTGATTGAGTAAAGACTTTAGCATCAGACACACACTTCTTATAATGACTCAAATGTGACCCAATAGTACGTCCCCTTCTAAAAGAAAAAGAACATCTGTCCCTAAGGATGTTATGCAATCTATTATCCGCCAAAAGAATATTCCAATGTCTGTCAACAATTTTCATAAAGCCCCGAGTATTACGTCCATAGGTGGTAACTAGCCTCAGTGGCTGCTGCACCCCATCTTGGTTACGATCTTTGTAATGCAGTAAATTAATTCTGTCAAATTTTGAAGCCCATTGTTTAGCCATATAAACAGTACCCGAACGATACCCTCTATCTTTAAATCTAGCGGCCAAATCATCACTAATCTTAGCATAAGACCCTTGGCTGGAACAAATTCTCCTAGCTCTTAAAAATTGGGACTTAGGAATATTCTGGATGATATGTTGTGGATGGAAGCTGGTGGCATGCAATAAAGAATTATACTCTGGAAATTTTCTAAATAGGGTAGTAGAAAGAGTATTGTCCTTATTCCTATGAATTTCCACATCTAAAAAAATCATTTTAGACCTGTCAAAACTCATCTTAAATTCAATACCCCATATGTTGTTGTTAAGATAATCAAGAAATTCCATAAGATATTTGTCATCAGCCTTCCACACCAACCAACAATCATCCAGATATCGACGCCACATGTCCATCTCACACATATAAATGTTGTGGCTGGCGTCATAAATTATTATCTCCTCGATATATGCCATAAATAGATCTGCATAAATGGGTGCAAAAGATGCACCCATAGCAGTTCCCTTAATTTGCCAAAAGCATTTATTTTGATAGTAAAAAATATTACTAGTTAGCACATATTCCGTAAGACAAACCAAAAAGGTATTAAAGCCCGGTTTGTATAAGCCAGATCTAACCAACCAATAGTCTAATGCTTGTAGGCCTGCCCAGTGTGGAATATTAGTATAAAGGGACGTAATATCAAGGGTACATAATAACCATTCGGGCTCCAATTGTATTTCATTAATAATATCCAGAAATTGTGTGGTGTCTTGGATTCTAGCTCTAATCAACCCAAGTAATGGTTTTAAATAATAAGTCAAATATTCAGATAAAGGTTCCGTCAAGGAACCATGTCCAGCAACAATAGGTCGGCCAGGGGGATTACTAGCATGTTTATGTATTTTGGGAAGCATATAGAGATACTGTTTTTTGGGGGACGAGACCATCAATTGTTCCTTGGTTGCCTGCTTAATTATCCCCTCCTCTACTGCTGATGTTAGAAACTCATCAATCTTACGTTGTAAATTTAAAGATGGATCCAAAGGCATAACCATATAATGATCCCTGTTCTCCAGTTGTCTCATAGCCTCCTGATCATAAGAATCTTTATCTTGAATCACCACAGCCCCACCTTTGTCAGATTGTGTAATGACCACATTTTTATTTTTGGCTAGCTCATCCAGACTACACACTTCATCCTTGGATAAATTATTGTAAGACAAAGGAAAATCCTTGTAGTAATAATGTAGATCATGTAATACATTCCTTTGAAAAACACCCACCAGTTGTGTCATAGGTGGACTAAAAGAGGATTTTATAAATCTAAAATCCTGAGATTTATCACTACCACTATCAGCAAATAGCAGCTTCAGATTTAATAATCTACAAAAATTAACTACATCTAGGGCTAAAGACTGTTCAGGTACAAAAAAACCCGGGACAAAATTCAATCCTTTATTTAATAATTGAATCTGTGTAACAGTTAACTCAGTAGAAGAAATGTTATGAACATTGGAATGTACTATTACTGTGCTGTCATCAATTTCAGTAGTGCCTCCATGCTTTGTTTTGGCGTGTCCTTTCTTATGTTTCCGCCCCCCTCGTCTGTAAGTGCAGCGGAAGGGTGTGACAAATTGTCACGTTTTGCATTAGGCAAAACCTCTAACTGGTTCTCCTCAAATTCCCCCTCTGTATTGGATGAAGTCTCATCACCTGAAGTAAAATTGGAAGACTCAAAACTATTCTTCAGAATAGATTTTGGTCTTTTTCTTTTTGGGGTAGAAAATCTCTTATTACCCTTATCATACTCTCCAGGTAACTTAAACGAGACATTTTTAGAACTATCAAAAGGTTTACCCCTTTCATAGTCGCCAACATCTCTGAAAATTTTTTTAATTTTCCTTTCTTTAAGTATCAGTTCCATCTTTGAAAGATCTGATGTTAATTTTTTGATCTGTGCTTGAAAAGAGTCACAAGTTTCAAACTTACTAGCATCAACACATATGGTTTCCAAATCTTTGACACCTTTCTGTACTTTCCGTTCATAAAAATCCGTCAGTGCATCAACAAACTTAGAAGTAGCCAACTGTTGAACCCGTCCCCAATCCTCTAATAGTTTATCATCAATATCCGAGACCAGAGGTTGCACCTTAACTCTAAGGCCCCGTGGGGTAATATTTTTGCGTTGATATGCCTTAAACAAACGTAAGTGCCAGACGTTAGTCCTAACCATTTTCATGTTTTTACTAAGTAAGCCAAAAAACATATCACATTCACTGTTAGATGCACTGGAAGAAGAAAAATGGGTAGAACCATGTGGGCCCAAGCCAAAAACAGATAAATCATCCATATCAGATGATAATCCCTGAATAAGAGGTGATAATGCCATAATTTAAACCAAAGGACTCATTCACAAAAAAATATCGTAGGTAGCTAATATTACCAAACAACTAACTATCTCACCAGCCACACATGCATCAAAATAACAAGGGGTATCCACCAATTAACTCAACAACCTTTGTTGATATGTAGTTTGGGCCTGTTCATATGCAAAAAGAAACACAAAAACCTGATACCATAAACAGTCATAAAGCACATAATATATGTACTTCACACCGTGTATAGGCTTACTAATTATAAAAATTCAATTATCTATACAAATACAATCAGCAGCCAAGAAGTAATCAAATTAACACACTGCGTATTTGTATAAACCACTATGTTATAATGAAATGCAATAAAATGCAATGAACAAATAAGCCCAAAGTCCAAAATCAAAAAACATATGAAATCAACCCCAAATTATTTGAAATGCAATCATGACAGTGGTCAAAAAGATATATATATAAATATATGAACAGAGTCCAATGGATAAAGAATGGTGAAAAGAATCAAAGCAATAAGGCCTCAGTAGTTAAGGATACTAGAACACAAGTCCCCCAACTATATGCCTCTCCTACTTGTCCTACCTATCAAACATCATACCCATGAAACTTATAAATCAAAAGAATGGATGTTATATTCAAATTACTACCAGACACTAAAAACCAAGTGTCCGATAAAAACAAATGAATGTGACTGAAGAGAACCAGAAAATTCAACATTCAACCAGCACAGCATATAGTCCCCAAAACATATGTACATATGTCTGACAACTATGAATTTAAACCAAATATGTATAATGAATAAATATATATAATAGAAAAATAATATATGTAATCAAAAATAACTAATACCCAACACCCACTGTGGAAATAACACACATATAAACAAATTATGTAAAAATAACGGTTACATATGATAATTGAGAGTTGGCGACCCAAAAGAAAAAAAGAAAGAAAGGGCCAACCTGTTACAAATATACAGACAAATACAAAAAATTCACCTTTCTAAAGGCCACAATAGTCCAATGTCCAATGTCCTCAAAGTCCCATAAACCATGCACAACCATGCATGTGTAAACCATGGAGCGGTCCACAAGAACCAGCGAACATCACCATATATATGAAAAAATCCTTAATTTGTCATAAAACAACTGTCCACGTCCAGGAAAATACGCCGAACGACCAACGATTCGCCTCCAAAAAGCCGCTAGCACACTAGCTTGACTCTCCGTACATGGAACAGCAGACCACAGAAAACACACCAAACGGCCAACGGTTCGCCTCCAAAAGGACGCTAAGACCCTGGCTTGACTCTCCGTACGTGATACAGCAACACCAGTCAAAAATAAGCCGGAAATGGAACTACGTGTATCCGGCAATGCATCCACCGGCAAAAAAACCCAACGCTATAGCAAACTGGGTTTAAAGCTTTCACAGACTAACAAAAAGTAATAAAAATAGCTGGAATAGCTACCGGAAACCAACAAAAGTCCCCAGCATCCAACAAAAATAACCATAAATCCAAAAAACAGATGCACGGAAAAACGCTGCACGGCTGGAAATCCACCTCGAAATCAAACAAATGAAGCCAGCAGCTGTTGGTACCAGAATAGAAATTTATTCAATCATAACTGAGAGACAAATCCCTCAGGTATCTAATACACAGACCGGTTTCGGCTCAACAGAGCCTTCCTCAGTGAAAAAATATATGTATTCTCATGAATGCTCAAACCCAGAATATATATATATCAAGAAATCACCAAAAACCAATCACAATACATGATTAATAAATTATGATTAACAAATCACAATTGGTCATTAAGACCAGGTGGAAACATCGCCCCAAGTGTTTTTCCGTGCATCTGTTTTTTGGATTTATGGTTATTTTTGTTGGATGCTGGGGACTTTTGTTGGTTTCCGGTAGCTATTCCAGCTATTTTTATTACTTTTTGTTAGTCTGTGAAAGCTTTAAACCCAGTTTGCTATAGCATTGGGTTTTTTTGCCGGTGGATGCATTGCCGGATACACGTAGTTCCATTTCCGGCTTATTTTTGACTGGTGTTGCTGTATCACGTACGGAGAGTCAAGCCAGGGTCTTAGCGTCCTTTTGGAGGCGAACGCTTGTGTGTTTTCTGTGGTCTGCTGTTCCATGTATGAGAGTCAGCTAGTGCTAGCGGCTTTTGGAGGCGAATCGCTGGTCGCTCGCGATTTTCCTGACGTGACAGTTGTTTTATGACAAATTAAGGATTTTTCATATATGGTGATGTTCGCTGGTTCTTGTGGACTCCATGGTTGACACATGCATGGTTGTGCATGGTTTATGGGACTTTAGGACATTGGACATTGGACTATTGTGGCCTTCAGAAAGGTGAATTTTTGTATCTGTTTGTATATTTGTAACAGGTTGGCCCTTTCTCTTTTTCTTTTGGGTCACAACTCTCAATTATCATATGTAACTTATTTTTACATATTCTGTTTATATGTGTGTTATTTCCACAGTGGGTGTTGGGTATTAGTTATTTTTGATTACATATATTATTTTTCTATTATATATATTTATTCATTATACATATTTGGTTTAAATTCATAGTTGTCAGACATATGTACATATGTTTTGGGGACTATATGCTGTGCTGGTTGAATGTTGAATTTTCTGGTTCTCTTCAGTCACATTCATTTGTTTTTATCGGACACTTGGTTTTTAGTGTCTGGTAGTAATTTGAATATAACATCCATTCTTTTGATTTATAAGTTTCATGGGTATGATGTTTGATAGGTAGGACAAGTAGGAGAGGCATATAGTTGGGGGACTTGTGTTCTAGTATCCTTAACTACTGAGGCCTTATTGCTTTGATTTTTTTCACCATTCTTTATCCATTGGACTCTGTTCACATATATATATATATATATATATATCTTTTTTGACCATTGTCATGATTGCATTTCAAATAATTTGGGGTTGACTTCATATGTTTTTTGATTTTGGACTTTGGGCTTATTTGTTCATTGCATTTTATTGCATTTCATTATAATATAGTGGTTTATACAAATACGCAGTGTGTTAATTTGATTACTTTTTTGGCTGCTGATTGTATTTGTATAGATAAGTGAATTTTTATAATTAGTAAGCCTATACACGGTGTGAAGTACTTATATTATGTGCTTTATGACTGTTTATGGTATCAGGTTTTTGTGCTTCTTTTTGCATATGAACAGGCCCAAACCATATATCAACAAAGGTTGTTGAGTTAATTGGTGGATACCCCTTGTTATTTTGATGCATGTGTGGCTGGTGAGATAGCTAGTTGTTTAGTAATATTAGCTACCTACTATATTTTTTGGTGAGTGAGTCCTTTGGTTTAAATTATGGCATTATCACCTCTTATTCAGGGATTATCATCTGATATGGATGATTTATCTGTTTTTGGCTTGGGCCCACATGGTTCTACCCATTTTTCTTCTTCCAGTGCATCTAACAGTGAATGTGATATGTTTTTTGGCTTACTTAGTAAAAACATGAGAATGGTTAGGACTAACGTCTGGCACTTACGTTTGTTTAAAGCATATCAATGCAAAAATATTACCCCACGAGGCCTTAGAGTTAAGGTGCAACCTCTGGTCTCGGATATTGATGATAAACTATTAGAGGATTGGGGACGGGTTCAACAGTTGGCTACTTCTAAGTTTGTTGATGCACTGACGGATTTTTATGAACGGAAAGTACAGAAAGGTGTCAAAGATTTGGAAACCATATGTGTTGATGCTAGTAAGTTTGAAACTTGTGACTCTTTTCAAGCACAGATCAAAAAATTAACATCAGATCTTTCAAAGATGGAACTGATACTTAAAGAAAGGAAAATTAAAAAATTTTTTAGAGATGTTGGCGACTATGAAAGGGGTAAACCTTTTGATAGTTCTAAAAATGTCTCGTTTAAGTTACCTGGAGAGTATGATAAGGGTAATAAGAGATTTTCTACCCCAAAAAAAAAAAAGACCAAAATCTATTCTCAAGAATAGTTTTGAGTCTTCCAATTTTACTTCAGGTGATGAAACTTCATCCAATACAGAGGGGGAATTTGAGGAGAACCAGTTAGAGGTTTTGCCTAATGCAAAACGTGACAATTTGTCACACCCTTCCGCTGCACTTACAGACGAGGGGGGCGGAAACATAAGAAAGGACACGCCAAAACAAAGCATGGAGGCACTACTGAAATTGATGACAGCACAGTAATAGTCCATTCCAATGTTCATAACATTTCTTCTACTGAGTTAACTGCTACACAGATTCAATTATTAAATAAAGGATTGAATTTTGTCCCCGGTTTTTTTGTACCTGAACAGTCTTTAGCCTTAGATGTAGTTAATTTTTGTAGATTATTAAATCTGAAGCTGCTATTTGCTGATAGTGGTAGTGATAAATCTCAGGATTTTAGATTTAAAAAATCCT
Source organism: Protopterus annectens (assembly GCF_019279795.1). Lineage (NCBI taxonomy): Eukaryota > Metazoa > Chordata > Ceratodontiformes > Protopteridae > Protopterus > Protopterus annectens. Next base: position 820,992,512 of record NC_056735.1, on the reverse strand, counting down.
CTTTTAGTCCACCTATGACACAATTGGTGGGTGTTTTCCAAAGGAATGTATTACATGATCTACATTATTACTACAAGGATTTTCCTTTGTCTTATAATAATTTATCCAAGGATGAAGTGTGTAGTCTGGATGAGCTAGCCAAAAATAAAAATGTGGTCATTACACAATCTGACAAAGGTGGGGCTGTGGTGATTCAAGATAAAGATTCTTATGATCAGGAGGCTATGAGACAACTGGAGAATAGGGATCATTATATGGTTATGCCTTTGGATCCATCTTTAAATTTACAACGTAAGATTGATGAGTTTCTAACATCAGCAGTAGAGGAGGGGATAATTAAGCAGGCAACCAAGGAACAATTGATGGTCTCGTCCCCTAAAAAACAGTATCTCTATATGCTTCCCAAAATACATAAACATGCTAGTAATCCCCCTGGCCGACCTATTGTTTCTGGACATGGTTCCTTGACGGAACCTTTATCTGAATATTTGACTTATTATTTAAAACCATTACTTGGGTTGATTAGAGCTCGAATCCAAGACACCACACAATTTCTGGATATTATTAATGAAATACAATTGGAGCCCGAATGGCTATTATGTACCCTTGATATTACGTCCTTTATACTAATATTCCACACTGGGCAGGCCTACAAGCATTAGACTATTGGTTGGTTAGATCTGGCTTATACAAACCGGGTTTTAATACCTTTTTGGTTTGTCTTACGGAATATGTGCTAACTAGTAACATTTTTACTATCAAAATAAATGCTTTTGGCAAATTAAGGAACTGCTATGGGTGCATCTTTTGCACCCATTTATGCAGATCTATTTATGGCATATATCGAGGAGATAATAATTTATGACGCCAGCCACAACATTTATATGTGTGAGATGGACATGTGGCGTCGATATCTGGATGATTGTTGGTTGGTGTGGAAGGCTGATGACAAATATCTTATGGAATTTCTTGATTATCTTAACAACAACATATGGGGTATTGAATTTAAGATGAGTTTTGACAGGTCTAAAATGATTTTTTTAGATGTGGAAATTCATAGGAATAAGGACAATACTCTTTCTACTACCCTATTTAGAAAATTTCCAGAGTATAATTCTTTATTGCATGCCACCAGCTTCCATCCACAACATATCATCCAGAATATTCCTAAGTCCCAATTTTTAAGAGCTAGGAGAATTTGTTCCAGCCAAGGGTCTTATGCTAAGATTAGTGATGATTTGGCCGCTAGATTTAAAGATAGAGGGTATCGTTCGGGTACTGTTTATATGGCTAAACAATGGGCTTCAAAATTTGACAGAATTGATTTACTGCATTACAAAGATCGTAACCAAGATGGGGTGCAGCAGCCGCTGAGGCTAGTTACCACCTATGGACGTAATACTCGGGGCTTTATGAAAATTGTTGACAGACATTGGAATATTCTTTTGGCGGATAATAGATTGCATAACATTCTTAGGGACAGATGTTCTTTTTCTTTTAGAAGGGGACGTACTATTGGGTCACATTTGAGTCATTATAAGAAGTGTGTGTCTGATGCTAAAGTCTTTACTCAATCAACTTTTACAGGGGCACCAGTGGTTGGCTGTATTCCATGTGGGCACTGTAAATTTTGCAATAGAGTCTCACGTACTGGTGAATTTAGCAGTCAGAATACACCTGATGTTTTTGAGATTAGGTTTTGGGCCAATTGCAGTTCAGAGTGGGTTATATATTTGGTGACCTGCACTTGTTCTGCGTTTTATGTTGACCAGACCTCTAGGGCTTTCCGTCTTAGAATTGGTGAACACATCAGTGACATTAAAAATAAACGTAGTAATAATGCATTATACAAGCACTGTTTAAAACATATTACAGCTAGTTTTAAGTTTTGCATTATTGATTATATTAGGGGTAAATGTCAAGACAAATTGAAGTGGCATGATATGCTGACTTCAAAGGAGAGGAAATGGATAATTAAACTTGGGGCGATGTTTCCACCTGGTCTTAATGACCAATTGTGATTTGTTAATCATAATTTATTAATCATGTATTGTGATTGGTTTTTGGTGATTTCTTGATATATATATATATTCTGGGTTTGAGCATTCATGAGAATACATATATTTTTTCACTGAGGAAGGCTCTGTTGAGCCGAAACCGGTCTGTGTATTAGATACCTGAGGGATTTGTCTCTCAGTTATGATTGAATAAATTTCTATTTTGGTACCAACAGCTGCTGGCTTCATTTGTTTGATTTCGAAGTAGATAAATAGTTAGCAAAAATTAATTCATGTCAGCACTGTGGTCAGAAACATTAACAGTAATGGAAAACATATATTCCTTAGATAGTAGAACAGTGTCTTATCATAGAGCTTCTGTTAACAGAACCATACAAGTTATTGTACATCAGGGACACAGTAAGGTATATGGAGGACTAAGATATTCCTTGGCAAAATGTAAATCATAGGATCATAGGAGGTTAATAGGCTATCGACCCAGAAGTTATTTCAAAACTAGCTGTTTCATCCCAATGTAATACCAATGATACTCTAGTCAGTACCCAGGATTGTATTTAGTAGTGACTGCCCATGTCCATGAGTGTTGTGGGTGTTATCTCCGGTAAGAATTGATGGTACCCTATCCACTCGTTCAGGCTCCTTCCTTGTTCTCTGCTAGAGGGACAGATTTTTCACCCAGCAACTGCTGCTTCACATGAATTGTCAGTCTATTTCAAAGATGCAGCCGTCACTGGGAGACAAATCTGTCCCTCCAACATGTCCTATTCAAGTCACAGGCCATATTTATTTCCCTGGGAGGGGTGTTTCTAGTCCTGTTTGATTTATGGATGCGTAGCAAATTCATTAGGTTTGGGTCAGAAATTGCTCTGTAAGCCAAGCATAAGTCTCCCCTAAGAAGTCCATACGATACTGAGTATAGTGCCAGGGACTTTAGTTGGTCTGTGTAAGGCACATATTGCAGTCTCTTGATTTTCTTTGTTAGAAACCTCTGAGGTCTGTCCAGTTGCTTCAGGTGCTTTGTATCGTACATGTGAAAAGAGGTATTATACTCAGTTATGGGCCTAATTAGTAATGAGTATACAAGGATTATAACCTCCTTTGGTCTAGAGGTGATGTCTTTGCTAATCCAGTGTGCTATGTAGAAAGGCTTCCCTACTACAATAGACACATGGTGGTCAACGTTAAGGTTGCAGTCTACTTGTGATCTCAGATCCCTTACCACTTCATAAGTACATAGCGTATTGTTGATAATTTGATAGTGTGAAGGGACGTTGTTTTTACTGAAGGGAATGATGATGCATTTCTTTCTGTTTAGTTTGAGACCTTTCCTAAGACACCAGTCATTGGTCTGCGTAACAACCTCCTGAAGTATGCTGATATCATTTGGGGATTCGGTAATTATACCCAGTTTGCAGTCATTTGCAAATGTCATCAGCCACAGCCCCTTACTTTTGGCCTGAAATTCTGAGAAGTATATACCAAACAATAGGGGGCCCAGGACTGACCCTTGAGGCACCCTACTGGTGACAGGTCTATGACAGGTCGATGTGGAGTCACCCACTTTGATAGTGTATGACTGATTTGTGAGGCAGTTGTTTTACAAACTTTATTAATGTCAGAACATGGAGGTGCCTGGCCCCTTTTACTTGAGAAAGCAGAATTGCTCTGGTAGCTACGTTTAAATGCACAATTTTGTCCAGGGCTAAATGATGAAGTGAATATAAAATGTCTGCTTAAATTAAGAGTGTTTTTTAGCCTTAGGATGTTACTATTGTGTATAACACTGTTACATTCTTTTTATGAATGGAATCTTTTACTCTGTTTTTTACTATGCTTAGGTTATGTCAGGCTAATTGATGCAAAAAGGGTGTGTTCTGAATTTTTGCCGTGATTGGTTTAAGAACATTTAAGAAGCTTAATGACAGTTTGTTCATTTATCTGATGAAGTTCCTTTTTAAATGTTAGTGGGACAAAAGCGCTTATCTTTTTGGATTAGTTTTAACTACTGTGTTGCCTTTTTATGTACTGCATTTGGCTGAAGCAGTTTTTAGCTGTTCTACATGGAATAAGAGCATTTTGGAGTGTGGAAGCCTTTTTTTGCCCTGCTTTGTTGGATTACTAGTGTTGGTTTGGAACCTATCTTACAACAAAAGGATTTACATTAATTTTGTTGAGTTTATCAGTAATGCTGAATGTGAGATTGTGTTGAAGGCCCTGGCCAAGTCGAGTAATGCTGTGTGCACAGATGTGCCCTCATCAATGGCCCTGGTCACATTTCCGAAGAAATCCACCAGGTTTAGCAGGCAGGATCTGCCCTTGATGAAGCTGAATTAGGTCAGATCCAGGGTTTGGAGGTCGCCTATGTCTTTATTTATGAGGTCCATGATGATATTTTCCATTGCTTACTGATGAGGCTGGTCAAATTATGGGTCTATAATTCTCTGGGCCTGTTGCTTAGCCACCTTTGTGGAGGGGAATAACTGTCACTGTTCCCCATTCCACAGGCCCATAGCCTGTGGTTAGGCTGATTGAATTGGATACTTAATAGTGATGCTAGTTCATGTTTTAGTTTGTTTAGAAGACAACCTGGGATCCTGTCTGGCCCCATAGAGGCTGTGTTTTTTGCCTTAGACAAGGCTTCACTGACCTGCTCTTTGGATATGTAGGTTGGAGGGTGGAAGTTGGGGGCAAGGTTTATGATAATTTGGAGAGGATAAGGGAGTACATTTTCACCATATCTGTCCACCAGCAGGTTTTCTATCTCTGTGGGATCAGTGTGTGTGTGATACCATTAGTCACTAGTTCAGCACATGCTTGGGTTCTACCTTTTAGGCTGTGTGCATAGCTGTAAAAGGCCTTATGGTTATCCTTAGCTGTGATTGCTAAGTTTTAGTCAGTTAGCCATAAAGGATTTGACACATTGTCTTATTTGCCTGTTGAGGCTGAGTTTGGTGCTTTTCCTTTGTTGGGGCTTCACCTTAGTTTTCTTAGACAGCAACTTTTTGCGTTTCTTGTAAAGTTTGTTGATGTTGGATGTCTACCAGGGCAGCTTGTTTTTACTTGGGGCTCTGGCTTTGATTCTGTCTGGAACGTCTGAGTCTATATGCTTATGCAAGTGATTGTACAGGACTTTAGTGTAAGCTTTGGTGCTTGAAATGCTTTTATACCATCCCCTAGGAGGGTATAGTTTGCCTTGGTGAAGGTTTTTAGTCTGAGTTCACCCTTTATGAGTTTTGGTGTTAGTGCCAGTTTGAAGACTGATTTTTGGTCAGATTTAACTGAGGATCTGACAGTTGTGGTGGTGCATTTGTTTGTCATGTTAGTGAGGACCAGATCTAGTATGTTTGTTCCTATGTAGGGGTTTGAACAATTTGTTCCAGGACGTTTGAGTTAACAAAGTCAAGGAACATTTGTGCTAGTGAGTTAGGGGTAGAGTAGGTTTCCCAGTTGGTGGTGGGATAATTGAAATCTCATATGACCAGAGTGTTTGGCAATATTTGGATTGACTCCAGTTTGGTCAGGTAGGCCTAGTGAGCATCATGATTCATGGAGGGGGATCTATAATTAGCTATGACTTAAATGGGGTCTTACCCACAGTAATCAGAACTTGGAGTAATTCCATGGAGTTGTCCTGTCTAACTAACTGGGAGGTGAATTTATTTCTTATATAGATAGAAATACCGCTTCCTTTGGTTCTCACACATTTGTTTTGTGGTCTGAAGGTGTGGAAGGCATTGTAGCCTTGCAAGGCTTTGGTACTCTGTCAGGCCTTGAGCCATTTTTCTGTGACTGCAGAGACATCTACATCATCCAGTGATAGGAGTGTTTCCAGGGTGTGCAGTTTTTGGTTTAGGCTCCTAGCATTTAGCAGCATAACCAATAATCTGATATTGTTAATCCTCGTTCATTCCTTACGTATGGGTATCGGTTACGAGCTCGTAACTGAGCCGGCCATTTTCCAAGCTCACGTCAGCTTCAAACTCTTGAGCTAAACTCTTACCCACAATTCCCCTCTCCCTGTTACCCCAGATTTCATTTGCCGCATTGCCATCCGGTTGTGTCAAACTACTTTCTTGAGCTAAGTACAGTCAATTGTTGTTTAATTGCTTTACAAATTACTTTTCTGTCAGAAAAGTTGATATTTTATTGTCTCTTGCCCTGTCGCATCTAGCGTTCATAATTTCCTCAGTTTTTTTCTGTCCTTTACGTACCCTTTTTACTGCAAGGTAATTTCTCCAGGTGGACCAGCCTTCCAACTGATGGAGAAGGCTTGCCTTTTCTTTTTCATACCTTCGGGTACTCTCTTGTACCATTGTTGGTACTTGTCTATTTGTTAATATGGCAGATAAAAAGGGTAGTCCTGGGTTTAAGCGGTGTTCTGATTGTGGAAACAAACTGCCTACTTCTGATGCACACTCTTTATGTGTTTATTGTTTTTGAGCTTCCCATTTATCTGTTGAACCACCTTGTACTGTATGTGAAAACTTTTCTAATAGAACTTTGTTGGAAAGGAAAAATAAGCTGATAGTGAAGGGACTTCTAAAATCTCCCTTTTCAGAGGCTATTTCTGGGTCAGAGGTCTCAACCCCTCCTAAAGCCCATAAGAAAATGGATGTTTCTACTAAGGCTAAATCCTTGCCTTCATCCCCGGCTGGGGACTCTCACCAACCAAAATCTAAAAAGGTTAAAATTTCACCTCCGGAGCTCTCTCAGTCACCCCCAGTGCTTTTGTTGCCCAGACCTTAGTCACCGAGGCCTTTGGCTCCATTAGTGATTTTGGCTCTGTTCTCTTCTGCAGCCTTCTACATATCGGCACCGAGGGGCTCCTCGGTTCAGACCTTTACCACTGTATCGGCACCAACCATTCTGCTCCGAGATCTTCCTCAGAACCGAGGCCTTTATTACTGACTCCAGTTTTGTCAGTTCCAGTTTCGGCACCGACAACCACTTCAGCACCGATCCCAGTGTCGGTGCAGACAATGACATCAGCACCAATGACGTCTTCGGTGCAGACTACAGTAGTTCAGTCTTTCTCAGCACCATTGTCCTCGGTGCGGTTAGAGGAGATGGGCACCGAGTCTGCCTCTTTTGTGGACAGGCCTGTTTCTCCCTCAGTCTCTCTGAGGTCTACTAGAAGTCTTTCTGAACATGATGTGTTGCGTCTTGTGGACTAGGCATTCTTGGCCAGAGGTATTCCACCCCCCAGGAACTATCCTTCCTTGGGAGGTGATCACCCATCTCCAAATACACCTTCTTATTCTCCTCCTTCATTGCCTTTAAAGTCCATGGATATAGTACAGTCTTCCCCTTCTGCGGTTCCCTTTATGGATCTCACTAAGGAACTGCAGTTGTCTTTGTGGCAGGAAAGTTTTTCTTTGACCCAGGATGTCAGCTGTGATACGCATAGCTTGCTGCTCCATAGCCATCCAGGGACTCTGGGTCGGCAGGCTGAGCTACTTAGGGGAGGAGTGCCCCCTGTCCTTGACATACACTCCTCTCCAGGTGGACCAGCCTTCCAACTGATGGAGAAGGCTTTCGCTGCTGCTGCCAGTACTGGACTGCCTATACCTCCGCTCTCCTCTGGTACACTGGTTTCACAAGTCGCATCTAGTGGACACTGGGTGGAAGGGCCTCAGGACATATTCCCTCAGGAATCCCCTTTTCCATTGTCTTCCTAAGCTTCTCCCACTGAGGAGGTCCACCAGAAAAGTTCATGTAAGAGGAAGCACATGGACTCCACAGAGGAGTTTCTCACCGAAAACTCACATTTCGATGATGGGGAAAGATCCCCTCGGTCACCCTCTGAGGTATCCTTTGGCGATATCCTTGAAATCCTGAAACAGAGAAGTGACTGGCAGCCCTCTAATCTGACCCCTGAGGAATCTGTGTTCCTGCAGGCTTTTCGCGCCCGGCTTGGAAGGCCCCTGATACTGTTGAAGCTATTCCCCAGAGGCCAGATATGATCTTGTCCCCTCCTGCTTCAGATCCACATTGGTCCAAAGGTCTTTCTGTAGATGCTTTGGTGGTGGTGGCCACAACAAAAAAGGATCTGGCAGAAGAAGAAAGCCAGACTGTCCATCCACCTAACAAAGAGTCCTGGGCCCTGGACAGAATAGGGAAGTGCACCTTTGCTTCAGTGACCTTTGCTATCAGGTCCCTGAATTATATGGCACATTTTACCAGGCTTTAAAGGGATCTAGTTTCTGAGCTGTCTGAAACCTTGGCTGGTGCAGTGTCTGATGAGGCTTGTGACAAAGTGGCCTCTCAGCTGGCCACCATTGAGTCTATATCTAACTCCTCTATGTGATTGATATCTCACGCATCAGAAGGAGCAGCTAGAGTGGTGGGTTCAGCTGCAGTCTTGAGAAGACATGTCTGGATGTGCGTGTGCAACTTTGCAGACCCTTTTAAGTCTTCCTTTCTTAATGCCCCCATTGAGCCCTCCTCGTGGTTTGGGCCCAAAGTTAAAAGCACACTGGCCAGATGTGAACAAGATGGTAAGACCCTTTCTGCCATAGGTGTCCATTATTCTTCCCCTCAACGTGCTTTCTCCTGAAACCAAAAGAGTGGGAAGATATGGTTCAAGAAATCTTAGGGTCCTTTCCATGACACACAGGCCGAGTTCTCCCCCAGAGGCAGAGGGGAAAACTCACAGGGAAGATGCTCCTTTCGGGGCAGAGGGGGACCGTATAACCAGGGTTTCTTGGCCAATCCTACCAGCGCTCCTGAAGAGTGGCCCAACTCCTTTTCTCTTGGAGGTGGTTGGAGGACGTTTCTCCTTGTACCCTTCTGCCTGGCTAACCATTACCACCAATTCTTGGGTACAAAGGATCATAACCAGAGGTTATCATATCCCCGTCGTTCTTTGTCTCGTCCCTTCAAAATATCTTCCCGATGTTCAACCCAGTCAAAGGGAAGAAGCAGCACTAGAAATAGAAAAGATGCTAAGAAAAAGAGTCATCCAAATAATCCCTCCAGACCAGATAGGATCCGGATTCTACTCAAGATTATTTTTGGTGCCAAAGAAAACCGGGGACTGGAGACCAATTTTGGATTTCAGTGTATTGAACAAATTTGTGAGAGTACAAAAATTCCAGATGGTCACTATACAGTCTATCCTCCCGCTTTTGGAAAAAGACAATTGGATGTGCTCTATAGATCTTCAAGATGCGTACTACCACATAAAGGTGAACAGGCCATCAAGAAGTTTTCTGCGCTTCCGTGCGGGAGCCAGTCACTACCAGTTCAGAGTACTGCCCTTCAGACTCTCTACAGCCCCCAGAGTGTTCACAAAGTGCATGGCAGTTGTCACAGCTCACTTGCGACTTTAAGGATTCCAGGTGTTTCCGTACCTAGACGACTGGCTCATTTCTGCCCCCACCAGACATCTACTGGAAAAAGCCCTGGCATACTCTCTCCTCGCTGCTCAAAGGCTAGGCATAACCATAAACTGGCAGAAATCCAATCTCACCCCATCTCAGTTGACAGAATTCATAGGGGTTATCTTGGACACAAAAAACTGCAGAGCTGCTATTCCAGAGCACAGAATTTTAAGGATAAAGCAACAACTAATTCCAATCCTTTCAAAGGAAAAATTCATGGCTCACTCGGTTCTACAGCTGTTGGGTTCCATGGCAGCCTCCATCACCATTGTTCCCCTGGCCAGGTTTCACATGAGGCTTCTACAATGACTACTACTCACACAATGGTATCCTTTTCAGCATCCTCTTTCAGCCATGATTCGAGTAACCCACAGGTGCAAACAGGATTAAAATTGGTGGATGACACACAATCTCTCTCAATGGTCTTGCCCCTTTTCCCCCCAGCAACCCAAGACCACAGTGACCACGGATGCCTCCCTGATGGGGTGGGGGGGCTTATGTCTGGGACAGACGTCCAAAGTACTTGGTCCCAACCAGAGGCCCATCAGCATATAAATGTTCTAGAGGTGAGGGCGGTGCTTCTGGCATTGCAAGCATTCCATCCCCTGCTGCTGTCTGGGACAATTGCATTTCAATCAGACAACATAGCTGTGGTCTGGTACATCAACAAGCAAGGTGGAACCAAATCTTACCCCCTTTGTCGAGAGGCCATGAGGATATGGCAATGGGCAATGGCTACCAACCGTTTTCTTCTAGCAACACACATTCCCGGGAGTTCCAACGTGATAGCAGACAGACTCAGCAGGTGCATTCTGCAACCTCACGAGTGGTCCCTGAATCCCTTGATAGCGGCAGATATCCACCACTGGGGCCGTCCTTGCTGCGACCTCTTTGCATCCCTGACCAACTACAAATGCAGCAACTACTTTGCCCTGATTCCCCCCGGACAGTCACCCAGGGATGCTGTTGTTCACGATTGGCCCTCGGGTCTTCTCTATGCATTTCTGCCCTTTCCTCTCATTCCCCAGTTTCTGAAGAAAGCCCGGCGGTTGAAGAGCAAGGTAATCCTCATAGCACCATATTGGCCATGACAGATTTGGTTCACATTCCTTTGGCCTCACCTACTAGATCGACCATGGATCCTCCATCCAATCCTGGAGTTGATTTCACACCCACAGAACCTGATTCATCCCAACCTGAATGGCCTGAAGCTAACGGCTTGGCTACTCCAATTCCCTTGATTGCCAGGCAGAATGATCTTTCTTTACCAGTATGTGATATTCTCATTGCTTCTCATAAGTCCTCCACTAAAATTACTTATCTGAGCAAGTGGAAAAGATTTACCTGTTGGCTGAAAGATAAACAAGTAGACCCCTTTTCAGCACCAGTGTTGATAATACTAGGCTATCTGGCCGACCTGTTTCAATTGTGTCTATCGGCCTCTACCATTAGAGTTCATTTGGCTGCAATTTCTAATTTTCATGAGAGTGTCCAAGATTCCTCTCTTATGTCTCATAAATTGTGCAAGATTCTTCTCTTATGTCCCATAAATTGTGCAAGACCTTCATAAAAGGTGTGAATCATCTGAAGCCACCTTTTAGAGAACCTATTCAACCATGGGATTTATCATTAGTTCTACAAGCTCTGACAATGGCACCTTTTGAACCAGCCTCTTCTTGCGACCTCAAGTATTTGTCATGGAAACCTTGTTTTTGGTCGCTATTACTTCTGCCAGACGTATTTCTGAACTTCAAGCTTTATGTATCAAGAGTCCATACTTGATTTTTCATAGAGATAGAGTGTCTCTGAGAACTAATCCGTCATTTCTGCCTAAATGATCTCTGAAATGTCCATTAATCAAGCCATTGAATTGCCAGTATTCTTTCCCAACCATTCAAACAGAGGAGAGTATTGCGTACATACCCTTGATATATACAGGCAAATCTGTTTTTACCTAAACAGGACTAAACCCTTTCGTAAATCTGACCAGTTATTTTTGGCTTTTCTGGACCTAGATTGGGATCGGCTGTTGCTAAGGTCACATTAGCTAGATGGTTGAAGGACTGTGTGACCTTTATTTACACACAACGTAATATCTCGTTGCCTACTACCATGAAAGCTCATTCAACAAGGTCGGTGGCAACTTCTGCTGCCTTCAATGCCACAGCTTCTTTACATGACATCTGTGCAGCTGCAACTTGGGATACGCCTCATACCTTCATCAATCATTACAAATTGGATTTGGCCTCCAGGGGAAGAGCATCTTTCGGTTCTATGGTGCTTAGAAATGTCCTTCCATGAGAGCCTCCCAGGAATAGAGGTAGCTGGGGACTCTGTCCCATACATAAGGAATGAACGAGGATTAACAATATCAGATAAAGAAGTTATGTCTTACCATAATATTCCATCTGTATTGTTGATCCTCGTTCAGTCATTACGACCCTCCCTCCTTCCCCCTCCTGTGGTTTCTAGTGGATCTCACCATCCAGTTCGCTTAGGTTATTTGACCAGAGGTAGTCTCTACTTTCTTTAACTTGCAAACTCAATCTGAGGTAACAGGGAGAGGGGGATTGTGGGTAAGAGTTTAGCCCAAGAGTTTGAAGCTGACGCAAGCTTGGAAAATGGCCAGCTTGGTTCCAAGCTCGGAACCGATACCCATATGTAATGACTGAACGAGAATCAACAATACAGATGGAACATTATGGTAAGACATAACTTCTTTTTTTGTTATGACTGGCAATTTTCATGTCAGCAATTTTGTTTTTGAGATCTTGCCTAAAAAAGGTATTGTGGAGGAGGCAAGATCCTTTGCCAGCAGCCAAAAGCTTAGTGGTGCCAGGTGCAAACCATCTCTGGCAAAGCAGTGAGGTTTGCTGACCATGTCATCCTAGGCTGACAGAACCTGTATCCCCTTTGAATGACACCAAAAACTAAGCTAGTTATTGAATTCAATCATTTTTTGTTTATACTGTGGCATCATTCTAGGTGAAGGTAATATGCTGCTCACTACTAGGAACATACCTACTTGGGGCACATACTCAGAGAACTCAATCATGTCTCTCTTCATATAGTCAAGTAAGGTACATTTCAGGTTGTTTAATCCAACATGAGCTAAAACAGAGTCATAATGGTAGCTGTTGCTGAGACACCTGAGTGCATGAGTGATCTGACGAATCCTGGCACCAGACAGGCAGCTGACCGTGACTTTCTCCTTCTCTAACCTGGTGAGTGGGACATCATTGTGTCTCACTATGGAGTCTCCAATGACAAGAAAATTTGATTTATGAGTGTTACGTTTTGAGAGCTTGGTAGGTGAGACACTGGTGTTGCTATGTGCCTTGGGTGCTGTGGGAATTGTTAGTTGTAGCAGTCTTGTATTTGGAGGTTTCTGGTGTTTCGGTAAGTTTTTTTTAGAGAACCTCAGAAAGCAAATGCATTCAGTTTCCCTGTTCTGAATTTTAACTGTAAGTCTGCCCATCTCACGCCCTCAAAAGATAAAGATGATGTTCTTGAAGTGTATGTAATAATTAATGATAAAACAGAACTTGATAGCACTTTTAAAAATAATACCATATTGCCAATAAAAACTTTATCAGACATATAAGTCTGTAGCAAGCTTTACTAACCTGCAGTTAAAGAGCTGCTGTTATATGCATATTCATAATAATTCAACAAATAACTGAGTTATTCATAACCATGCAAAAAATAAATGTTAATATCGATAAGTGCAATATTTAAGCAATAACCGACATTGTCAGTGTGGTATATTGAAGATGTACCCACCAAATGTTGCTAGCAGGTATGACTGGTGCAAGGCAGCCGCACATGTTCAAAAGTTAAAAATACAGCCAGCACCTGAGGACTCCATAGAAAAAATATATTTATTTCATCTTCTAATTCCACATACAGACCGGTTTCAGCAAAAAGCCTTCTTCAGTGTCACTGAAGAAGGCTTTTTGCCGAAACCAGTCTGTATATGGAATTGGAAGATGAAACAAATATGTTTTTTCTATGGAGTCCTAAGTTGCTGGCTGTATTTATATTGAAGATTTACCCATGGTTCGTGTGATTAAATAAAGCCAACCGTGGGAAAACTTCAATATACCACAACCACAGACTCGGTTATTGGTATTATACAATAACATTACTTAAAAAGAAATACTTGCATTTCTTAAATAATGGGCAGGATTCACGATGGCTTGCACGAAGTCTAAGAGTAGTGTAAGACTCCATGCAGCCATCGCGATCCAGGAACAGCCTGAATGTGCGTGTAAGAGAGCACCTAAAACGGCTCTTACACGGGCAGGGCGTGGATATGCTAATTACCTCACTTGCAGCCGAAAGGCATGCAAATGAGGTAATTTCGCGATCCAGGAAGCAGGAACCTGCCCGTGTAAAAGCCGTGTTATCTGCAGAAATGTACTCAGTTGATAACTGAGTACCGTTCTGCAAATAACACAATGGAGCCTTGTCAGCTCCAAATAAAGGTTGCAAATGTCCCAGGCAGCATGCCAATGGCCAAATATGTGGCCACTGGCAACGTACCCTGATGCAAACATGAAATAAAATATTTTTTTTCGGCGATCGCCGATGTTTAAACGTAGCGCAGCGTCGCGCAAATGGGCTGCGCTATAAAAAAACAGAAAAATAAAAATATTAAACCCACAAATGTGGGTTTATGCAAAGCATGAGTTTACAATGGAAGGGAATAGCAGGCTAAAACAACATGGCCACCGAGTAGGGGTTGCTAAGGGGGGAAGCGGAGTGTAAGACATGTAACTAAGCATTAGTAGGCAATCCTATGTAAATGAGTGGTAGGATAGTGAATCGCACTGTTACATAGAAAATGAGCACATTCCGTGCAGTGTAGGAGTAGGATAAGGGGGAGTAACAGAGTAGGAGATAGGTGACATCACAGGGGGGAATGTATGAAAGGAATGCAGCTCATTGGAGCACAGTGGCATGTGAAAGCTGTCAGTCACACATCATGGAAAGAGGAGTGTCAACAAGTAGGCATGGGAAAGCCAAGAAATGGAAGGTTTACACTATGGATAACACCAAAGTTTCTTGCTGGGCCTGCATGCGTGCGTGTGCATGCTGGTAGGCACGAGTAAGCTAAAGTGCGCGCGTGTAAGTGTGAGTGTGCGCGTTTAAGGCAGAATACGCATGTAGGAGCCTGTTTAAACACCTGTAAGCCTGTTTGCGCTGGTGTGCACACGTTTTAACCCGAATAAGCAGAGTCTAGTCCGTCTAAACATGTGTGCGTGCTTGTTAGCCACTGTGAGCGTGTTTTTGCTGGTATGCGTGCCACTCCCCCCTGAGGAAACAGAAGGGAAAAAGGAAGCATGGGAAATAGTAGGAAGCTAGCAGGGATTACTGGCAGAGCTAGCAGGTGAAAACAATCAGAAGCAGGCAATTACACAGGCAGAACAGTAGCCCAGCCCAGCACTTAAAACTCTGCAAACAACAGTTCAGAATGTTTCTCTCAAGAGACACTGCAACAGAGGAGTAAGCTATTAGAAGTGAAAACTGAAAAAGCTTCACTCAGACCAAAAATGCTAGGGGCTGCCATAGCTGTTATAAGGAGACATATGCAACTTGCTGAGGGTGGTGACTATGCAAATGCTGCCAGACAACCCACAGTGAGGAGACGGAGAAGAGTGTACAGGCCCAGGGTCACCTACCAGGGGTTACATAAGCTGGACATAGTGGAGCGCTATAGAGTGGACAGAGACCTGCTGCAGCAAATTGTTGAGCTGTGCAGGCCATGCCTCACACACAGAACCAACAGAGGGGAACCCATCCCAGTGGAAACCAATGTATGTGTTGGCCTAAGAATGCTAGCAACAGGTACCTTCCAGAGACCAACTGGTGATATGATGGGAATATCACAGGCATCAGCATCCAGGGTACTGCACCAGTTCCTGGATGCCATGTCAGCACGTCGGTGAGCATGTATATTTCCCCAATTTCCATGAGGTATTGGCCAGCAATATGCGTCTCTTCCAGCAAATAGCAGAATACACTGAGGTAGTGGGTACAATAGACTGCACGCATATACGCATCAAAGTACCAGACAGTGAGCGGGGTAGGGTCTACATTAACCGCAAGGGCTTTCCCTCCATCAACTGCCAGGTTGTGTGTGATGCCCAGAGCATAATAATGAATGTGTGTGCTGGCTGCCCTGGAAGCTACCATGATTCCCATATCTGGCATTTGATGCAGCTGTACCAGACATTTGCCAATGGGGACATCACTTAGTGTGGGATGCTGGCTATGCACTGGAGCCGTGGCTGATGACAACCATCAGAAATGCACACACACCTGAACAAGAACACCATAATGAGGCACACGCACAAACACGAAATGTAATCAAGTGTGTGTTTGGGCTGCTCAAGTCACGGTTCCGGTGCCTGGACACATCTGGTGGAGCCTTGCAGTACTCACCAACTACATGTACCTAAATTGTCATGGTATGTGCTATGCTACATAATATGATTCTGCGAAAACAGCTGCAGCAGGACCAGCATAGGGCTGGGTCAAACAGCCCCCCAGTATTGCCAAGCCAATCACAGGCAGAGCATGACTCGGGAGGAGGAACAACCTGAGCCTGCCCCAGTAGGCAGAAGGAGGCGTGCCCAGTATGCCTTGGCCTTGGCAAAGCGGCAACACATAGCACATACACTGGCTCAGTAGGAACCCTGGAAATGATACCTCTCTCTGACTCACACATATAGTAAAAGGGATGCCTAAGTTGAGACAACCTGCTATCAAACATGTACAGGGAGTGTAGTATGTGCATCCAACTTAGACAGCCCTGCAGCACCACCTGAGGCATGATTGCCATGTGTTAAGCAATGTAACACCATGTAGTATATGCAAACTTGATGACCCTGACTAACATCCTAGCCTCACCAAGCATGATGCCACAATATGAAGACGAGATGATCAATTACAATAATTGGCTTAAGTATTGCTGTTAGTCAACGGGGATCCAATGCGTGCCAGCCTGGGATGACATGCTGAGTAAGACATGATGCTCCACCTGCTAGGGATGGTGTGCACCTATCAGTCCTGGCCTTTAGGATACTGGCAAAGGCTGTTGTCACCCCCACTGTGCCTTGAATAGGTAAGGCTCAAAACACAAACCCACCTCCATAGGTATCAGAAGGGATAAGAACCTAGATGTAATGCTACCCAATGCCAGATGTCTAAACTGCAAGATGCATGCAGTCTAAACTCCCCTCAGCATGGAGAATGTTGATATCTGTCCTGTAACAGAAAACTGTGTTAAGGCTCACAAGAGCACCCTAACACTACCAGGTTACACCTCATACCATGCTTTACAGCCCCAAAACATGGAACAAACTACAAAAGGAGGGTGAGTAGCAATAATTGTCAAGGATAACCACACCCCATGTTGGTACCACAACAAGAAGCAGCATGGACTATCCATGGTCAAGTAACAGTGGCTAAGACTGCCTGCCAGTTTGTAGCCTGCTACAGACTACCCTCCTAATGCCAGGAACTGCACTTGGCCTACGTTGGAACACATGGAAATATCAAGCTCTCCAAACAACATTATATTGGGTGACTGAAAATACTCAAACATAGACTGGGAGCATTATTCCAGCTCCAACACCCTAGGCTAAAGGTTCCTAGAATCCATAAAACAAAATGCTCAGGAACAACGTACCACTCCCACAAGAGGGGTAAGCATACTGGATGTGATAATCAGCAACATGGGTACTCTATGGCCAGATGAGAAGTGTATCCCTCACTGGTAAGATCAGACCATAGAGTAATCACACTGGATATTCACATCCTGACCACAGTCCCTGGCCAGAAAACCACAGTGAAAAACATGTGTAAAGGAAATGTTGCACTCCTCCAAACTGATGTGGAATCCATTAAAGGCCCTGTGCCTGTGGAAAATACGGGCCACACCTCAGAACCCTTTATAAATGCATTCTATGAACACAGTCAGGAATGCATGGATTATGCAATCCCAAATAAAACCAAGTCCCAATACCATACACGCAGGCATCTGGCATGGTGGACCACAGCCATTAACAAACCATGCAAGAGAATGAGGAAGCCACCACATGACAGAGCAAACCCAAAAAGGGAAGTAATCTCTGATCAGTATTATGGCAATAAAATATGGCCACTCATAAAATCCACTAAGGCCAGCTACAACAAGTTGAATCTGTGAATCTTGGGCAATGTTACACCTGCCCCATGTACACAGACAACCCCCCCCAAGAAATACAAATATATGTGAGAGATGCAAGCATGTTTCCAAACTGGAGGCTGAGCTCTCTCAACTCAGTACTGTCTAAACTAGTCAGGAGGAGAAGGTAACCACACACACCACAAACCCAGTCTCACATAGACCTATCACAACTGCAAACCAAAGACATAAACACACAAAAACATTCCCGGAGGCTCTAGTTAAAAACAACCAAATCAACAGAGGCCTCCAAAGCAGACACCCAAGCAACCACTACCCCCAAACATAGCACATGCAACACATAGTACACAAAGTCGGTGTGCCAAACAGTCACAGCCCGTAAAGGACAAACAACATGCCTGATACACTTGTAATAGGTGACTCCATAGTCAGACACACTGATGTCTCGCTCACTCGACTGAACAAGGAAAAGGGTACAGTAAGCTGCCTGTAGGCTGCTACAATCCACCACATAACACAAGCACGCAGGTCACTCCAAAGCAAGTACAAATGACTCAGTCATTGTCCATGCAGGTGTGAATGACCTGAGACGTACCTCCCTGGACTACATGTAAAGAGACATAGAGGAGCTCTCCGATTATGTAGGCCAGGCCGGTATGACTCTGACCCTGAGCAGCATCCTACCCCCACCAAGAATGATGCCACAGTACAAACACAGAATGATTAGCTTTAACAATTGGCCCAATTACTGGTGTCATTCCAAGGGGATACAATGTGTGTCTGCTTGGGATGTCATGCTTGACAAGCCACGCTGCTTTGCTAGGGATGGCTTGCACCTGTCACCCCTGGGCGTCTGGATATTGGCTAAGGCTCTTGCCACCTCCATAATGCCTTTCGTAGGAAAAAACATAAAGGTAATGCTGCTCAATGCCAGAAGTTTAAACCTCAAGATGCATGCTCTCGAGGCCCTCCCCAGTATGGAGAACATCAATGTCTGTGCAGTGATGGAAACCTGTATCAAGGCTCCTGAGAGCACCCCAGCATTACCAGTTTATACCTCATATCATGCTTTTCAGCCCCAAAACCTAGACCAAACCACAAAAGGAGGGGGAGTATCCATATTCAGCAAAGATACCCACACGTCCAGGTTACTGAAAATGCACGAAGCATCAGAGACCATCCATGTGCAACTAACTGTAGGCAAAACCGCTGTACAGTTTGTAGCATGCTACAGACCACCCTCTCAGACCCAGGAACACCACTCAGCCTTCCTGAAGACACTGGAGAGTATGAATGTCTCCCCAAATACCAAACAAGGTACTCATAAATCACCACATAGGTGGTAATCCATTACGTATGAAAGAAGTAATCAGGGACCTAGGGACACAAGTGGACAGTAACCCCACATGCGACACTCACATTGCCAACGTGGCTAGGAAGACCACCTATATTGGCCACCTTATCATGAAAGGATTCACATCTACATCAAGAGAGGTCATTGTGCCCCTATACTCTTCTCTTATCAGGCCCATAATTGAGTACAATGCCCCATTTGGGATGTACCGTACCCGACACCTGCAGCAGTTAGAAAGACCTCAAAAGTACCTCACCAAGAGGATAAAGGGTCTCAAACATTTGTCATATGCTGCCTGGCTGACAACACCCCAGCTGTATGCAGTCACATAGTTTCATAGTTTCATAGTATAGTACTAGGCTATCTGCCCTGGGGCATTTGTAAGCCTAGCCATAGTGATGTGGCTTTTGCCACCCCATGAAATGGTACAAAAATGTACAGAATAAATCTAGAATACTGTGCCTCTGTCTAGTAGTGACACAGTGAAGGTCCCCTTATATAATAGAATTAGTTTACTGTGCCCCTGTCTAGCAGTGACACAGATGTGACCCCTGGGGTAAACTTACAATCTCCCATCCACTCATCAAGATTTCTCTTGAAGAGAGTCAGTGAGGGGCTCTGCCTACTATGAACTGGGATCCTGTTCCAAAGCATGGGAAGCCTCTGGGTTATGAATCTATCCCTCCAGCATGTCCTATTCATACTTGTGCTGAGGTTTAAGTCTTTAGCTCTCGTGGTCCTGATTGATTTGGATTTTATGAGGTGGAGCATGTCCATCAGATCCTGATTGGACATGGCCTTGTACGTCAGGCAGAGATCACCTCTGAGCAGGTGGTATGCTACTGAATAGAGCTGAAGTTTCTTTAGTCTGGCAGAATAAGACATATGTTGGAGACCCTTGATCCTTTTGGTGAGGTACTTTTGTGGTCTCTCCAGCTGTTGCAAGTGCCGGGTGAGGTACATACCAAATGGGGCATTGTACTCAATCATGGGCCTGATGAGGGAGGAATATAGGGGTACAATGACATCCTTGGATCTGGATGTGAAACCCTTCATGATGAGGTGTGCAAGGTAGAATGTTTTTCTAACCACTTTGGCAACGTGGGTGTCAAATGAGAGGTCGCTGTCTACTTGGGTCCCTAGGTCTCTGATTACTTTTTCCGTACTCAGTGGGTTGCCGTTTATGTGATAATTTGTGGGTACTTTGTTTTTTCCAAAAGGGATGACTATACATTTTTTGGCATTTAGTTTAAGGCTGTGACTACGGCACCAGTTGTCCATTTCAGTGAGGCCTTTTTGTAGGATGTGTGTATCTGCTGGTGTATCGACTATGGCGCCTAGTTTGCAGTCATCTGCGAACTTTGTCAGCCACAGCCCTCCCATGTTTGCTTTAACATCTGAGAAATAAATGCCGAACAAGAGGGGTCCCAGGACAGATCCCTGTGGGACACCACTTGTGACTGGCTTTGAGTCTGACATTGCTCCAGCGATTTTAACTTTATGGGTTCTGTCCTTTAGCCAGTTTGCAACCCATCTAGTGACATAAGGGTTTACTTTTAAGCTGTTTAGCTTATCTATGATGCCTGAGTGGGGTATTGTGTCAAAGGCCTTAGCCAAGTCCAGGTATGCTGTATGGACTGCTTTGCCCTCATCAATGGCTCTAGTGACTGTTTCGAAAAAGTCAACCAGGTTTAAAAGGCAGGATCTGCCCTTTACAAAGCCAAACTGGGTGGGGTCAAGCGTCTGTAAGTCCCCTATGTCTCCATTTATGAGTTCCATAATGATTCTTTCCATAGCTTTGCAGACCAGGCTAGTCAAGCTTATGGGGCGGTAGTTTCCAGGGTCTGTAGAGGCACCCCCCTTGTGGAGTGGGACCACTGTTGCTGTATGCCAGTGTTCAGGTACATATCCCGAAGTAAGGCTAAGGTTAAATAGCATTTTTATGCGTGGGTTTAGCTCCTCTTGGAGTCCACGTAACACGCACCCCGGGATACCGTCAGGTCACATTGATGCTGTGTTTTTTGCTTTGTTTAGGGCGGTTCTCACTTGGACATCTGAGATGACAGGGAGATTACATTCAGCTGGGATAAGTATTTCTCCTTTTGGGGGTGAAGGAGGCGAGAAATTTGCACTGAACCTGTCAGCCAGAATGTTAGCAATATCTGTGGGTTCAGTGTATTTTTGTTGTTGTGAACCAACTCTGAGCATATCTGAGGGTTTCCAGGTTTCTAACATAGCTAAAGAAGGCTTTGTGGTTATCTTTAGTGTCCTTAGCGATTTTTCTCTCAAAGTTTGCCTTGGATGTTTTATGAGAGAACGTAGTTTTCTGCTAATGTTGATCAGAGATGTCTTCCCTTCATGGGATTTCGCTCTGACGTGCAGTAGCTTCCTTCTTTTGTTATACAATTTGTTTATGGCTGAGGTCCACCAGACAGGATGCTTACATTTGGTGGAGAGGGACTTGGATTTGTTTGGGATTGCATGATCCATGCATTCTTGGAGATGTCCATAGAAAGCATTTGTGAAGGATTCGGCATTGTGGGATGTGGTATCCACTGGCACAGTGGGCTTAAAGGATACCATCTCAGTCTTAAGAAGAGTGAAGTCTGCTTTTGAGAAGTTTTTCACTGTGGTCTTTTGTGCTGGGGGTGGAGGTGGGATATGTATATCCAGGGTGATTAGTTTGTGGTCAGATCTCACTAGTGAGGGTATACTTCGGTGTGGAGCATTTTGTCCCCATGTTTGTGATGATCAGGTCTAGTATATTATCTCCCTAGTAGGAGAGGTGACTAGTTGTTCCAGTGCATTTGAATTTATGAATTCCAGGAACCTTTGGGCTAGGGTATTAGGGCTAGAATAATGTACCCAATCTATGTTTGGGTAGTTGAAGTCTCCCAGTATGATGGTATTTTGTGATACATTCATATCCTCCAATGTCTTCAGGAAGGCTGAGTGGGGTTCTTGAGATTGGGAGGGTGGTCTGTAACATGCTACCAGTTGTATAGCAGTTTTGCCTATGGTTAGTTGCACCTGTATGGTCTCTGATGCTTCATGTGTTGCTACTAACCTGGAGGTGTGGGTGTCCTTTATGAATATGGACACTCCCCCTCCCTTTGTGGTTCAGCCTGGGTTTTGGGGCCGAAAAGCATGATACGAGGTATAGCCTGGTAGCGCTGGGGTGCTCTCTGGAGCCTTGAACCAGGTTTCAGTTACTGCACAGACGTCGATGTTCTCCATGCTGAGGAGTGCATCAAGTGCCTGCATCTTGAGATTTAGACTTCTGGCGTTGAGCAGCATTACCCTTAGTTTTTTTCCATTTTTGTTTTCTAAGGAGGTGGGTTTGTCTTTTGAGCCTTGCCTAAAAAAGGCACTATGGGGGTGGCAAGAGCCTTAGCCAATATCCGGAAGCCCAGTGGTGACAGGTGTAAGCCATCACTTGCGAAGCAGCGTGGCTTGTCCAACATATCATCCCAGGCAGACAGACATTGGATCCCCTTAGAATGACACCAGTACTTGAGTCAATTGTTAAAGCTGATCATCTTGTCTTTGTATTGTGGTATCATTCTTGGTGAGGGCAAGATTCTGCTCAGGGTCAGGGTCATACCAGCCTGGGCTACATAATCGGAGAGCTCCTTTATGTCTCTTTTCATGTAGTCCAGGGAGGTACATCTCAGGTCATTCACACCAGCATGGACAATGACGGAGTCATATTTGTACTTGCTTTGGAGTGACCTGAGTGCGTGTGTTATGTGGCGGATCCTAGCTCCTGATAGACAGCTCACAGTCACCTTCTCCTTGTTCAGCCTGGTCAGTGGGACATCAGTGTGTCTGACTATGGAGTCACCTATTACTAGTGTATCAGGCAAGGTGTTTGGCCTTAAGGGCTGCGATTGGTCGACACACTGATTTATTGAAGTATGTGTTGCATGTGTTTTGTTTTGAGGTGGTGGATTTTTGGATGTCTGCTTTGGGAGCCTCTGTTGTTTTGGTAAGTTTTTATTAGAGCCTCCGAGTATGTCTTTGTGTTTTATGTGTTTGGTTTGCAGTTGTGGTAGGTCTATGTGGGACTGGGATTGTTGTGTGTGTGGTTGCCATCTCCTCCTGTCTGGTCATGCCAGCCCTGAGTTGAGAGAATTCAGCCTCCAGTTTGGCTATATAGTTGCATCTCTCACATGTATTTGTGTTTGTTGGGAGGAGGAGAGGGTTGTCTGTGTACATGAGACAATTGTAGCATTGTCTCAAGATGCCCAGATTGACCAGCTGAACTGGAGACAACGCCAGTAATCTACCACTCAACATGCTAGAACAGTATAAGGGAGTGGTATACCTTTAAGGGAAGTGGGTATTCACAGGGGTGGTAAGTAGATGTAGTGCTTTACTTAGTACGAGAGTGCTTACTTAGTAGAAAAGTATTGAGAACAAGTGCTAGGCTTATAATACAGTGAGTAGTCTGGTTATACTAAGAGTAGAGCTTCCTTAAGGGAAAATTTGAAGAACAGACTTGGCGGAGCCAGAAAAAGTTTAACCTTGTTTAACCGGCGAACGCAGATTTTAAACAGTGAACTACAAAAGAGCTGGAATGGTCCCAAACAACCAATTACTACAGCTTCTTGTGCTGAGGTCACTTCCCCCAAGGACAGGTAGGCTGCTCAAGGCTCCCCACTCCCACTGGTGAGCAAAGAAACTTCCTTCTATCCAAGTAAGGTAATGGACAACACAGGAACTACACCACAGCCCAGAATACAGCAATGCCTGTAAACTGGTCTAAACTAGTCGAGGAAGGGAAAACAAGGATTATTTTTTTGTTTTCTTTGGTAGAAACACACAGAAAATGCAGAAACAGTGATAAATTAGTTACACATGCTAGCACACTTTAGTGGGCAGCCTCCACAGTTAAATTAAACAAACAAACAAGCAAACTTTCGATCAAATTCGACTAAAATGTAACTTTAAGTGCAGATTTTAAAATAATGCAGCAATCAGTTAAAAAATAGTTCAGGCTAGTTCAAGGTAAGCTACAGAAGCTATTTCGAGTGAAAAAAAGCCAAAGATACTTAAATCCAGAAGGTAGTCGCTTTTCTGAGTTCCCTGCTGCTAGGACCACTCTGTAAACCCACGTGGAGCTTATCTGAGCAGTATAGCCAGAAAAAAACGCCCAGAGGCGGATTTTAAACAGTGAACTACAAAAGAGCTGGAAATGGTCCCAAACAACCAATTACTACAGCTTCTTGTGCTGAGGTCACTTCCCCCAAGGACAGGTAGGCTGCTCAAGGCTCCCCACTCCCACTGGTGAGCAAAGAAACTTCCTTCTATCCAAGTAAGGTAATGGACAACACAGGAACTACACCACAGCCCAGAAAACAGCAATGCCTGTAAACTGGTCTAAACTAGTCGAGGAAGGCGGAAAACAAGGATTATTTTTGTTTTTGGTAGAAACACACAGAAAATGCAGAAACAGTGATAAATTAGTTACACAGGCTAGCACACTTTAGTGGGCAGCCTCCACAGTTAAATTAAACAAACAAACAAGCAAACTTTCGATCAAATTCGACTAAAATGTAACTTTAAGTGCAGATTTTAAAATAATGCAGCAATCAGTTAAAAACAGTTCAGGCTAGTTCAAGGTAAGCTACAGAAGCTATTTCAAGTGAAAAAAGCCAAAGATACTTAAATCCAGAAGGTAGTCACTTTTCTGAGTTCCCTGCTGCTAGGACCACTCTGTAAACCCACGTGGAGCTTGTCTGAGCAGTATAGCCAGAAAAAAACGCCCAGAGGCGGATTTTAAACAGTGAACTACAAAAGAGCTGGAAATGGTCCCAAACAACCAATTACTACAGCTTCTTGTGCTGAGGTCACTTCCCCCAAGGACAGGTAGGCTGCTCAAGGCTCCCCACTCCCACTGGTGAGCAAAGAAACTTCCTTCTATCCAAGTAAGGTAATGGACAACACAGGAACTACACCACAGCCCAGAATACAGCAATGCCTGTAAGCTGGTCTAAACTAGTCGAGGAAGGCGGGAAAACAAGGATTATTTTTTTGTTTTTTTGGTAGAAACACACAGAAAATGCAGAAACAGTGATAAATTAGTTACACAGGCTAGCACACTTTAGTGGGCAGCCTCCACAGTTAAATTAAACAAACAAACAAGCAAACTTTCGATCAAATTCGACTAAAATGTAACTTTAAGTGCAGATTTTAAAATAATGCAGCAATCAGTTAAAAAACAGTTCAGGCTAGTTCAAGGTAAGCTACAGAAGCTATTTCAAGTGAAAAAAAGCCAATACTGCATACTCAGAGGCGATGTATGCCCGATGTATAAGGTCATGTCCAATACAGAATTGATGGACATGCTCCACCTCAGAAAATCCAAATCCATCAGAGCCGCGAGAGCGACAGATGTCAACCTCAACACATAAATAAATAGGATGTGCTGGAGGGACAGATTCATAACCCAGAGGCTCCCTACATTCTGGAACAGAATCCCACTCCATGTTAGACAGAGCCCCTCACTGACTCTCTTCAACAGGAATCTTGCCAAGTGGATGGGAGATCGTAGATTTACACTGGGGGTCTTCACTGTGTCACGTCTAGACAGAGACACAGTAAAGTAAACCCTAAATGGGCATAATATTCACATAGCAAGGGGTGGTGAAAGCCACACACACTCTGGCTAGCCTGATAAATGCCCTAGGGCAGATAGCCTAGTATGAACCTATGAACCTATGAAGATACAAATTGTACAGGACACTAAGGATAATCACAAGGCTTTCTTAACTGATGGTAGGAACCTTGTTGGGAATTCACAGATATGCTCTGAATTACCAAATATTACAAACAATACACCAAACCCACACACATTGCCAACATCCAACCTGACAGGTTCAGTGCAACCCCCCCCCCCAAAAATGACAAATATATATCCCAGCAGAGTGCTGGCCCCCTGACATTGCAGATGCAGAGGTAACAGCCAGCATCTTCAAAGCAAAACACACAGCATCAATGGTATGAGATGGTGTCCTGGGCTGTGTCCAACATGAACTCCAAGAAGAATGGAACGCCAAATAACACTACTGCTCAATTTCAGCCTTACCACACGATATGTACCCAAAGAGCAGTTTACAGCAACAGTGGTCCCTCTCCACAAAGGTGGTGCCTGAATGGATACTGCAAACTATCACCCCAGAATCCTGACAAGCTAGGTCTGCAAAGCTATGGAAAGGATCATCATGGACCTCAGAAATAAAGATATTGGGGACCTACAGACACTGGACCCTACCCAGCGTGGCTTTCTTAAGGGCAGATCCTGCTCCTTAAACATGTTTGACTCATTTGAAACAGTCATCAAGGCCATTGATGAGGGGAATGTGGTCCACACAGCCTATCTGGACCTTGCAAAAGCCTTCCATACAATACCACACGTGTTCATTATAGATAAGCTCACCAGCTTAAATATAAACCCCTATGTCAGTAGATGGGTTGCAAACCAGCCCAAGGACAGAACTGACATGGTCAGAAATGCTGAAGCCATGTCAGACTACAAACCAGCTACAACTGGCATCCCACAAGGCTCAGTCCTGGGACCTCCCTTGTTTGGTATATATTTCCCATAGGTACAGGCCAACATGGAAGGACTGTGTCTGAACAAGTTTACAGAGGACTACAAACTGGGCACCATATCTGACCCTCCAGCTGACACAAGCATCCTACAAAAGGGCCACATAGAAACAGACAACTGGTGCCAGAGCCATGTCATCAAGCTAATTGTAGAAAAGTGTATAGTCATCCCCTGTGGATAAACAGTAAGCGCCCACCAATTACCACATAGGTGTTAACCCATTAAGTACTTTAGAAGTAATAAGAGACCTGGGGACACAATTTGATAGATATCTTGCATTTGACAACCATGTGGCTGTAGTGGTTACAGAAACATACCATATACACACCTAATCATGAAGGTAGTCAGATCTAGATCAGGGGAGGTCATCGTGCCTCTTCAGTCATCCTTCATCAGCCTCACAATTGAGTACAATGGCCCCTGTGGGATGTACCTCAGTAGACACCTCTAGCAACTGGAAATACCCCAAAAGTACCTCACCAGGAGGATCAAAGAGCTCGAACAGATGCCATGTGTTGCCTGATTAAACAAACTGCAGCTCCACACAGTGCCATACTGCCTGCCCAGAGACAATCTGTGCCTGATGTATAAAGCCATGTCCAAGCTGGAATCAATGAACATGCTGCACCTTGTACAATCTGAATGCCAGTGAGCTATGCACATGAGAGACCTGAACCCCAGCACTGACATACATAGGACATGCTGTAGTGATTGATCCATAACCCAGAAGCTCCCTCCACTCTTGAGTAAACTCCAAGTACAGGTTAGCCAGAGAGTCCCTCATTGACTCTCCTCAACAGGAATCTTGATGATTGGATGGGAGATGGTAGGTTTACCCTGGGTATCACTGTTATGTCACGGGTAGACAGAGGCACAGTATACTAACCTTGAAATATGTCATGTCAAAATCCAGTTACAATGTGTGTTGAAGGACAAACACACTCTCTGACTAGCAGTAGAAATGGCCTAGGGCACACCGCTAGTGTTTGTCAATGTCCACCCAAGTTGTGGAATACACTACCAATGTTGGA
Source organism: Protopterus annectens (assembly GCF_019279795.1). Lineage (NCBI taxonomy): Eukaryota > Metazoa > Chordata > Ceratodontiformes > Protopteridae > Protopterus > Protopterus annectens. The sequence goes on along the minus strand of NC_056735.1, from coordinate 820,964,918 downwards.
CAAGCCTGGTTTAAGTAGTCCATATCCGAACAAAATGCAGCATGGTCATATGTGCACAACTGGCCCTTAACCAGTCTAGTGTGCTCACTATGAATATTTAAAGCAGTGATAGGACTGAAACCCAGGATACTGTCCACCACAGTGAAAGTACTGAACCAGTACACTATATGATATTACAGTGTTTGGTCAGTATGAAAGGATGTTGAGAACTGTATACAAACTATCCCATGGAAACCCTGCAGGCACAGTATAATCCCTGTCGGGTTCAGACACAAAGCAGTTGGGCAGTATGTACACAACATGACTCCCAACACACAACTATAAATGTGAAATATTGTTGAAGTTCACACACAACCACAAATGTGGTGGACTGCAGATTTCAACATATGGAAAGCACACACTGGGCATGCTCGCACACTTTGATAAATGAGACATATGTCAGGCAACAAGCCATGGAATGCCTGAACTGGGCATGCTCACACATTAGGTCATGTCTCAGTTTAGCAGTTGGCCACACATATCTGGTATTTGTATGTGTTAATCCAGGAACCAACTACAATACAGCAATCTGCCCAGTGAACACAGTTAAATGACTACAGAGACATAAGTTAAATAGTGGATCCCTCTCATATTCAAACATATTCCACAGATACACAAGTTGTTCATAGAAACAGGGAAAGCTTTGGCAATAAAGACCTGCAAACAGTTTATCAGCAACAAATATTGTGCATCTGAAAATTAAACATATAGGTGTAGAGGTCAATACTAGGCTGTTTGCCCTAGGGAATACAAGCTTAGCCAGAGTGTGCTTGGCATCTGCCTCCCCAGTACAGTAGGCTACTATGCCTCTGTAAAGTTGGTCACAGAAGGCACCGTTTAAGGCTAGTGTGCTGTGCCTCCGTCAAGCAGGGACACAGTGGAGATCCCAGGGGTTGAATTTGCAATGTCACATCCATGTGGCTGGTGCTTGCTGGAAGATGGTTGGCAAGGACTTATAACAGTAATTGGGCATCAATTACAGACTGAGGGGAGCCTTATCTGCAGTGTCTGGACAATGTCACTGTCAACACCTTGACGTGATGAGTTTGAGGGATTGAAGTGTCGTGCCACTACTGTTCAGAGGCATCCTCCCTCTGTGGGATATTGCTCTGTAATGTATTAGCTCCCTCCTTCTGTTGTACAGCTTATATGTGTCTGGTGTACACCAGACAGGTCTCCTGTTGTGGAGGAGTCATGAGTTTATTTGGGATAGCATGATCAATGCAAACCTTCCAGATGCTCATAGAATGCTATTGTCAAGGATTATGCAGAGTGGCCTGTATAATCCCTCAGCATGGGTCCTTTGAAGTCTTCCACCCCAGTCTTCACAAGTGCTTTTGATAAATACTTTGATTGCAGTGACTTCCTTGCCTGGGGGTGGGGATGGGATATGGATGTCCAGGAAAAGTTGGGTATGGTCAGATATTAACAATGGCGGTCTACTTCTGGTGTGGAACATACAGTCCCCATGTTGCAGATGGTCAGGTCCAATACGTATTCCCCCTTGTGGCTGTGGTGAGTGGTCCTGTCATAGCACATGGATTCACAAATTGTAGTGGCTGTAGTGTGATGTTGTTGAGGCCTGAGTAGTTCCCCCACACAATATACCTGTACCTGACGTTAATCACTGTAATGGTGTATGTGAACACCTTCATATCCTACGCTGTTCCCAGGGAAGCAAAGTGTGTGTCCTGGATATGGGAGGGGTGGTCTGAACTGGTTGTGTTGTGTGTTACAGGTCCTGTGGTCACAAAGCATGGTATAAAACATAACCTGGCAGTGCTGATGTGCATATCTGACCCTGAAGTAGGCGGCTGTTAATGCATATATATGCTATCCCCCTAACTGACAGATAGTAATAGCTGTACATACTTCTATATAAATAATGATGTCAGCAACCTATAAATACTGCAGGAGAAATACAAATACCCAGTAATTCGAATAGCGTGCTCCACTAATGCTTCTCTCCCAAGTGTCCTAATATAGTTAGGTAGGGGTTTGAATCCTGCAAATGCTCAGTGTGTGTTTGGGTGAGGGGGGTTAGTATGTGTGCAATTCTGTGTGAAAGAAATGTCCCTTTTGGCAACTAGAAGAACACACTGCATGATGCACATTCCTCTTTCTAAACACTGTTGATGTCAGCACCCTATAAGTACAGCAGGAGAAGGGAAACCTCCCAGTAATGCGAATAGCGTGCTCTGCTAATGCGTCTCTCTCAAGTGTCATAACATAGCTAGGTAGGGGTTTGAATCTTACAAATACCATGTGTGTTTTTGTCACACAGTTTGTCCACGTGTGTGGGGTGTTGCTCTTAATACTGTATGACATAGATCATATCAGTAATGTCAATGCACACATGAGGTATGTGTGTGCCACATAGACATATGTACCTGTGACCTTAAATAGTTCCCATGTGTGAAGCCTGCCTCATGTGAATACATGTAATTTGCATTACACAACTTTATGACTGTGGTTTTCTGTGCAGGGGCTGCATTTGGTATGTGAATATACAGTGAGAGTAGTCTATGGTGTCATCTTACCAGCGAGGGATACACTTCTGGTCTGGAGCATATAGTCCACATGTTGGTGATGAACAGGTGCAGCATGTTTTCCCCTCTTGTGGGAGTGGTAACAAGTTGTTCCATAGCAATTGAGTGTATGGATTCTAGGAACTTTACACCTAGGGTGTTGGAGCTACATTAATGCTCCCAGTCTATGTGTGGGTAAATGAAGCTGCCCAATATATTGTTGTTTGGAGACACCTGCAGATATTCATGTATTCTTAAATAGGCCAAGTGGGTTACCTGGGTTTGGGAGTGTGGTGTGTGCCAGGCTATGAACTGGAACGCAGTCTTACCCACTGTTAGTTGCACATGGATAGTATCTGATGCTTCGTGCTGTGCCACCAACCTGGAGGTGTGTGTATCTTTGATGAATATTGATACTCCCCCTCCTGTTCTGTTTCGGTGCAAGTTTTGGGGCCGACAAGCATGGTATGAGGTATAACCTGCCAGTGCTGGGGTGCTTTTGGGGGCCTTGAACCAGGATTCTGTTACTGCGCAGATATTGATGTTCTCCATGCTAAGGACAGTTTCCAGTGCATGCATCTTGAGGTTTACACTGCTGGCGTTGAGTAGCATTACTATTAGTTTCCTATCCCTTGTGATACCTATGGAGGTGGTCTTGTCTTTTGAGCCTTGCCTAAAAAAGGCACTATGGGTGTATCAAGAACCTTTGCCAATATCCGAAAGCCCATGGGCGACAGGTGCAAGCCGTCCCTAACAAAGCAGTGTGGCTTGTCGAGCATGTCATCCCAGGCTGACAGGCATTGGATCCCTTTTGAATGACACTGAAACATAAGCCAATTGTTGAAATTGATTATCTTGTCTACATATTGTGGCATCACTCTTGGTGAGGGTAAGATGCTACTCAAGGTCAGGGTCATACCAGTCTGGGCCACATGCTCAGAGAGCTCCTCTATGTCTCTTATCATGTAGTCCAGGGAGGTACGTCTCAGGTCATTCACACTGGCATGGACACTGACTGAGTCATATTTGTACATGCCTTGGAGTGACCTGTGTGCTTGGGTTATGTGGCAGATCATAGCGCCCGACAGGCATCTCACCGTGACCTTCTCCTTGTTCAGCCTGGTGAGCGGGACGTCAGTGTACCTGACGATAGAGGCACCTATCACAAGTGTAGCAGGTGTGTTGTTTAGCCTTAAGTGCTGTGACTGTTCGGCACACTGGCTTTGTGAGCTATGTGTTGCACGCGTTCTGTTCTGGGGTAGCGGTTGCTTGTGTGTCTGCTTTGGAGGTGTCTGCTGCTTAGGCAGACCTTTATTTAGAGACTCCGAGTATGTTTTTGTGTGTTTATTTGTTTGGATTGCTGTTGTGGTAGGTCTATTTGAGACTGGAATTGTAGTGACTGTGGTTTCCTTCTCCTCCTGACAGGTTTTGCCAGTACTGAGTTGAGAGAGCTTAGCCTGCAGTTTGGCTATATGGTTGCATCTCTCACATGTGTTGGAATTTGTTGGGAGGAGAAGAGGGTTGCCTGTGTACATGAGGCAGTTGTAACATTGCCTCTAGATTCCCAGATTCACCAGCTGGACCGGGGAGGAGATTGACAACTGACCTTTGGACATGCTAGGATAGTATTGGGAATTCCTTTATAATTAACAACAAAAAGGGCCAATGGGGAACAAGGTACGCAAGGTGAGTTTGTGAGGGTGTAGTGCTTTTAATTTGTTAGTGCTGGCATATATAAATGCTTTAGTGAGCAAGTGATAGGTAACTCAAATGCAATGTGTTACAGGTAACTTAATTGCATAAATGACAAACACTAACTTTCTGTCAAGTGAAACAATGACATACATACAGTAAGCAATGCACATGTCACTAGGGATCCACAGAGACGCTGTAAATCTGCGTTTCAGGTGGAATTAGTGTTTCAGGGAAATAACAAGCAAACAAGCATACAAACAAAGCTACATTCAGCAGGCATGGATCTAGCCTATGCTACAGCAAACAAGGTGTACCAATTTCAGTAAGAAACAGTTCAAATATGCAGGCACTATATGCCTTTAGCCAGAAATTCCCAGCTCAGACGGGCAGAGTCCAGCCTCTACTCCCACAAGAGTGCAGACCATGAACCTTCGTAATGTCAAATAACTGGCCTGACGCCCAAGTGCTTAAACCAGAACTAATACAAATTTATAATAACAGACACTGAGCCCTCAATCAGCAGTTCCAAACTTAGTAGGCTGTATGCTACCTGTCCTGCCACCACAGTATCCCTGGCATTTAATGAGACTCACCTCCTGTCATAGTTAGTTGTGTGTTTTGGGGCTGTCAAGCATGGTATGAGGTATAACCTGGTAGTGCTAGGGTGCTCTTGGGAGTCTTGAACCTGTTGTCTATTACTGCACAGATATCAACATTCTCCATGCAGAGTAGAGGTTGTACTGCATGCATCTTGTGGTTTACATGTCCACCATTGAGTATCATAACTTCCATTTACTTATCCCCTGTGGCACCTATGTAGGTGGCCTTCTGTTTACAGCCTTACCACCAGAATGCAAAGATGTGCAGACATTACACTATGGTAATTAATAGGGGTGTTCCAAACAATACAATGACAATCATACTGTTAATGCATCAGGCATGCTGGGATATACTCACAATGATATCATTACACTGTACAGTTGACAACATGATAATATTACTACACATCTATGTAGTCACCCTGTGCATCAGCACCATGTTAACTGGTCCTGCATCGATGTTACAGATTGCAGGAGGTGGCACAGTTTCATCATATGCACAGGGTGTGTACTTGGTATGCCTGAGTCTGCCACTGATACAACCAATTGACATGTATGTGTGTGTGTGTTAGTGAGGGACAACCATAGAAGATGGGGCAATGTTGATGCAGTGTGTGCGTGTATGTGTTAGCCCTAGGTGTTAGCATTATGCAGGTGTGTATGCATGCACATAGTTCCACCTCGTGGCTGCCATATACGGGTGTTTGTGGACAGCCACAGACTGTACCTGTCAGGTCATACAGATCACTGTCTCTGGCCACGGACACGGTACCTGTGCCTGGCAGGGGTGCTACGGACAGTATCAGGTACTAAGCCAGACTGGGTACTGTCATCAGAAGCAGGTGGTTGTTGACTGGAGACATGTCCCTGCTGGGACTGTCCAGAGCCACGTGCACGTAGTCTCCTAGGGCGGTCTGATGAAAGCACAGACCCAGCATTGCTGGGGCTGGTACTGGCACTATGGGAGCGGCCACGGGTTTGTTGTCGTATGCGACGACTGCCAGCTGCTGCTGTTGCTGGCATTCGTCCACGTCGATGCCTCAACCGTCCTGCGTTGCCCTGGCTCATGGACATGTAGTTGTGGAACAGATCTAATGTGTCCCCCCAACGTCTGTCAATGACCTCGGTGAAATTACGGATGGCAGCCGCAACGTCACGCATAGTGTCATTCATAGCAGTGCGATGTGCTCTCAGCTCCCTCAGACCCTGTCTGGTGTACTGTTCCATATGTGACTGTGCCTGCATTACAGCCCAGAACATAGCTGAGGTTGAAAGACCTCTGTGGGCATGTCTGACAGGGGCAGTATGACCACGGATGCTCCCACGAGAACCCCTGGACATCTGCCTGTGTGGTACCATGTCAGGACTCTGGCCATGGCTGCTGTGAGGGGATGCATGTGCCACTGATACCACATTACCCTGGTCAATGCCCACTGTATGCTGTCCATCACCTAGGGATATTGGTGAAAATGGATGTATTGGTAGGATGACTGTGCGCATTGATGGGGTTGACAGCTGTGTACTGTCGATTGGCTGACCAACAACGGACCCTGGCACACCTCCCTGTGCCATTACACAGGTATCATCATTATCACTATCCCCAGCAGCAGATTCAGGTTCCCTGCTGCACACCACCAGAGCAGCACCAGAACCTGTGAGAAGAAGACAGGAAACACAGTTTACAATGTGTACCCAATGTTACCACACTTGCACACACGCACACATGCACACATGGGCACATGCACACATGGGCACATGCACACATGCGCACATGGGCACATGCACACATGCACACATGCGCACATGGGCACATATGCACATGGGCACATGCACACATGGGCACATGCACACATGTGCACATGCACACATGCACACATGGGCACATGCACACATGCACACATGGGCACATGCACACATGGGCACATGCACACATGCGCACATGCGCACATGTGCACATGCACACATGGGCACATGGGCACATGCACATATGCACACTCCTCAGTACATGAGATACAAACACACAGACACAGACACACCTGCAATCACACACATAGCAATACCATTTTAGGGTATTATTACTATTATTATCATTAGTATTAAAGGATTGTTATTACACACTCACCAGCATGGATTGTCTGCCTTGCTGTTACACTAGAGGGACCTGCACAAATAAGACATTTATTGTCTGTGGGCACAACTGTGCCATTGATACTGTGAGTATGATACAGTTCAGTAGTACAACAGTTGGCTTTCACAGGTCTACTGCCGATATTGAGAATATCACTCTTGCACAATAATTACCAGGATTACAGCTACAAGCACAGTACACACCTCACACATGCATAAACTGCCGGTGTAGAGAACAGTCAACTATAGATATGGCATGTTACCTGCACACTCCAAGTCCTCCTGCTGGGTGGCTCCAGCCTCCATCATTACACATGTGTGCGGATGTTGTTGTTGTTGGGCTGGAGCCACAACACTTAGGAGGAGCCCCTCCAGCCTGGTGAGAGGGGGGGTGTATAGCCGCCCCACCACCCGTGGCAAGCTGTTGCCTGTGGATATCAGATGCACACTGACGGACATTTCTAATTAAATCACTGCAGTGATGGCGTACCTGCTCATATGTCCAGTTATGCATGCCTATGTCATTTACCCGACGGACAAGGTCTTGCCACAGTGCAGCCCTCTCCTGCTGGTTCTGGCTGGTGCGGGAAAAGAGTGTGGCAAAATCCTGCACCAGGCTCTGGTGTATCTCCTCTTCCTCTGCAGCAGAGTATGTGGGATTGCGCTGGTGCACCATTGCCCTGGAAGGAAAAGAAAAATATGTGACCAAGTGATATGGTACACATAATACTCTACTTTAGTGATATCACTGAACTGCCATATATAGCATCTGTCTGTCTATTGGGGGGATACACATGTAAATGACCACATATCAGTGCTCAGCCGACAACTCTGTGACAGTGCCTGGCACACTCCATACAACAAACAAGTATACTCCAGCAGTCAGCACACTGTTTGAGGTCCAATGCACAGCCTCACACTGGGGGTTTGTATCAAGGTAATGTATGGGGAACATTGCAATGCACAGTACAAATGTCACTGGTAATGCACCGTAGTCTTTGTTGCCATAAGCATACCTACACCACAGTCACATACAGGGAACCACAGCACAACATATGGCAATGTAGTATGTTTGTATCCCAATACCTGACACATCTTTCTCTGGCCTCACACCAAGGACACACACTACCATGGCAGACACAAAGTCATGCTGAGCAATCACACCATTACAGACCTTGCACACAGTCAGTGGCACACTCATTCCACCACACATAGTTGGTATTGCAATGAGTACATGTGTGTGTGCATTGTGTCATAGGCAGGTAGTATGCTATTGGGCCTGGGCCTACAGCAGCATACTGTTATGCTACCCTGCCCCTTGGGACACATGTAAGGTGGTTATATTTGCTCCTGTAAAACAGTTACACAGGGTGACTCATATGGCATACTACCTATCTGCATAACATTCAACAGGGGTATGTCTGACATCTACTAATGGGGAGCCTTGCTTCTTAATGCTGGGTGGTTTACTCCAGGGTATGGCTTATTTGTGGGTAGGAACCTGTACCTCCTCCATGTGCTCTTTACCGCGGTTCCAAGGATGACAGACATGGGTCATTTATGATGGGGATATTGTGAGGTGTTACCATGATTATTGGACAACTGTTATGGGTGTGACTTAACTATGTATATCCAGCAGTGGTAACCTCTGTGTAGGTAGTTTGAGAGGAACTCTATCTGTGGTTTTGTCAGTCACTCTGCATAGGTAATGTGTTTGAGGGCATTATCACTGTTTGTTAGGTATGACTGTGTCCTTCTCCCTTTCTGTAGTTGTCATGGGAGGTACATACCATGTAGGACATTGTGAGGTATAGAGGGGTACAGTGACCTACATTTCACTAGCTGAGACACCATTTCTGCTGACATGTACCATGTACAGGTATTACAAGACTGGTGTGCCACTGTGAATATCAAAGGGGAGGCTATTGTACACTTGTTTCCCATGTTCCCTCCTGACACATCCAGTAGTAGGCAGGCAACCACATATGTGGTGGTTAGTGGTGTAAGTGTTTTGGAATGGGGTATGGCAGTCCTGTATCCACACTGGTGTTCAGTCCATGCCTTTTTCACCAGGCACCTGTTGCAATACATCTGCACACATGTGCCTCTCTCAGTATATATATATATATATATATATATATATATATATATATATATATATATATATATATTTATATATATACACAGAGAGAGAGAGAGAGAGAGAGAGAGAGAGATATTCATATACATACATATCTGTAGACATTCATATCTGTCTGTATATGTGTATGTATCTATATATATCTATATATGTATGTGTCTATTACATAATATATGTATATACATATTCTATCCATCTATCTATATATGTTCATAAGTTCATAGGTAGGTACAAGGCTACCGGCACTAGGGCCCATACAAGCCTAGCCAATAAATGTACCCTGGCTTTTGCCACCCAAGAAAATTATTTTCCTATGCCCCTGTCGAGCAGAGCCACAGAAGTGATCCCCGGGGTGAATTTCCCATTTCCCATCCAATCATCAAGATCTTTCTTGAAGAGTGCTAATGAGGAGCTCTGTTTGACATAGATAGGTAGTCTGTTCCAGAGTATGGGAAGTCTCTGGGACAGGACTCTATCCCTCCAGCATGTTCTGTTTATTGTGGTGACAAGGTTAAGGTCCCTAGAGCGTGTAGCTCCAAGGGATTGGGATTTCTTTAAGTGGAGCATGTCCAAGAGCTCTGGGTTTGACATAGCTTTGTATGTTAGGCAGAGATCACCCCTGAGTAGGCGATATGCCATGGAGTCAAGCTGTAGTTTTTTGAGACGGTCTGCATCGGGCATCTGTTTGAGGCCAGTAATCCTCTTTGTGAGGTATTTCTGTGGTCTTTCCAGTTGTTGTAGTTGTCTTGTGAGGTACATACCAAAAGGGGCGTTGTACTCTATAATGGGTCTAATAAGTGATGAGTAGAGGGGAACAATGACCTCTTTTTTCTGGATGGGAATCCTTTTGTGATGAGATGAGCCACGTAGAAGGATTTCCCGACCACTGTGGCGATGTGACTATCAAAGGAGAGACTACTGTCCACCTGTGTCCCAAGTTCTCTTATCACATTTTCGGCATTAAGTAGACTACCAGCTATGTGGTAGTTCATGGGTACAGAGTTTTTACCAAAGGGGATGACAATACACATTTTGGCATTGAGCTTCAGGCCATGGCTTTGACACCAGGTATCTGTCTCAGTGAGGCCCTTTTGTAGTTTGCCCACATCGTTAGGAGTTGCGATTATGGCTCCTAGTTTGCAGTCATCTGCAAACTTTGTTAGCCAAAGACCTTCTGTGTTGGCCTGCACTTCAGAGAAGTAGATACCAAACAGGAGAGGACCCAGGACTGAACCCTGTGGTACTCCACTTGTCACTGGTCTGATGTCAGATTTGGAATATGCTACTTTCACAGTGTGGGTTCTGTCCGTGAGCCAGTTGGCAACCCGTCTTATGACATAGGGATTTTTACCTAGTTTAGTGTGCTTATCTATAATTCCAGAGTGGGGGATGGTGTTGAAAGCCTTGGCGAGATCTACATAAGCTGTGTGAATCATTTTACCATCATCTATGGCTTTGGTGACTGCTTCAAAGAAGTCAATCAGGTTTAGGAGACATGATCTGCCTTTCACAAATCCAAACTGAGTAGGGTCCAGAGTTTGGAGACCAGGCTCGTCAGGCTAATGGGGCGGTAGTTACCATGGTCTGTCATGGCCCCCCCTTTGTGGAGTGGGATAAGTGTCGCGGTGCGCCATTCAGTGGGTACAAAGCCTGAGGTGAGGCTATGATTGAACATGGTACTGAGGTAGGGTGCCAGTTTATTCAGTAGTTCGTGTAGAACGCAGCCTGGGATATTGTCAGGTCCCATGGATGCTGTGTTCTTGGCTTTGGAGAGTGTGTTTTTTACCTGTGCAGCCGTGATTATAGGAACTTTGCATTCTTCCAGTATAGAGATGGGCCCTCTAGGGGGTGAGATGGGGGTAAAGTTAGCACTGAACCTATCTGCCAGGATGTTGGCAATATCAGTTGGTTCTGTATATTTAGTGCCATTATGCTGTAACTCAGAGCAGATCTGAGTGTTCCCATTTAGATTCTTGACATAGCTATAGAATGCTTTGTGGATGTCTTTAGAGTCAGTGGCAATTTTGTTTTCGTAACTAGCTTTGGAGGATTTTATGAGGGATCTCAGCTTCTTACTGAGGTTGACCAGGGAGTTCCTCCAGTCATGGGAATTTACTTATTTTTGCAACAGTTTCTTTTTTCTGTTGTAGAGTTTGTTTATGGCAGAGAACCACCAGACTGGCTTCCTTTGTCTGGAGGATAACATCTTGGTTCTATTAGGGATAGCATGATTCATGCACTCGTGTAAATGCTTATACAGTGCATTTGTGTAGGATTCGGCAGTCATACCTCTATTGTCCGTCTGCATGGGTGTCATGAAGTTTGCCACTTCTGTCTTAAGAAGTGTGAAGTTGGCTTTTGAGAAGTTTGTTACGATGGTTTCCCTAATTGGGGCTAGGGTGGGATGTGGATGTCTAGGCTGATTACCTTGTGGTCGGATCTGACCAATGAGGAATTGACCTCTGGTGTGGAACACCAGTTTCCCATGTTGGTAATGACCAAGTCTGGCATATTGCTGCCCCTGGTGGGGGTGTGAATAAGTTGATCCAAGGCATTGGTATTTATGAATTCTAGAAAACGTTGAGCAAAAGAGTTGGTACAGGAGTAGTTTTTCCAGTTAATGGTGGGGTAGTTGAAATCGGCCATTATTAGGGTGTTGGGTTGTACCCTAATACTTTCCAGTGTATCATGAAATGAGGGGTGTGAATCCTGGGGCATGGTGGGGGGTCTGTAGCAAGCTACAATTTGGATTGCGGTCTTGCACAGAGTTAGTTGCACTTGGATAATCTCAAATGCATTATGCTGTGCAACTAGCCTGGAGGTGTGGATATCCTTAATGAATATGGACACGCCTCCGCCTTTAGTGCTTCTTTCTGGGTTAGGTGGCCAAAAGGTGTGGTATGAATTGAAGCCTGGTAATGCAGGGGTGATCTCTGGAGCTTTGAACCAGGTCTCTGTCACTGCACAGATGTCACAGATGTCACCGTTTATGGTGGTGAATTTGTCATTTGAACCTTGCCTGACAAAGGCACTATAGGGGTGGCAAGAGTCTTAGCCAGTATCCGGAATCCTAAGGGCGACAGGTGCAGGCCATCTCTGGCAAAGCATCGTGGACTGTCGATCATGTCGTCCCAGGCAGACAGATACTGGATCCCCTTAGAATGACACCAGAAGCTTAGCCAATTGTTGAAGTCAATCATTTTGTCCTTGTACTGTGGTATCATTCTGGGTCTATCTATTTCTACATCCCTCTCTATCTATGTATACATATATGCATATTATATATAGATACATATATAAATATACATACATATGCATATAATATATATATATATATATATATATATATATATATATATATATATATATATATATATATATATATATATATATATATATATACCTTTCTATTTACACATACGAATACACACACTAACATACTGCTAAATATCCATTACTGTACAACCTACATTGTACGTTGCACTACAACCTACATTGATATTTGCACATAGCATCCTTTACATACATATGTATGTCCACCCTTCACTAACAGTTGCAGTATGTCCCCTGCCCTATGCACATCTTCATATATATATATATATATATATATATATATATATATATATATATATACAGACTGCTAACACATATGGAGGGTTCACAGTATGTAGACTATTACATTATTAGTTTACATTACCTTTGTTTGACACTGCTGTTTGTGATGGCTTGCTGCTGGTTAGTTTTCTGTTCTGTATTGTTTTATTTTCGGCTGTATGTGTCTCTTTTTTTTTTTTTTTTTTTTTTTTCTCTCTCTCTCTCTCTCTCTCTGTCTTTCCCTCCGGATGTTGCAATGAAAGTATTGCATGTGTGGACTGGGAGTACAGGCTGCTTTTGTAGGTATATGCACTTGTGCATGTGATGGCCTCTGCACCAATTGTCAGCCAGCATTTGCTAATTGCATGCAGCCTGCTTTGTGGTAATTGCAGTTCTCACTGTGATTTCAGGACAGTGCTATAAAATGTTAGGTTAGGTAGGCGTAGCCCTTTCAGATTTTCAAGGTGGGGTCCATGCTGGTTTGCTGTGGACACTGTTGTGTGAGTGTAAAGGTTGGTATGTCTCTCATATTTCAGGCTGTGTTGTAGGCACTGACATGCATGTTGTACTGACACCTGACTATTGCTTCCTCCAGTTTATTCTTCTCAGTGTGTATGTTAACTGACACCTAATAATACTAATACTGTTTAAATGGGAGTATGTGCTTTCCTGTGGGACTTGTGGAGTAACTGGTTTACAGCAGTGGCTCTTGCAATTTGTTGCTATGGCTTCACTATTTAGCCTTTACATTCACTCCTTGAATGCCTGCTAGGTGTCTTTACTGGAATGTGTTGCTATGGCTTTCCTATTTTCCATTCACATTCACTCCTTGTAATGCTTGCTATATTTCTTTCAGCAGCAATTCCTTATATGTTTGTTGTGGTTTGGTGGTACTGCATGCAGTCTGGTCTGGCCAAGGTGTGGGGCTTGACACCTACAAGGGTATTTTATTTTGCTGCTGAGCAGTAGTGGCACTTTGTACTTTGTACTAACAGTTATGGATAGCAGGCACATGCAGTGCTTGTAAACTGCTATACTGTCCTTCTGTTATTAGTTGGATACCTCCTTTGATATTTGTGGGTTGTACACCTACATGTGGGTGTGCTTGTGGAAGCTATTCCACAGCTATTCACAAAGTGTGTGACAGCAGACAGAATGATATGCCTGTGAGTTTGTGACACTTGCAGGCGTCAGATACTCTCAGGTGTATCTTTTATCAGCCTCAGGGAATGGTTCATATCAGTGGGATACACCCGTGATATATTTCAGATATTCTGCAGTTGTGACTGTGGGGTATTTTGAGCATGTGTATTAATACACCATTTGTGACATGCAAGTAGTGCATACTTTCAGTAGTTGACAGTTACCATTACGTGGGATAAAACACCTTTCTGCCTACTGTTAGTACATTTCACAGGGAGTCAGTGGGGCACAGTTAGCATTTGTTTTCAATTCGGGGACATCCCTGTAAATCAGTCACAGTTGCGAGGTCTGGCCTCTTACCTGTTCAAATATGGCAGTGTTTATCCTGCTCTGATAGTGTGTGTGGTTTGCAAGATGCTACTGTCACATTATTACCTACTAGCTACCGACTAGCATGGCTGTTTCTCTTCTCACACTAATGTTATACAAATCCACAAGAATTGCCAGTAAAGATACAAGGAAAGCTTTGTGTAATAGCCTTCCTATATTCCCTTTACATTCAGTCCTACTATTTCATGATATATTGCTTTCAGCACAAAGTTCTTGTATATCAGTCATGGCTTAGTGGTAAGTCATGCAGACTAGTGTTTCCAAGGTCCTGGGTTCGAGACTGACAGAGGAATTTTATTTTGCTGCTGAGCAGACTACAGGCCTTGTCATTCAGAGTGACTAAGCCACTTTTAAGCAGTTGTAAGCGGGTTAGCGCTGGTTTGCGCGGAGCTCACGCATGCGCACTGTCGCTTAGCTTCACGCACACGCAGCTAAGCACACAAGCGCACACCCGCTTACAACTGCTTAAAAGTGCTTACCCTCGTGCACACCCGCGCTAATTTCTTTGAAATAAAAGAAAATGGGGAGATAGAAAAGTGGTGAAAAAGGGGGCACAAAGAGGGTAGGACAGTAGGAAAACAAGCTCGGGATTTGCAGGAAGGATGTAGGAAAGGCCCATAGCTGCCCATTTCCTTATCAGCAACAGCTGTGCATATGTCTGTAATTTGGTGTGAAATTTGAAACCTTCCACCTCTGAGAGAGGGGTGAGGACAACAAAATATGTTGTACAGCCAGTTGTAATTACCACTTCACATGTCCAGCAGACATGTCTGCAAAATGGGCATATATGTATGGGGCGTAATTTTTTTGCGGGAACAGAGTGCCCTTTTTTTATTTTGTTTTCAGGTGAGAGTGGAATATGAGGTACAGGAAGTAGGTATATTTGGGGAGGTAGGTAAGGGAGGTTAACAGACAAGACAAACAAGATGCATACAGGGGCAGAGTATGACACATGTGGGGGGGAAACACAATTGACGGGGACGGATGTTGGGATATCGCGAGCCCATGAGCCCACAGATGGCAACAGTGGAACTGAGATCCCCACCCATGGGCAGTTGCCACTGTGCCTTCACAGCTCAGGACGGGGCTGTGCTGGGGGCTGTGTAGGAAGGGCAGCAGGGACACCCATGAGTTGTGCCACCCAAGCCTCAAGCTGGCGTAGGGGTTCAAGCACAGAATGCCTGATCTCGCTACGCACCACAGACCGGACACTTTGGAGGGTGAGTGGACGGTCTCCTCCGGCCACGCTTGCAGAGGGGGGACGAGCCCCATCCCCTGCAGTGCTTCCACCCGAAGGTGGCACAGGGCCACCGGAGGAGGTTCCAGTCTGGGCACTAGTGCCAGGTGCACTCGCCAGCTTAGGTGGGAGAGGTGGGCCTGCTGGAACCCGCCTTCCCTGTTGTCCTATGTTTAGAAATATTTTATGACATTTTGGGTTAGTAATAAACAATACCATTCAAAATTAGTTGTAACAGCATGCATCAGTATTCCCATTAACCAAACACCCATGAATTCCAAACATTGAACAGCAAGCATAACACATGCATATTTTGAACAACAGTACACAATCCAACAGCATGCAGGGTCGATTGATGGCAACATGCCATCAGGTTTGGATATGTGAACAGGGCACATGCAGCAACGTACGTGCAAATATGTTTGAACCAACAGGACAAATGTCCATAGGAATTAATTGTGAATACACATACCCAGTTTGTTGTGGAATGGCATTATTTGTGAATATAGGGTACGGTGAAGAAATATTTCATTAACAACTTCAACTACATATACATATGCTGTACATCTCTAGTAGCTGCAGATATATATACCCTACAGGTCTTAGTACAGTTTCCTATATGTAACCTTAGAAATGTTGGTGATGGGACTGTTACTGCTGCATTAATATACATTGCATTTTTATTCATACACATTCATATCTGGCTATGTTCAGGTACAGCATCCTGCTACATTTCATTTATATGGCTCTAGACAACTGTGGATGTTCATTATTTCATACAGCCATACCTTCTCCATATTGCAAGGGTACAGCAACATATACAAATTGTGGGACAGACACATTCCAGCTTCAGTACTTTATTTCAAACATTTCACTTTTGGTTGTGGCTGTCTCATTCATGTCATTATGTACTGACTGCAGTATACTTTATTCAGAAGTTATAACAGCTTTCTTGGTCGATTCATACCTCTTTCTCATACTCTCACTTGTTTTATTTTTACAATTCAAGATGGTACTTTATTCTAGGTGTTATTAACATGTCATACTTGATTACAACAATCCTTTCCAACAGACTCACTTGTTTCATATGGCAGATTTTCTAAGGGGATGTATTTGACGCATGTCTATTGTCTTTAGCTTGTTTACCACTGATTTTCAAGCTGCAGCAGGTTATCTGATATTACACTTCAGGTGGGTAATCACTATTTCAGACTTGTTTACTTTTTATTTCTGGATTACAGGCTGCATCGCTTATCTAATCATACAGTACTAGCAGAATCTTTCTTCTAGTGTTATTTGAACTTTATTAATATGTAACTACAGTGAACTCTTTTACAAGCTGTCTCACTTATATTGTATAACAATTACGGAAATATAATTACTAACCTGCCTGGTGGTGCAACCGCTCCAGCCTATCACCATAGGCTCGCCGATTCGCAGAACGC
The DNA here is from genome assembly GCF_019279795.1 of Protopterus annectens. Classification (NCBI taxonomy): domain Eukaryota; kingdom Metazoa; phylum Chordata; order Ceratodontiformes; family Protopteridae; genus Protopterus; species Protopterus annectens. The sequence continues at coordinate 820,947,981 of NC_056735.1, read as the reverse complement.
ACACCTGCAGCTGTAATATAAATGAAGTAATATTGGAACATACATCTCCATAATATCAGCTAGGATAATTCCTTACATACATAATTACATGGATACTTTCTCAGTAGTGGGGCGTTGGGCATTTGCCGGGCCTCCTGGATCCAACGGTTCAGTTGGTCCTGCTTCCATCTCTTCAGGTCCGCATGGTGGTGACGGACCTGTTCACCAGTCCTTGGTATGCCTGTGGCACTGGTGAGATCATGTGCCAACCAGTTCCACGCCTCTGTCTTATATGCACCCCACAGAACCTGGCCCTGCATGAGTTGAGCCTCATGATCGTGGACTAGGAGCCAAACCAAGTATTTGGACTCCTCAACACCCCACCTCTGTGCTCGGAAGCGACTACCCTCTCCTACACCTGCCATCCTGACTGCAAATAGGTTCCACAATCAGTTATGCTGTGTATTCCCGCCTATGGGGCTTATATATGCCGTTTTTCCCGCACTTATCTGTGATTGGCCATTTTGGAATTGTATCAGCTTCAAAAAACCTGCTTTATCATGCTTCTATTTCCATTCATTCCTATATATATGCTAATACTGCATTTTTCAGTACAGCTGTCATGGCTTAGTTGTTCAGTACTTGGACTATGATGCACAGTATCCTGGGTTTGAGCCTGGGCATTGCTTTTTTTTTATTTTACTACTGTCTAGACAGGCTAGGAGGTGTGTCTGTTTAAAGGTGGCTTTGATACAGGTTGCTCAACGTTGCCCGCCGGTAGGCCGGTTGGCGTGCTGTGCAGCTCTGCGCAAACGGGTTACGCTGGTTAACGCGTTATTTGGCTATCAGCACGCATATTACGCTGTGAGAAATGTTGTGCAACTACGGGCACACACTTTCAGCGTGTTAAAGCACTGCTCAACTCCAGGCACTCATATTACACCTGTTAAACCACTGGTCACCTACGGGCAAACATACTCAGCTTGTTAGAGCGCTACTCAGCTATGGGCACTTATAAAATATTTTATTTTTTTATTGTGTCAGATTTCTTCATAAAAACATGGCCCATTTCATTGCATTTTACTTAAATTATAATTGTATATATATATATATATATATATATATATATATATATATATATATATATATATATATATATATATATATATATACACATATATGTCAGGGGATTGTTTCGTGCTTATTTCACTAAAAATAAAAAAATGATGTTGGGGCTCGAACCGTGACTACCTCCTCTTTGGCCGACGTCTCTATCGCTACGCTATTGCTACTTGGCTTATTTTGCATATTTAGATCTTATATGCTTTTTCAATGACTGCTAACTGTGGCTGAGCAAAGGGCACACCCACGCAAACGAGCGCAATTATGGGCAAACATTTTTGAAATAAAAAAAAAAAATTAAACTGTTCATTTTTACGTTTTACATTTCAGTTGGGTTAATAGTCTGTAGTGGCATGTGTGCTGTTGTGTTTCTTGACATTTCCGCGGACTCGCTCGTGGGAGTTTCCTTTTGGGACTGTGATTCTTCTGGGGGTGTGTCCCTTTGCAGGACTCGCCATGCGGACACGCCCCCTACATTGCTACACAGACCGTGTTAGCCTAGGGTGTGATTCAGCATGCCCTCATGAATATGCATGGCATGCTGACATCACCCCGTTTAACTGCAGCCTCCGTGTAAGACTTGCTAACTCTTACACGGAGGCTTCGTGAATCCTGCAGAATGTCTTTGTACAATGCCTCTGTGCTGCCCTTTTGCAATTTTCTGGTATCCTGGGGCTTTTTCTGATGTACTGCGCATGCGTATGGGACTTGTGTTTCCACGCTTATGCAATACATCAGTGCTGTGCAGAGGTAGCAACGGAGAAAGGAAGATCTCTGTTGCCTTTTTTTTTTTTTTTAATTGAAAATAAAAAAAGAAATTGGGAGACTTTTTATGTTCAGCACAGCCGGGAGAGACAAAATAAAAAGATAATCAGGTAATTTTCTTTAGTTTTGCAGAACATACCTGATTATCCTCTTATTTTTTCTGCGCTGTCTCCCTCGTTTATTTCAGGTCTTCTGTTTTCTTTTTTTTATGCAAAAAAAGAAAGAAAAGTAAAAAAAAAAAATGAGCTATACTAATGGGAAAAAGTCTGGGTGACCAGGCCTTTTTCCATTAGTATATTCTCAGATTTACAATGAACATGCTGGTTGGGCTGGCCAATCAGCATGCTTGTTTTTGAATATTAATGGAAAGTCATTGTATAGTCTTCATCTACATAACTGCTATGGGGGATGTAAACTAAGAGAATAATTTATTGATATGTTTCTCCTGTGTCAATTGGAACCCCCACAGCATGCTGGCCAGTTTCCTTACAAGTTGAGCTAACAGGCAGCACCCGTTTCTTCTTTAACAAACAGGTACTGCATTAATAACCCTGCAGTTAAAGAGCTGCACATTACGGATTATGGACATATTTGTAGTAATTTGACGAATAACTGAGTTATTCATAACCATGCACAAAATAAACATCAATATCAGTAAGTGCAATATTCTTCTCTACATAACTACTATGGGTGAAGTAAACCAAGAGAACAGTTTATTGATATGTTTTCCCTATGTGGCTTGGAGCCCACAGCATGCCAAAATATAAGCATGCTGGTTGGTTTCCTTACAAGTCAAGGTAGCAGGCAGCATATGTTTCTTTTTAACAAAAAAGTACAGCTTTAATAACCCTGCAGTTAAAAAACTGCACATTATGGATTATGGGTATAGTCATAGTTATTTGTTACCATGCACAAGATAAATGTTAATAACAATAAGTGCAATATTCTTCTCTTCGTAACTGCTATTGGTGAAGTAAACCAAGAGAACAATTTATTGATATATTTCCCTTATGTGAATTGGTATCCAGAGCACATCAAAATGTATGCATACTGGTTGGTTTCCTTACAGGTCAAGCTTACAGGCAGCACATGTTTCTTTTTAACAAACAGGTATTGCTTGTATTCGAATTCCTGTAGACAAAGGATGAATATGGAAAGTTACAACAATTATTGGCCGTTATACTCTTAAGAAATAATAGCTATCAACACATAAATGAATACATGTGTAAGCAGCTCCCCTAGACTGCATTAGAGTGAGTCCAACAATTATTTATTTATTTTATTTATTTAAATTTGTTGACCGGGAGTGTCCGACTGGACGTAGGTCCATTTTCAGCGGAGGCCCGGGGAGAAAAGCTCCACAGTAAAATAAACAGACAGTAGTTACATTGGATTACATAGCGATTAACAATTTAACATAGCAATTACTTACAACATATTTACAGATGAAGAACATAGTACATCAGTAGACAACTAGAATCTTTATCTGTGAAGTACATAACAGACATTAACAAATGTTAAATGAGAAGTTCCTGCTGTATAATAAGTACTAGGCTTATGAGCATCTGAGCTTGCTATAAGCAAGGTAGTTAGTGGAGTGGAAAGAAAGGTAGTGGTTGGATGGGGTGGATGATACTAGAGTGGGAGTTGCAAGGGCATAGCCAGCATGTTTTTAGGTGTGCTTTTAGTAAAGTTTTAAAGTGGGTGCATGATGGTATGGAGGTAATTGTGGGTGGGAGTGAGTTCCATAATTTGGCTATGGCGCAAGAGAATAGTGCTTCACCAGCAGAGTTATTGGCTTTAGTGATCTGCAAGTGATTTTTGTTGCTGGATCTTAGTGGTCTGGTGGTGCGATAGGGTTGGAGTAGATTCTGGAGGGATGGGACATTTAGTGGATGGTTTACTAGTTTGTGGGCGAGTGAGAGTTGATACCACTGAAGGAGGTGAGGGAGTTCAAGCCAGCCCAGTTCAGCAAGTGAGAGACAGTGGTGATTACGGTAGGATGCCCTTGTGGCTTAATTTGGCAATTTTGTTGTAGCAGGTCACTAGCTTGTTTAGATCACATTGCCTTAGTTTGGTATATATTGGAGAGGCATAAAGTAGGGTGGAGATAAGGTGGGAATTTGCTATTGAAATCTTTGCTGCTTTGGTGAAAAATTGCTTATTTCTGTATAACTCCTAGTTTTGTGGACTTTTTATGGTCATGGATATGTGAATGTCAAATTTTAGTTTATTGCCTATTTCCACTCCTAGCAATTTGGTGTGTTCAGTTGGGTATATAGTGGTGTTGTCTTTGCTGTGATGTTAAAGTGAGAGTTGTTTTGAGTATGTTTGGTGGGTTGGAAGATGAGTAGTTTAGTTTTGTTTGGGTTGAGTATTAATTGGGCATCGGATAACCATGTTTCAACAGAGGAAAAAGGCTTCCTGTGTGACTTTTTGCAGTTTGGGTAGGGACTGGGCTGAGCAGATGATGGTCGAGTCATCTGCGTATTGTATGAGTGTGCCATGTTTGGTGGCAGAGGCTAGATTATTGGTGTAAACAGAGAAGAGTAGGGGTCCAAGGATGGATCATTGTGGAACCCCAATGGAGACAGGTAGTTGGGGAGATATGTCATTCTGGCATACAACGGATTGTTGGTGGTCAGACAGGTAACTCTGAAACCAGTTGGTGACTGATTGTGAGAAGGATAGGTTACTGAGGACAGAGATAAGTTGTTTGTGTGGGACCATGTCAAATGCTTTAGATAAGTCTAGGAAAGTAGCAGAGGAGAGATAGCCATTGTTTTTATGCTGAAGGGTAGTGTTAGTAAAGGAGAGTAAGGCAGTGGTGGTGCTATGGTTTGGTCGGAAACCATGCTGAGTAAAGGAAAGGAGGTTGTTAGTAAGGAGGTAGTCTGAGACCTGAGAGTGTATGCATCTCTCTAGTATTTTGGAGTGGAGAGAGAATAGCTATGGGGCGGTAATTGGTTAGTTATGTGGAGGGTCCGCCTTTGTGGAGGGGAATTATATGTGATACTTTCCACAGTTTGGGAACATAATTTTCTGACAGAGATCGGTTAATCAAGATGGATACTGGGTAGGCCAGAGCATCAGCTGCGATTTGTAGGTATTCACTTGGGAGGTTGTCTGCTGCAAATTTGGTGGGTTTAAGTTTAGTTAAGAGTTTTTTTTATGTTGGAGGTAGGTACAGGAGAAAAAGAGAAGGCAGTGGGGAGATTACTAGTTGAAGGTGTGGGTTGGAGGGGAGGGTGGTTGTGTTGTTTAGCTAGTGATTGTATGGTTTGGGTGAAGTGTGTGTTGAATGAGGTAGCAATATTTTCTGAGGAGTGAGGAATGTTAGGAGGAGGGGTACTGACTTTACCTGGGTGGAGGATGGAGTTTATGGAGGACCAGAATTGTTTGGGGCTGTGTTGTGTGGAGTCTAGGGCAGACTGGTAGTATTGGAATTTGTCCTGTTTTATTAGCTTTTGACTCTATTGTAGTTCTAGGAATTTCTGTCTAGCTGAGGGGGTTTTGGTTTTGTGCCAGTGCTCTCAGGCTTTATCCCTGTTTTTCATTTCTGACTTAGTGGTTTTCTGTAGCCATGGGGAGGGTTGTGCTTTGGTTCTGGAAAATCTTATGGGGCATGGTAATTAAGGATGTTCAGGAAGGTAGTATTAAAAATTCAACTGCGTCATCTAGACTGAGGTACTTTAGAGGATGCCAGTTACATTCTTTGAGGGATGAGATGAATGTGAGTGGGTTAAAGTTTAGTTTTTTACGTATTTGACGGTAGATGACAGGTTTAGCTTGGTATAGGTATTTTTTGAGTAGGAATGTTGGGGAGTGATCACTGAGGCTATCTGATAAGTAGCCTGTTATATATGACTGGGGGCTCTTACTGACTAGTATCCAGTCCAGGGTAGTGTGATTGCTGGAGTTTTTATTTATCCTGGTTGGTGACTGGACTAGTTGGGTTAAGCCATGAAGGTGTACATGATGGGTTGGATTGTTGCCAGAACAGGATTGCCAGTCAATATTGAAATCACCTAAGATGATAATTTCTTGGGGGGAGATGGTGGGTAGACCAGCTGAGGAGGTTTTCTAGTGGAGGGATGTTTTGGCCAGGTGGGAAGTAGCATCCAATTATGTTGATGGTTTTGTTTTGGTTAATTTTGAGGTTGGTATATATTATTTCTTCATTGCCTATTTGTGGAGCTGATGATTTTAAGATATGGATGTTTAGATGCTGTTTAAATATTATAGCTACACCACCTCCTTTTTTGTTTAGCCGGTCTACTCTTAGTATGCCGTAACCTGTAGGGAGTATTTGCTCACTGGTAATGTGAGGTTTTAGCCAGGTTTCTGTCAGGATGACTATATCTGGGGAGTACAAGTCTATGGTGGCATGGAGTTCATGGACTTTATTGGATATACTTCTAATATTTAGGCTTAGTAGGAAGTCACTTGGCTTTCTATTGGTTGTAATATGGGAGAAGTTGTGGTTTCTAGTCTGATTATGAGGATTGGGGTTGGAGATGGTAGGGCCAGAGTTGGGGTGGATGTCTCCACTTAGGGCTAGTTTTGATATGCATGAGATTATTAGTTTTCTCAGTTTTTGAATGTGTTTGTTTATAAGGGAAACTTTATGATTGTGCTCTGTGGGTAATAGGTATGGTGGGAGGGTTACTGTGTTAAGTTGTAGGGATGCTTTATGTTTGAGTAATATAGTTGGTAGAATATGTGGGGGGTGCATAGGGATGGTTCATGAGCTGATGGGAGGGGAGCTGAGTGTGGGTGAGACATGAGTGGTGGTGTGAGTAGTAGTACAGTGGTAGAGGTTGAGTGGGGGAATGAACAGTTTAATAAACATAGCTGACTCCATGTATCACATTACTTTATCCATAGTTTACTGTTATATATTTGGCTTGAGATATTAAAAGTTGTACATTATGTTCTGTGTTGTCTCTCTTTTTTCATTATATTATAGTGTAGAGATAGGAATGTGTTACATTAATGTGTGTCCCTTATTGTTTGCCATACATTAACACAGCAATCTGAATCTGTATGCATACGTATGTCAGTTGTGCCCTGAGCTGATGATCCTTGTTGTGATAAATGTGTCTATGTTCATAATGTTAGATATTATGATTATGGTGTTATGTCTGATGATCATTGTGTATATCTAGTGGGTAATTACCATTACACCAATCTGTGCTGATGTGGTGGGGCAACACCTGAACATCAGTGTTTAATCTGTGTACTCATGTACGTGTGGATTGTCATAACTCAAAGTTGTGAGTCAGACACTGCCATGTTGCCTGGGCCTGCACTTGTGGTAGTACCCTACTTTGTCTACCCCTGTGTCTTCTGCCAACTATGTCCTCCTTCAATATCTTTGGGATGTCATTTTCAGACATCTGGGGTTCTTGGGGTAGTTCACCCACACCTCCAGCTGGAAGACTGACGTGCTCTAGTTAGCATGTTGTACAGTATGGCAAACACTATTATCATCTGTGCTGTCTTCTCAGGTGTGTATTGCATTGCACCCTCGGATGTGTCCAGACAACTGCACCTAGCTTTCAGTACAGCAAACACATTCTTTATGGTGTTTCTGGCCTTTGCATGTGCTCTATTGTAGGCCTCCTGTGCAGGGTTGGATGGTTCACAGTATGGTGTCATTAGCCACGGCTCAAGTGGATAACTGCAGTCACCTGTTGTGGAGAATAAAAACACATTTGGCCAGCATGGATATTGTTGGGAGGGGTATTCTTAATTTACATCTTAGCTGTGTTCCTGTACTTACCTAGTATTAGTCCATCTGGTATTTCACCTTGCTGGAATGCAGTCCTTAGTCCACTTTCCCCTCCATATGGCAGTATCATAGTAGACACTTTCAGGGTGTGTGGCCATTATGTTTCTTTTTGTGCCTGTGCTGCACACACAACTTGGCAGTTGATGGATGGCCAGCCCTTTCTGTTTATGTGTCAGTCTGCTTCAGGATGTGCTGGTGTCTCACTGGGTATGTGTGTGCAATCTACTGCACTGAATACATGGAGGAAGTTTGCAATGCTATAAATCTTGTGCATTACAGTTCTCTTCTCTATGGGGAAGGTGGAAAGTGTATGTAGTCATGCACATTGTTGTACATTGCTTCCAGAAATTTTGCAAGGATACATCTGACAGCTGTCTGTGACACTCCCACAGCATCCCCCATGTGTCTCTGAAATTTCCCAGATTCAAGTGCAACCAGGCTGAAACATACTTTGGTTTCAAAGGGGATGGGAGTTTCCTTGCAGGGTGCACACAGACATGTGTGGGGTACACATGTTGCAGACAACCTGCACCAATTGTCTGTCTAGCCGGCACCTGTCAATTATTTGCTGCTATGACAACTGGTTTAGTTGCAGCCGTGCTCTGACACCAGCTGGCTGCCTTCTAGATCACACAGCCACAGCCTCATTTATGGACTGTATCACTACAATCTGTTGCAGTTCATTAACTGTAGGTTGCATTTTTATGTTTTTTTTTGGTATTGTTATGGAATTCAGAGGAATCCATAGTAGTAGCTTTTGATCCTTGAGGTCCATAAAGCATATGCTTAGAATTTCAGAAACGGAGTCAACATGGCAGTTTGTCACATTTAAGATGCATTGGGTGCACATCATGTGTTTTGTAATTAGATGGGCATGCATGTAATCTGTAATTATCCTATGGTGAATAGCTAAGTAGCCTGTGTGCCTTCATTGTGTTTTCTGAAATCACTTCCACAGCAGGTGGGCTGAAGTCTTCCTTCAGTGTGCTGCATTGTCTGTTGCAAACTTTAAGGAATCAGGACCATTGTCTTTTCAGATTGTCTAAGAATGTAGAACTGGCATTTCTTTTAATTGACTTATTCAGATCTTTACTTACCTTAGTCGTACAAAGACGTTTTTTGGTCCATTTACATTTTTTCAAAATGGAGGAGGTGAAAAAAGCAGAGCTTTTACTAAGTAATCAAAACTGTATTCCTTAAAAATATTCCAAATCATATCTCCACCATATTATTGCAAGGTGATAAAATTTCGATTGCTGCTTATTCAATGAAGACAGAAGGTTGTCACTTTAAAGAGATAGCATGAAAAATGACAGATGACTGCCGGTTTGATACTGTGCTTAATTTTTGTAGTTAAATAAAAATTATACAATGACTAGCTATTAATATTCCAAAAAGAGCCCAATCAGCGTGCCCATTGTAAATCCTAGCATATACCAATGGAAAAAGATGAGGTTGTGCGGACTTATTTTCCATTCGTATATACTGTAACGTTTACTTTTTTTTTTGTTAAACAAAAATAAAAAAAATCTGAAATCCGGACTCTGGGCATACCAGAGAGACAGGAAAGAGAAAATACTAGGAAAATCAGGTACGTTATTTAAAACTAAAGACACATACCTGATTTTCCTTGTATTTCCTCCATTCTGTCTCTCTCCTGCCCCTAAACTGTCCAAAACATTTTTTTTATTAAAAAAAAAGAAAAAGAAAAAAGGAGCAACTGGAGACCTTCTTTTTTCCATTGCTTCCTTTGCACAGCACTGATGTACTGCATAAGCATGGGAACCCAAGTCCCAAATGCATGCGCAGTACATCAGACAAAGCCCTAGGATACCGGAAAAAGGCAGAAGGACACCACAGAGGCATTATACAAAGACATTATTTAAGAAAAGTAAGTTTTTTTCTTAAATAATGTCATTGTATAATAGCAATAACCGACTCTGTGGTGTGGTGTATTGAAGATTTACCCACGGTTGGCTTTATTTAATCATTCAGGCTTTGGCCTTGTGATTAACCCATACCAACCATGGGTAAATTTTCAATATACCACACAGATGTCATTGGTTATTGCTTAAGTATTCAACAACTTGCATATAAAGTGTTGGCAGTATAACTCATTACTGTTCTAAATATTAAAATAAAAAATCACCAACAGCTATCTGTTTGGAAAAGGTATTTACTTTAGCTGTTTATAACACTTTATTGAGCTTAGTAAAAGCATAGCTTCAATGTGTAAAATTGTGAGTGGTGACCAACAGTGAAAACTCTAGAATCTTTGCTATTTAGCCTAGGTTATTCAGGCTGAGAAAATTTGTTTCTGAAACAATGTGAGACTTAAACAGGATAGGACAGGAAAGGAAAGGAGGATCTTCATGATCTATGGCAGGGAAACAAGAGGAGAAGCAAATAATAAAAGGTACTGAGGGGTTCTGAGCACAAGCAACATATATGTGGGTATTACAAGGAAAAAACTAACTCGTGGGCAAGGATAATTACCTCCTAATAAGTCAAGTTGTTAACCAATTGTTGTTGGTGGAACTCCTTCCTTTGAAAACATATGTGATGATGCAATAGTGAAACCACAAGGAAAGTAAGAAACTGCTCCTCTAAAGAGTTAAGTTGTTTTGCTTACCCAAAATATTTTGCAGTTATATGTAAATCATGACCCATTAAATACAATGCTATATTTTGTGGGTGTAGGTATTAGAGAAAAAAATGAGTAAATAGTGAAACTCAGAAATGGAAAAAAAAAACACAGTATAATCTTCATATTTTGTAAATTAATTTGTAACATCAGCATGAAGAGTGTAGTAGAAACTGAAATGAACTTTAAAATAAAAGACGCTTCCAAAAGTGACCAATATACTTGAAGAACAAGCACCTAGCACATAGAGTTTGACTTCCAGTGAGTTCATTTATTGTTATAAAGGGCATTTTGACTTCACTCCCTCATGATTCACATCAAACTGGCACAAATAAATCCAGTTTTTTAGCAGTTATGTACATTTTTACATTTTATTTTCCTGTCCCAATAATGTTGCATCCTAGTTGTTGCAGAGGTTTTACCCCTTTTCTACTGTCATAGAATGTTTTATTATTTAAATAGCCTTGATTTTTGAAAAAGAGGGTACTTCACCTTGGAATCTTCACCCCCCCCCACCATCTTACTCGTGTGATAACCCCAGCCCTCCCCCCTGGGCACTAACTGTAACCAAACACATTACGTTGTTAAAAACACTCTCCCCGTCAGTACCACTACTCAAAACAAAAAGGTACAGAACACAGACACCACAAAACATGCACAACACCCACTTTATCCCTATATCTAACCTTACTCTAGCCATAATATGTGAACACCAGCATATTTGCAGCAACTACTATAACACATTCTTACACATCTTCATAACCACCAAGTTTTCATTTAAACATTAATTTTTCTGCACCATCATGCTTAACTATACTATCTAAATCTAAATTCAGCCATGTGTAATTCACTCAAATGAGCATTCACTCTTTTGTGCATTCTCTGTTTTTTACACTGCAAAGAAGAACTCTCTTTTGAATGTGCATTCTACCTTTCGAGTTATACTTGAGATGTGCGTGTGTGCATGTGTGTGTGTGTGTGGATGTGTGTGTGTGTGTGTGTGTGTGTGTGTGTATACACACACACATCTATCTATCTACATATATATATATATATATATATATATATATATATATATATATATATATATATATATTGGTCAACATGTTTTAGTTGACTTATTTTGGTCAGCTAAAGTTTACCATTGCTTAGTTGACAGGTGTACGAGATTGCTTACTTCTTGGGGGATTGGGGGATATGCCCTTTCCCTGATATTGTGCAGTCTCAGACTTTGTACATATAATTAGTATGGGGTGTGGGGGCAGGGGGCTTGCCCACCTGCAAAAAACATTGTTTTTTTAATTTTAATTTTGTATACACAACATTTATTGTATAGGCTTTTTGTTGTTGACATTAAGCATGTTAACATGTGAGCCTGTCAAATGTTTATCATATACTGATCACTGCTATAATAACCTTAGGTGTATGGGTTATATCCAGACAAGGTTATAATCACAAGCCAGCTTCCAAAGCCTCAAGGCACTTTCCACGTGCCCAAACTGTTAGGCAGCTTGAATTGAGCTGACTAAAAGACAAGTTTGGATGCCAAGCCCTTCAGAGCTTTACTGCCATATAAGAGTACACTCCTTTGAGGCTTTTGAGGATCAAAAGTCGGCTTGTGCTTTTCCTTTGCTGGACAGATAAGTTCCCTTTGGGGAAAATCTCCCATTCAGTTATCTTTGTTAATTATTACTACTTTCCTCTTCAGGAAAGTTATTTTAAAGCTAGGAGTTTGTGTTTTAATGGACTGTCATGAGACTGTGTTGTATTTTTAAATGATCGTTCTTTTTTCCTGCCATTTTAAAAGTTGTTTAAAATATTTAAAAAAACATTTTTCTGTAGAGAAATTATATTTATTTTACTTTTTCGGGCTTGCAAATGTTCTAAAGTGTTTTTTTTACTATGTTTTTGTGTGAAAAAAGTGACATTTAAAGACTTCAATTTTTTACTGGCTTTTCCTGCTTGTTTTCCCTGAGAAACCATTTTTGGCTTGACCATGAATCAAACAGTCAGTCCCAAGATCAGTCCTTCTTCCAGCCACAAAAAGAAAAAAAGTTAATCAAACAGCTTTTGCTACCTTAGCAGGCTAGCAATTTGCTTTGGCCACAGCTAAGTTACTCTGTCTAAAGATTGTTCATCAGTGTTCTAGATGGCTGTGAAAGGAGAGTCCTCCTCACCAGGAGGTTATTCTCCATCCACCAGATCAGATTCTTTTATTTTATTTCCACCTGACCTTCATTACATGCTATTCCAGAGAGTGATAGAACCAGTTCCTCCTTCCCAAGTTGGGAAGTGTTTTTGTTCAAATATGTTTTTAGTGTCAAAGAAAGAAGTTACTTGGGGACCAGTTCTAGATCTTTCTTCTTAGACCTGTTTGTGATAGTGCCTAACTTCCAAATTATGGCACTTCACAATTTGTTACCTCTTCTTCCTTATTCTGGTTTCATTGTAACTCTACATTTAAAAGATGCGTATCATCACATTCCTTTTCATCCATACTTTAGGCATTTCTTAAGATTTGTGTGTCTGGATGACTTTATCAATTCTCTGTTTTACCCTTTAGATTATCCACTGCACCAAAAGTATTCACTAAGTGGCTATCTCTAGTTATACCTTGCTGCAGGCTACTGGGTATCCATTTTCTTTTTTCTGTACTTTGATGACTTGCTTATTTTTACAGAGTCTTTTTCAAAGTGTCAGGAATCTTTCACTTAGGTGAGAGATCTTTTACACAAGCTGAGTTTCAAGAGAACATTCAAAAGTCCTTGCTGACTTCTACACACAGAATTGTTCAAAGATCTTTTCTTCCAGAGGAAAACAATAGATCTATATCTAGATCTATTTCTAAGGTTTTCCACTCAGACTTGGGTCTCATGGCATCTACAATTCTCATGACAACCTAGTAAAAACTCCACATGAGAAAAACAGAATGGTATCTGAAGTCTCTTTGATCCCAGCATCAGTATCCCTTGTATTTTCAAATCACAGTGCTGGGGTTTCTCAGTAGAAAAATTACTTTGTGTAGACAGCAAATATCCCTACATTCAACTCTCTCCTTATCCCCCACCCCCTGTTCTAAAGTAGTCAGTCATCGCAGATGTCTTGAACTTTGCTTGGGGAGCAGTTTCAGGAGGGCTAATAGTGCAAGGTATGTAGGAAACCAAGGACAGATGCAAGCAGATAAATATGAAAGAGATGCTTGCCCTGATCAAGGCTATCAACTCTCGGAATCATCGTTAATTCCCAGAACCTCTCCAGATTGTTTTAGACAATACCACAATCATGTGGTACAGCTTCAAGGAGGGGGAAACCAGGTTGTGCAGCATTTGCAGAGTAGCCATGTTAGCTTGCGAAATAACTTCACAGTACACTTTCACTCTAAAGACATCCATCATTCTGCAGAGCAATATTGTGTGGTAGGCAAGCTGAACTAGATTGGGCAGACCCTCATGTATGCAAACTAGATCAGGGGTATCCCAATATTTGATATGTCTGTCAGGAGTTCCTCTAGTAGACCCATTTGCCTCCTCTGTAAATAATCAGCTGACAAGATTCTGCTGCAGGACTTCATAGTAGAAGACCAATGTCTTTTTTTTTTTGACAGCAATGTTCCTGTATGCTTTTCTACCCTTTACACTGATATCCAGGGTAACTCAGAAAATTCAGAAGGAATCCCCCAAGATCTTTGTGCTGATTCCATTTTTGGCCCAGGCATCAATGGTTCTCCCTTCTTGTGGAAGTGGCTAGGGGTGGTTACCACAAGCTTCTTCACAGAATGGATCTACTCGCACAAGATCAGGGATGTTTTATATACCGACCCCAATCAACTTCAACTGACTCCCTGGATGATAAGGCCTTATTCTTCTTTAGGCACCTAGTTACTGATGATGTGTGGCAGGTACTAATGGAGGCAAGAAAGCCTGCTACTAGAGAATCATATATTAGCAAATGGAAAAGGTTTTTTAGTTGGTGCCAATAACAACATAACCAGCACCTCTTCAGGGCTAGTTGCTCTCTGCTTTTACAATATTTGTGTGAGTTATTTTGCTATGGCTTTTCTTACTCCTCCATCAAGGTTCAGTTATTAGACATTTTAACGTCTTCCCATGGATCCTCCTCTTTCAAGGCTTTTTCATGTCATATTGATTTTGAAAAGGGGTTTTGCTTAAGAGGTCTACAGGAACACCAATGTGGTCTTTCATTGGGATCTTAATTTTGTGTTAGGGAAGCTAACATTTGCTCTGTTTGAACCAGCTAATCTAGCTGACCCAAGGTTTTAAGGTTTTTAACCTGGAAAACAAATGTACTTATTGCTTTGACCTCTGCAAGAAGAATATATGAGTTTCAAGCTCTTATGCTGAGTCAAACCTGAATCATTTTCCACAGAGATAGGGTTTCTTTAAGAAATAATGTGTCTTATATAGCTGGAGTAATATCTGAGTTTAAACCAATCTTTCCATTTCCCTCACTTTCTTTACTGATCTTAAAAATACGAGGGAAATGATATGCCATACATTGGATGCCCACTGACATCCCAAGTACTATCTTGCAGAACTATATCTCTCAGATCTTCGTATGAATTGTTTATTTCTTGTGGAGGTAAGAAGGGACAACCTGTGTCAATACAGTGTTTCCAAATGGTTGTCTAAGGCTATTACCCTTTTTATACTCACCACAATATTTTTTTTCCAGGAAGGGTCAGGGTCCATTCTACCAAGGCCTTGGCTTGATGCAGCACTTTTTGGAAAGGGCTGTATTCTGGAAGTATTCTAAAAGCTGCAGCTTGGTCCTCTGTGCACACTTTTACAAACCAATTTAAGCTTGGTTCCTTTTCTCATTCTAGATCAAGTTTTGCAATCTCCATGTGTTCCTGGACTCTTCTCTGTCCACTTCCTAAATTTAGTAATCTGTGGGTAATCTATTCATATAGCTAAGACTACTACAGCAATGATCAATATGACGAACACAGTACAGTTGTGTAAGTAAACCTACCATAACAGTAGATGTTTGAATGATCATTGCTGCAGTAGTCGCTCCCTCCTTCCATTCTTTTTATTTATTTATTTTTTGCTTTGTTATTTATGCCAAGGTGTGGCTGTTTATTTTTTTTGTTCTTCCTAGCATTGCCCTTTCAGGGATTAGCCTTCCCTCTTTGTTGGCAGGAAAGTCCTGTAGGGTTTGTTGCCCAAACTTGTCTTTCAGTCAGCTTAGTTTGAGCTGCCTAATAGTTTGGGGCATGTGGAAGGTGCCTTGAAGCTTATAAGCTGGCTGGCTGTTATATCCTTGGCATGATATAACCCATATAGCTAAGTCTACTGCAGCACATTGGTTGTACCATCTGAACTAAGAAGAGTATGCTTAGGTTTTCCCTTTGAAACCCTAGGGACTATTATTTTTGACTTGCTATTAAACAGACTGCAAGGAGTCAGTATCAACCTATCCCAGTTTGGCTTGTTCAGAAATTAATAAAGCAGGAAATTTCATTCAGTAAATTAAGAAAACAGTTTGCTAGACTGTCACATTTCCTAGCCCCATAAGGCATTGTTCTGGCTTATTTATTTATTTAATTTCAGTTTGTTAACCGTGAATGTCCATTTGGTCAAGGTAGCCCATTTTCAATGGAGGCCCGGGGAGAAAAGCTTCAGACAGAAAGACAATATACAATATACAATGTATTAGTACAGCATATGAGAACAACAGTTTAACAGTCAATATACAGCAAGGCAAGATTTTACATATCTTGAAATATATGAGCTGAGTCAATCACTTATAAGATATTAGCAAAAACAATACATTTATGTTCATTTAATACACTACATGTATTTAGGCAAAGGAATTTTAGAGAGATGAACTGAAGTAGTGGCAGAGATTAGAGTAGAATAGAATAGGGATAGGTATCAGGAATCAGGTAGGATGGGTACAGGAGCTCTCCCAGAGGGAGTAGAGATCAGAGTGGAGTAGGGTTTTAAAGGATGGTAGGTTAGGGGTAGTTCTAATGTAAGGGGGAAGAGAGTTCCATAATCTGGCAATGGGGAAGGATAGTAGAAGTTGCTCTGGTGCATGTAAAGGCTTGTAAAGTTCTAAGAGGTTCTGATTTGTGGATCTAAGTGTTCTATGTGACTGGTGAAGTTTTAGGGAAGAGGAGAGTGATGGACAGTTAGAAGGTTTGACAATTAACTTGTGTGCTGTAGTTTGTTGAATGAAATTTAGGTAGCTTGGGAGTTCCAACCAATTTAGAGCATGTAGGGAGTTGCAATGGTGAGGAGAGGATTTGGATCCTGTGACAAACTTTGAAATTTTATTATAACATGAGGAAAGTTTAGATTTTAGGGATGATTGGAGGTTAGAGAGTAGCGGAGCTCCATACAAAAGGGAGGGTAGGAGGTAGGTGGTAGATAGGAGTTGTCTAGACAGAGAAAGGTAGCGCCTGTGTCAACAAAGCATACCAAGTTTTTGATGAGTCTTTTTAATATTGGTTTGTAGGTGGATATCAAATTTTATCTGGTCATCGATAAGAACGCCCAGAAGTTTTGTACTGGGAACTATTTCAATAGTTGTTTTGTTTAGGCTAAGTATAGAGAAGGATGCTTTGTCAGCAACAGTATGTCTAGAAGGGGTAAAGATCATTATTTTAGATTTGGAGGCATTTAGGGCTAGGTGATTGTCAAGCATCCAGGACTCAGTAGAGGAGAAGGCTTCTTGCATAAGGTTTATTAGTAAAGGAAGAGTTTTGGCTGAGCAGATGATAGTGGAGTCGTCTGCGTATTGCACCAGTTTAGCATTGGGGATCTTTTGGTGGAAGTCATTGATGAAAATGTTAAATAGTAAAGGACCCAAAATAGAGCCTTGGGGTGTGAAGGAAAGAGGAAGTGCAGTAGTTCCATTTTACAGCTTGTTCCCTGGCTGAGAGATAGCTGGAGAACCATTTGATAGACAAAGAGAAGAGATTAAGATGGGAAAGTTTAGAAGGTAGACGCACATGAGAGACAGTGTTGAAAGCTTTAGATAAGTCAAGGAAAAGCGTAGAAACTATGTTCCCAGAGTCACGAGCAGAGTTAATGATTTTGAGGAAGGAAAGAAGGGCAGTGGTGGTGCTATGTCCTGGTATAAACCCGTGTTGGGTAGGAGTTAGGAGTTGGTTGTCCAATAGGTAGGGTAATAGTTGGAGGTGAATACATTTTTTGAGTATCTTAGAGATAGGGGATAGGATAGCAATAGGGCAAAAGTTTGAGATTGAACAGTTTGTACCTCCTTTATAGAGGGGGATGATCAAGGCTTTTTTCCAGAGGTATGGTACATAGGATTCCTGAATGGTACATAGGATTCCTGAATGGAGCGATTGATTAGGATGCTGATTGGAAGAGCTATGCCATCAGCAGCTAGTTGGTGAAATTTGGATGGAATGTCATCTGGGGCATTAGAGCAAGGTTTTAACTTTTGTAGGAGCTTTTTAATAGTGTGGGTAGGAATGGATTTGAGAGTAAAAGGGGAGGACTTTGGGTTCATGGATGTTAAGTTTTTGTTATCAGTTAAGTTGGGGGGGATGTTGTTAGGGAAAGAAGAGGTGAGTTTGCCTATGGAGTCAATGAAAAAGGAGTTAAATGGGGTAGCTAGGTGGAGGTCTGGTGTGTCTGGGTCAGGGCAAGGGTGCTCTTTTCTGCCTGGGGATTAATATTGATGAAATACTATTCCAAAATTTTCTGGGGTTTGTTTTATGATTATTTTGAAATTTGCGGTCAGTGGCTATTTGTTTTTTTACTTGATTTCGCAGTTGCTTGTATTCAGCAAGAGAGTTGGGAGTTTTGCATTTTTGGTAGTATTTCCAGATTTTATCTCGGTGATGCATAAGTAGTTTTGTGTCTTTAGTTAGCCAGGGGGCTGTTTTGGATCTGAGTCTTTTGGTTCTACTGGGGGCGAAGTGGTTAAGTATATCAGTGAAAATTCTATTGAAATGTGAGACTGCAGCATCTAAAGGGAGGGACTTTAGAGGGTTCCAGTCTATCTGTTGCCTGTTATTTTTCCATATTTATTAATGATAAGTGCAAACACTGTAAGACCTCATCCTTAATACAGTGTTCAGGTGATTTGGCAATCTTTTGTACTACTGAAAATATTATCACTGCTTAGTCTTTGCTAATGACCTTGAATATTTGCTTAAATATCCTGCATGGTTTTCTTTAATGTTAGCAAAAGTTAAGTGCATGGGTTTTACTGGCAGTTTTTTTCCTAACCAAACAAACCCTCCCCCCGCTAAGGATAATTTATATCTGCTATACTGAAGAAGTAAAAGGCCCCCAGCTTCTTGTAAAGAAAATCTGTATATAGAAACTGTGAGAGAAACATGTATACCCAGCTAGGAACCTCTACAGACAGATGCCCTTCCTAGGAGAAGGTGGTTGCATCAATAATCCAAATTTTGTCTTAAGCAGCATACTGCACAGACTTGTTTGCACATTGTCTTACTAATCTCATACATGTATAATACTGCATGGCAAACTCTACATCCTGGCAGAATAACAGGATTCTTTACTTTCTTTCTATATATCAGTTAAGTTGTCTTAAGCTGCAGAATCTGCTTTACTGATACAGTCTTGCTCTGATATAATACTAGGGGCTGGATTCCATAAAAATTCGTGGAAGATATTTCAGACAGTGCAGCATGCCAAAAGAAGACTTCAGGATGCCTGCTGCAGACATGATTTCAGAAGACACACTGAGGGCAGTCCAAGTACTTAGATATTCAGCGTGGGAAAATCACAGATTCTGCACACGCCCATCTGATTCCAAAATAGATTGTGCATACACAACCCAACTTAAATGTTACAAAATACCACCCCGGCTCTACTTCTGAAATCCTTGGCATATGCTTTATGGACCTCAAGGAATAAAAGCTAATACTGTGGAGTTTGCCGAATTCCATAGCAAAAACAAAACAAAAAACCCCATAAAAATGCAACCTGCAGTTAATGAACTGCAACTGGCTGCAGTGATACAGGACATAAATGAGGCTGTTGGTGTGAACCCTAGAAGGCAGCCACTAGGGTCAGAACAAGGCTGCAACTAAACCACTTGCCAGACCAGTACATAATTGACAGTTTTTCATGCTGAACATTTAAATGACTGATTGTTAATGTGAATCACATTTCCAGTAAATTTCAACATGCCATGTACAACAGTATCAGTCTTCACTGTCCAGTTGTTACTAGGGTTTCCCTTTTTCATGTATTCTTGATTTACCTATTTGATGCTGTTCAATGTGCACACACTCAATTCTGACTCTCTGCTTTGTCTTGCACACACCTTTTTTAATATTGTACACACATATTTGGTTGTGCACTTGCTTACCACAACATGACCACGAGCCTGTGCTGTGGGCTACAGGTGAGGTTTCTTGTAGTGCTATGTGCCTTGCCTTCTTGTATATTGATTAGCAATGCTGCTCATTGCACTAACATGATTGATCAAGTTAGCTTCTGCAGGATGTCTACACATTAATGTATCCCCAGTGCATGAATATAAATTCAAATTGAAACAGAAATAAGACTTTAATAAAAATTAGTATAGAAAAATAAAGGTAGCAAGGATACTATCAGCAAACAAATTTTAGAAAACTGCTGGTGGTGGGGGACATTACTGTTTACGTGTATGTGTTGGGAATTGCCACCAACATGATTACCCCTTCTAAATACCGTTAGAAAGCGCTAAGTATATCATTAACTAAATCACCTTAAAATGATAGGGAAGTGCATTACTCCTTACATATCCTTTTGAGTTCTTGAAGATTTTATTGAAATTATTTTTCGTGTGAATATTTTTGAGGCTGTGTTACCTGGAAAATAGTTTACATATTTGAGAAGCACTGTGTTATTGATATGTAAGTCTTCCCATCTGGAATCATTTACCTGCCAGAACTCTGTTACATAGTGATAGCACCTGTTTCTATCATGCAAAAGGGCTCTTAATATAACTAACCTGAAAACGTCCTGGCAAAACTACACAAAGTTCAAAGTAATCCTGCACAGCAATCAATTAGTCAAAATGGACAGAGGGATAGGTTGCATTTAAATACACTACAACACTTATCGTATATAAATTACTGAATGTAAAATTCAAACTGCAAGAAGTATAGATACTTATTTTACAAGTTCAATAAGGCACTCGAGTAGGGCGGCCACGGTGGTGCAGTGGTTAGCATTGCCGCCTCACAGCAAGAGGTTCTCCGGTTCAATCCTCGGCTGGGGTGCCTTCTGTGCAGAGTCTGCATGTCCTCCCTGTGGTCGCGTGGATTTCCTCTGGGTGCTACGGTTTCCTCCCACATTCCAAAGACATGCTGTAGGTGGATTGAACACTCTAAATTGGCCCTAAGTGTGAGTGTGTGCATGTGTGTGTCCTGTGGAAGGTTGGGTGCCGGGGCTGGCAACTCGACACTGTAAAAACTCCACTGCCAATCATGAGCAGACAAGGTGATCTACTGTGGCGACCCCTAACCAGGAAAAGCCAAAGAAGAAGAATAAGGCACTTGAGTGTTTGCATGCCAGACTGGCCTTAACAGTGGTGGGGCCACTCAGCTGATATGCCCACATCTACCACTCCAACACTCCTGCCACTTGCTGGTTTCCTGGACCCAAGACTATTTCAGATTAAGTATCAGGAATATATATTAGGAAAAAAAAAAAGGACGAAGGAAGAATTACGTTTTTAATGATTTAGTACTTCCGACTTGAAATGGTCTTCTTCAGAATGAATACAAATTGGGAGTAAAACTTTTAAATACCATGCTTAAAAGAAACATCAAATCAAAAACTTCCATTAATTAACCTTGTTAACTCTTAAAGAAATATTGCTGTTTAAAAACACATTTGTATGTTCAAAGAAGCACAATTCTTATTTTACATCATAAAAGCACATAAATGTTTATTTCTGAACTATTTCAGATTAAGTATCAGGGATATATGTTATTATTATGAATTAAAAATAAAACAATACATTTATTTGTTAACTTATATTTTCTCATAAGATATGTTAAAAGTAAGGTATTGAACTCCTGGATTACCCCCAGATTCAACATCTCCTGTAGTTCCTCTCTTCAGGTCTGCTTAACTAACTGAGTCACACTATAAGGGGCTTGTTTGACTGGCCACTAAGGCCCAGAATCTAAATAATACATTAAGTGGATGCAGCCCAGTTTATCAGTAAACAGTTTCCAAATTTGTGCAGTACTACTCAGTTCTCCTTAACCTGTGTAAGAGGAAGCTACAATAAGAGTTAAATGTGGGGATAATTTAGAGCAGTCAGTAAGCATCATGTTTTGGCAGGTGGGAGGAAATCCGAATGCTTTAAAATAACCCACATAGATGTAGGGAGAACTTTAAAAATCCCAACAGTTTATTCAGTTTTCTATAATACATTTCCACCCCAAAAATGCATTTCCAGCCCACTCTAACCATTTTCTAGGTTTAAATCATTGGTTCCTACATGAGCATACTTGTCAGGAAATGGGAGTTGCCCTGTAACCTGCAATCTTAAAATGAGAGTTCTCTGTAGTCCTCAGATGAGTATAGTCATCAGTTACTTTAGCCTTTAAAATCCTGTAAAATACTACACTTATAGAGCACAACAAAATCATGGTTAATCTGCCCTAGCCTACCCTGCTGATTCTGTGTGCTTCTGTCATCTGCAGGCAGCAATATCCCACAAATAATCCTCCTTCCACATTAAGTTTATAGTGTTGATTATTAAAATGTATGACTTATTTAACAGCACAGTGTTCAAATTTATCCATCTGTCACCCATTAAGTGGTACACCCCTTCTTCAGACAGTCAAATCTTTGCTTTCCAGTGGTCTAGTGTAATTACTCAATGGAGGTAAAGCAGAGGTGTGATGTTTGTGTCCCCAACAAGGTCCATTTATTTTTGCTATAAGCAGACACTGTGGGACATTGGCTGTACATTTTGAACCAAAGCTCACAGGTGACTAGCAAAAAATATTGAAGACTGCTGCAGAGCCAACAACAAATTTTTCTTGTTTCTAAACAGCTAAAGTTATTATAATTGATTTCTAAACAGTGTGTGTATGACTATATAAAAAAAGTAAGTAGCCTTTTGCAAGAAGATTTAGAGGGTATTTATTTCTATTTTTAACATTTGTAATGGTTTACAGGAAGAAGGTTTTCAGTTTCTGTTTAACTTATAGAACTGAAATAAGATGCTTTATGTGGAAAGGAACACTTTTCCCAAGAGTGATATTTTCTATGAAACATTATCTGCCCTTCAAACATGTTCATTTTATGTTTCAAAAGATAATTAATGGTTTCTCAACAACTCACCAAGATTTCATTTAATTTACTGCAGTTTTCAAATTTTGCATTTTTTGAAACTCACATTGTTTTTGAGATATTGTGAATCATATTAGGTATGCTCCGAATAGATGATTTTGGTGAAAACCTCCCAGGAAGCAACGGTTTTCCTGCCTTAAGAGACTTCAGAAAACATAAGGGTTAATGGGCCTAAGTTTCTGATTGCCCTCTATTTGTATGTTAATCCAAAACTGTGATACTCCTGCATTGTCAGACTGTCTCTGTTACTGGTTTTCTAGTTTCAGCCACTGAATCAACTTTTCTAACCACCTGTGCCTCCCACCACTCAGTGCGCACACATGCACACACACACACGCACGCACACACACACACACACACACACACACACACACACACACACACACACACACACACACACACACACACACACCTTGAGTCATATTCCAAAAGAAAGTCTTGCACAGTGCAGCATGCAGAAGGAAGGCATAATTGCTTCACCAGCAGATGCAATTTTATAATGTACACTAAAACAAGACAGTGTAATTATCTATCTGGTGTAGGATAATTATGGACTCTGCACACACCTGCTGGATTCCAAAACACAACAGGCATGCCCAGCACAACTTAAATGTGACAAAATATTTCAAAGACAACTTTCTGAAAGGATTTGGTGGAGGCCACATTTGTTTCATTGTAGCACCACTATTTTCCATGAATTCTTAGGGAGTCCTGCGTATTCCACAAACCTAACTTAAAAAATGCAACTGGCATTTATTGTACTACAGCAGGCAGGGGTACTACAAGCCATAATGTGGATTATCTGCAAAGGTGTCCCATAGGGAAGAAATAGCTCCTGAGGAGAGTCGTAGCAGTGTGGAGAAAAATGCATATCTCAGATGACTGTAGAATAAGCATACTAGTGCCAGTGTTCAAGAACAAAGAAGGCATTCACAATCGTGGACAGTACAGGGTTATCAAACTCCTGTCACATTGCATGAAAGTTCTGGAGAGGGTGACCGATAAATGAATATACAGAGTTGCAAAGTAATTGGGAGATGAGCAGCTGAGATTCAGATCAGGATGCAGCACTACTGACCCAATGTTTGCAGTGAGACAAATAGATCTGAAGCAGCTAGAGCTGAGGAAAGAGTCCAGCTGAGCATTCCTAAATTTGGAGAAAGGATATGAGAAGACCCCAAGAAAGCTGATTTGGGAAGTCCTGCAGTGGTCTGAAGTCCCAGAAACATCTGTAGAATTAGTGCAAGCTATGTACAAGGACACAATGACTCAAGTATGAACAGCGTTTGGTCTAGGAGAAGGGTTCTTAGTTGGAGTGGGTGTGCGTAAGGGCTCAGCTCTGAGCCCACTGCTGTTCATACCGGTGATGGACTACATTTGCAAACAGGTTGGAGGAGACAGATAAACAGTTACTGTATGTAGACAATGTGGCATTACAGGCAGAATCTGAACAAGAATCTCAGGAAAGGTTGGAGGATGGAATGCAAAACTGAAGGCACATGGGGTAGAACTGACTACAGACAAGAGAGTGGTAATGGCAGCACATGGAGGAAATCAGAAGAAGGTGAGAACTCAGATAGAAGGTAAGATAGTGGAGCAGGTTAACAGCTTCAAGTATCTGTTGGGGGGGCGAGGAGAAGGGATGTCTGAATGAAGAGGCCAAAGCTAGAATCAGAGGGTCTGCAGCAAACTGGCTTAGAGTATCAGGTGTAGTGTATGACAGAAGAATGCCAAAGAAGCTGAAAACTAAGGTGTACTAAACAGTGGTGAAACCAGTACTACTGTACCATACAGTAGTACTGGTGCAACCAGTACTACTGTATGGTACAGAAACCTGGGCAGTAAAGGCATAGCTGCTGAAAAAGCTAGAGGTGATGGAAATAAAGTGTCTGAGATAGGAGATAAGATGCACACTATGGGACAGACAAGGACATGACATAAGAGCAGAAGCCAAAGTAGCTCCAATTGCAAAAAAGATCAAAGATAACAGATTGTGGTGGCTCAGGTGGATAGTCAGAAAATCAGAAGAGAACCGGATGAAGATTTCAGACAGACAGAAAGAAGACAAGAGGAAATGAGGGCATCCAGCAAAGAGATGGATGGCTTGTGTGAGAGAAGATCTGTGATAGTCAAGCATGAGTGTCAAAAAAGGCAGGAAAGTACCATTGGACTGAGAGAGATAGAGACATTTAGCATGACACATCGACCACATGTAGAAAATGGGGGAAAGGGGGTTGATGATGATATACTGATAATGAATAAATACCACATGTCACAACTTGAAGCTAGTCAACTAGGTCAGAGAAATGATCAGAAACACTCTGGGATCAGACATTTGAAAAATCACATATAGATTGATTAGTCTGTGGTAATCACAGCAGCCATCATTACCACAGGTCAGAGTGACACAACATGACACACACTGGATCAACCATCAGTGGTACCTGCCCCTGCCACATCTGGAAATACTCAACTCATGGTGGTGTACATAGAAACTGGATATGGTGACACTAGTACAGTGGGACATAGTGTGGGTAGGAGCAGTGATGTAATATGTCTGTCTACATGTGACTGCTGGGCTCACAGTTGTGTGACAAACAGCAGATTTGCATGCACATTGCCACACAGACATTAATGTCCAAGGGCAATGTGTGGGTCTACTGAGAGGGGGGGTCTTTGTCTCCCCACTGGAGATAATCTAGTGTGTGTAGTTAGGGAACATAATGTCTGGTTCATACTATGGCACTACTCTAGCCATGTGACAAGACTCTCAACAGAGTGAGCAACAGATGACACTCTGTCATGCTTTGCAGCCAGTTATGCTATGACCTTTCTTGGTCTGTATTCCTGACCTTCATGTAACATACACACAGTTGGTGTGCTACACAGTCTATTATTCCCTCATTTTTTCTGTGTAATAAAATGTCTCTCTTATTACAGTTTGATATCTGGAAGACAGGGTGATACACACATCTTAGAGTTTTTATAGGGGCTTACATTTTAACATGAAAATGTTAAAAGGGGTTCTTATTACATGATCGAAGTTTTGAAACTTCGAAAACGACAATATTGAACTTGTCAGTTCGAACTTTCAAAACTTCGAACACAGTAAAGAAAAATAAAAGATGCAACAGTAAACTAACTGTTGCAAGCAGGGGGGCAAGCCACCCTGCACCCCCCACACCCCCGCTCTTTAAATATACCAACTCCAAGATCGCACCACAGTGCAGTAAAGGGAAATATTCCCTTTCCACACTATACTGCGGTCTTGGAGTTGGTATATTTAAAGAGTGGGGGGTGTGAGGGGTGCAGGGGGGCTTGCCCCCTGCTTGCAACAGTTAGTCTACTGTTACATCTTTTATTGTTTTTTTTATGTATTCAAACTTCAGCAAGTTTGACTATATGATTTCGACCATATAGGGTTCGAACTTGTTGAAGTTCGATAATGTAATAGGAACTCTGTTAAAAGCATATGGTAAATGAATGGCTTGCCTCTCATTTACAGTGCATAGGTATGCAAAATAGTTTGTGTCATGTATGGCACTGTCAAGTACAGATAATTGAACATTAAACATGTTTGATCAGCTGATCCATATGCCCTAAAAGAATTGGCATACATGTGCACAGCTATCCTTTCAACACGTTTGTACAGGTCATATATGCAGATTTGGATTTGAACCTATGTCACTGGATATTATGACAAGTAAATGCCTAACACCTAAGTAGTGTGGCACAACTTCAGTAGTATAAAAATTGTGTTGCCACAGTTACATGAACATTCAAAAACAACTAACAATTCTGCTTCAAGAATTTAGATGCAATTCAGATATTAGCACAGTCTGTGACAGGCAGCATTGCAAATGTGATCATCATGACAGGGTAAACAACACAGCTACTGACATTTAGACAGAAACAAGGCAGCAAAACAACAGCATTTGAAAATGACCTGTTATACCCTTGTCACTACATTAACAAGGCAGTAAAACAACAGCATTTGAAAATAACCTGTTATGCCCTCATAACTACATATCATAGGTTCATAGGTTCATACTAGGCTATCTGCCCTAGGGCATTTATAAGCCTAGCCAGTGTATGTTTGGCTTTCGCCACCCATTTTAAATTAATTTTGCTATGCCCTTTTTCGAGGTTAGTATACTGTGCCTCTGTCTAACAGTGACACAGAAGTGATACCCGGGGCAAACCTACGATCTCCCATCCACTCATCAAGACTCCTCTTGAAGAGAGTCAATGAGGGACTCTGCCTAACCTGGACTGGGATTTTATTCCAGAGTGAAGGGAGCCTCTGGGTTATGAATCTGTCCCTCCGGCATGTCCTATCTATTTCAGTGCTGAGGTTCAAGTCTCTCAAGCGTGTAGCTCGATGGGATTTGGATTTTTTGAGGTGCAGCATGTCCCTTAATTCCGGGTTGGACATGGCTTTATATGTCAGGCACAGGTCGCCTCTGAGCAGGCGGTATGCCACTGAGTAGAGCTGGAGTTTCTTTAACCGGGCAGCATATGGCATCTGTTTGAGCCCTTTGATCCTCTTGGTGAGGTACTTTTGGGATCTTTCCTGTTGCTGCAGGTGTTTGGTAAGGTACATCCCAAAAGGGGCATTGTACTCGATTATGGGCCTGATGAGGGATGAGTAAAGAGGCACGATGACCTCCCCTAATCTAGATGTGAATCCCTTCATGATTAGGTGGGCTATATAAAATGTTTTTCTAACCACTTTGGCCACGTGGTTGTCAAATGAGAGATTGCTATCAACTTGGGTCCCCAGGTCCCTAATTACTTCTTCTGTACTTAATGGATTACCACCTATGTGGTAATTTGTGGGCACTTTGTTTTTGCCAAAGGGGATGACTATACACTTTTTGGCATTTAGCTTGATGCCATGGCTCTGGCACCAGTTGTCTGTTTCTATGAGGCCCTTTTGGGGGATGCTTGTGTCAGCTGGAGAGTCGATTATGGCGCCCAGTTTGCAGACATCTGCGAACTTGGTCAGCCACAGTCCTTCCGTGTTGGCCTGTACCTCCGAGAAATATATACCGAACAAGAGAGGTCCCAGGACTGAGCCTTGTGGGATGCCACTTGTAATTGGTTTGGAGTCTGACATGGCTCCAGCAATTCTAACCATGTGGGTTCTGTCCTTGAGCCAGTTTGCAACCCATCTAGTGACATGGGGGTTTATATTTAAGCTGGTGAGCTTATCTATAATGCCCGAGTGGGGCATTGTATCGAAGGCTTTGGTCCAGGTAGGCTGTGTGGACCACCTTCCCTTCATCAATGGCCTTGGTGACTGTTTCAAAGAAGTCGACCAGGTTTAAGAGGCAGGATCTGCCCTTAACAAAGCCGAACTGGGTAGGATCCAGTGTCTGTAGGTCCCCAATATCTTTATTTATGAGGTCCATGATGATCCTTTCCATAGCTTTGCAGACCAAGCTAGTCAGGCTTATGGGGCGATAGTTTCCAGGGTCCGTTGAGGCATCACCTTTGTGGAGAGGGACCACTGTTGCTGTACACCACTCTTTGGGTACATATCCTGTAGTAAGGCTGAGATTGAACAGTAGTTTTATGTTTGGGTTTAGCTCTTCTTGGAGTTCATGTAGGATGCAGCCCAGGACACCGTCTGGTCCCATTGATGCTGTGTTTTTTGCTTTGGAGAGGGCACCTCTTACCTGAGCATCTGAGATGTCAGGGGGGCAGCACTCTGCTGGGATAGATATTTGCCCTTTTGGTGGGGAGGGGAGTTTGCACTGAACCTGTCAGCTAGGATGTTGGCAATGTCTGTGGGTTCGGTGTATTTTTTGTCATTTTGGACTAATTTTGGGCATATCTGGGAATTCCCACCCAGGTTCCTAACATAACTAAAGAAAGCCTTGTGATTATCCTTAGTGTCCTGTGCAATTTTTCTCTCGAAGCTGGCCTTAGATGATTTTATGAGTGCCCTTAGTTTTTGCTAATACTGATCAGAGATGCCTTCCCTTTTTGGGATTTTGCTCTATCATGTAGTAGCTTCCTCCTTCTATTGTATAGTTTGTTTATGGCTGGGGTCCACCAGACAGGACGCCTGCCTTTGGAGGATTGGGTCTTGGTTTTATTTGGAATTGCATGATCCATGCATTCCTGAAGGTGTTCATAGAATGCATTTATAAAGGATTCTGCGGTCTGGGGGGCTTTGAAGGATTCCACCTCGGTTTTGAGGAGTGTGAAATTTGCTTTAGAGAAGTTTTTCACTGTGGTTTTCTGGGCAGGGGGTGGGGTCGGGATGTGAATATCCAGTGAGATCAGTTTGTGGTCTGATCTTACCAGTGAGGGATACACTTCTGGTCTGGAGCATAGAGTCCCCATGTTGGTGATGATCAGGTCCAGTATGTTTTCCCCTCTTGTGGGAGTGGTAACAAGTTGTTCCATAGCATTTGAGTTTATGAATTCTAGGAACCTTTGGGCTAGGGTGTTGGAGCTAGAGTACTGCTCCCAGTCTATGTTTGGGTAGTTGAAGTCGCCCAATATAATGGTGTTTGGAGAGACCTTCATATTTTCCAGTGTTCTCAGGAAGGCCGAGTGGGGTTCCTGGGTTTGGGAGGGTGGTCTGTAGCAGGCTATAAACTGGAAGGCAGTTTTACCCACTGTTAGTTGCACATGGATAGTCTCTGATGCTTCATGCTTTGCCATCAACCTGGAGGTGTGGGTATCTTTGATGAATATCGATAGTCCCCCTCCTTTTGTGGTTCGGTCCAAGTTTTGGGGCCGAAAAGCATGGTATGAGGTATAACCTGGTAGTGCTGGGGTGCTCTTGGGAGCCCTGAACCAGGTTTCTGTTACTGCACAGATATCAATGTTCTCCATGCTAAGGAGAGTTTTGAGTGCATGCATCTTGAGGTTTAGACTTCTGGCATTGAGTAGCATTACTCTTAGTTTCTTATCCCTTGTGATACCTATGGAGGTGGGTTTGTCTTTTGAGCCTTGCCTAAAAAAGGCACTATGGGGGTAGCAAGAGCCTTTGCCAATATCTGAAAGCCCAGGGGTGACAGGTGCAAGCTGTCCCTAGCCATATCATCCCAGGCTGACAGGCATTGGATCCCCTTTGAATGACACCAGTACTTAAGCCAATTGTTGAAATTGATCATCTTGTCTTCATATTGTGGCATCATTTTTGGTGAGGGTAAGATGCTACTCAAGGACAGGGTCATACCGGCCTGGGCTACATGCTCAGAGAGCTCCTCTATGTCTCTTTTCATGTAGTCCAGGGAGGTATGTCTCAGGTCATTCACACCAGCACGGACAATGACTGAGCCATATTTGTACTTGCCTTGGAGTGACCTGAGTGCTTGTGTTATGTGGCGGATCCTAGCGCCCGACAGGCTGCTCACCGTGACCTTCCCCTTGTTCAGCCTGGTGAGCGGGACGTCAGTGTGCCTGATGATAGAGTCACCTATTACAAGTGTATCAGGTGTGTTGTTTAGCCTTAAGGGCTGTGACTGTTCGGCACACTGGCTTTGTGAGATATGTGTTGCACGTGTTTTGTTTTGGGGTAGCGGTTGCTTGGGTGTCTGCTTTGGAGGTCTCTGCTGCTTAGGCAGATCTTTATTTAGAGCCTCTGAGTATGTTTTTGTGTGATTATGTGTTTGGTTTGCTGTCATGGTAGGTCTATGTGAGACTGGAATTGTAGTGAGTGTGGTTTCCTTCTCCTCCTGACTGGTTATGCCAGTACTGAGTTGAGAGAGCTTAGCCTCCAGTTTGGCTATATGGTTGCATCTCTCACATGTGTTGGAATTTGTTGGGAGGAGGAGAGGGTTATCTGTGTACATGAGGCAGTTGTAACATTGCCTCAAGATTCCCAGATTCACCAGCTGGACCGGAGAGGAGATTGACAACTGACCTTTGGACATGCTAGAATAATATTGGGAATTCCTTTATAATTGAAAACAAGAGCCAATGGGGAGTGAGGGTGTAGTGCTTTTAATTTTTTGTGCTGACTTTATAATTGAAAACAAGGGCCAATGGGGAGTGAGGGTGTAGTGCTTTTAATTTTTAGTGCTGACTTAATAATAATTGCTTTAGTGAGCAAGTGCCAGGTAACTTAAGTGCAATGTGTTACAGGTAACATAAATGCAAAAATGACAAACAGTAACTTTCTTTCAAGTGAAACAAGGAAATAAGTACAGTAAGCAATGCAGATATCACTAGGGATCCACAGAAGCTGAGAATTAGGTGGAATTAGCGTTCCAGGGAAATAACAAGCAAACAAACAACAAGCATACAAACAAAGCTAGATTCAGCAGTCCTGGATCTAGTCTATGCTACAGCAAACAAGGTGTACCAATTTCTGTAAGAAACAGTTCAAATATGCAGGCACTATAAACCTTTATCCAGAAATTCCCAGCTCAGAAGGGCAGAGTCCAGCCTCTCCTCCCACAAGAGTGCAGACCACGAACCTTCTTAATGTAAAATAACTGGCCTGAAGCCCAAGTGCATAAACCAGAACTAATACACTTTAAGAATAACAGACACTGAGCTCTCAATCAGCAGTTCCCAACTTAGAAGGATGAAAGCTACCTGTCCTGCCACCACAGTGCATGCCACAAACCTTCCTAATGTAAAACAACTGGTCTGAAGCCCAAGTGCTTAATCCAAAAGACTTAGAATGATAGCTACTCTTTAATCAAGTTACTACCAAGCAGTAATAAATACAATTGAATACCTTAAAGAATGCCTGGATTAGTGCTCAAGTTATACAAACAAAGCTAGTTTCAGCAGGCCTGGATCTAGTCTGTGCTACAGCAAACAAGGTGTACCAATTTCAGTAAGAAGCAGTTCAGATATGCATGCACTATAAGCCTTTAACCAGAAATTCCCAGTTCAGAAGGGCAGAATCCAGCCTCTCCTCCCACAAGAGTGCAGACCACGAACCTTCTTAATGTAAAATAACTGGCCTGAAGCCCAAGTGCATAAACCAGAACTAATACATTTTAAGAATAACAGACACTGAGCCCTCAATCAGCAGTTCCCAACTTAGAAGGATGTAAGCTACCTGTTCTGCCACTACAGTGCAGACCACAAACCCTCTTAATGTAAAACAACTGGTCTGAAGCCCAAGTGTTTAAACTAAAAGGCTTAGAATGAGTTACACCAAGCAATAATAAATACAACTGAGTACTTTTAAGATGACACAAAAGCAAAATAAAGTAGGAAGAAACACAAGTACAGTAAAAGCAGATTAATTTTTTTTTTTCAGAAAAGTAGCAAAAGCAGTAGTAAATACAATTCTCATGCAGTGCAAGCTGGCACACTTGAATATGTAGCAATATTAGTCCACACACAGTTTGAAAAAATGTAATTAAATTAAAAAGGACTAAAAGCAAGTGCAGAAAGGGTTTATTAGGTAGAATGCGGTAAAGAGATGGGCCTGGGGGAGTGTCTTAGATCAAATCTACAGTGGGGCGGGCACTGCAAAAGCCATCAAATTTAAACTACAACCAAGAACTGGGAGGGGGTGGGGAAAACAGTTTCAACACAGATGTGAGGAATGTGCAAATTATAAAGCCAAAAAATATATACTATTCTCTATATATTTGCAGAGCAGTAAGACAACAGATATCTAAGCAAACAATTTAGCTCTATAATACAGAATAATACAGAAAAATATACTCAGCTCTATATATTTGCAGATAGTTCTGTAAGGCTGTCTCTCAAACTAAGGTTCCAGTTTGAATGCAGATTGTTAATTAACAGGACACACAACACT
Organism: Protopterus annectens; assembly: GCF_019279795.1. Taxonomy (NCBI): domain Eukaryota; kingdom Metazoa; phylum Chordata; order Ceratodontiformes; family Protopteridae; genus Protopterus; species Protopterus annectens. The sequence goes on along the minus strand of NC_056735.1, from coordinate 820,915,591 downwards.
AGCTCAATTATATAGCTGAAGACAAGGCAGAAAATGAGGGGGTGGGGAAAAACAGTTTCAACACAGATGTGAGGAATGTGTAAATTATAAAGCCAAAAAATATATACTGTTCTCTATATATTTGCAGAGCAGTAAGACAACAGATATCTAAGCAAACAATTTAGCTCTATAATACAGAATATTACAGAAAAATATACTCAGCTCTATATATTTGCAGATAGTTCTGTAAGGCTGTCTCTCAAACTAAGGTTCCAGTTTGAATGCAGATTGTTAATTGTCAACAGAAGAAACAATGTAAATGCTAAGCCAGCCTAATGTTGCCTATATCCCATTAAATGTAATCACACTTTTATATGATTCAGCATCACAGAGTATCAGTAAATCAGTCACTGAACATATAACTTGCAGACAATCTCATCATTCATTGTTCTCCACAAACATACTTTAGATGTTACAAGTTATTCTGCATTAACTAAGGATGTATATTAATTCTGCCAAAATCTGTAGTTAGCCAGGGCTGTTTTGATTGTAGCCATGCAACTGCTGTAGGTGAGGGTTGAATACATAGAAGGGAAATTGAGCAATTATTTTTGCAAGATCATTTTTGCCAATTATTTTTAAATCATGATCTGCTGTACTCAGGTAAACTCTACTAAGCCTGGCTAAGCCATGATAAGCACTGATAAAACAGTCTCTGTTTGAGGACTGCTTGGATGTGCTTAACTGGTTTGCGGACTGCTAAGCATTGGCAGTTTAAGCACTTCTCAGCTAAGCTGGTGTGTGTGCACTGCTAAGCATTGCTGAGTATTGGCAGTTTAAGCACTGCTCAGCTAAGCTGGATTGTGTGGTGCCAAGTGATGCAATGTATTTTTAAAAATTGCCCAATAGTGTGTAGTGGTGGGAAACAAGCTATATTAAGTGCAACAGGCAGGAATACAGCATAACCTGTTGGAGTTTGAACTGTGCAGGAACTATGGCAGGTGTTAGAGAGGGTGCATGCTTCCAGGCTCAGCGGTGGGGCATTCTAGAGTCCAGGGTCATGGTTGGACTCCTAGTGAAAGACCATGAACACTTACTGCTGCAGGGTCAGTTCCAGGGATTGGAGTACAAGTCGGAGGCCTGGGACTGGACGGCACCCAATCTTACCAGTGCTATAGGTAAACCCTGCACAGGTAAGCAGGTCTGTCACCACTATGATGATCTGAAGTGTCAGAAGAGGGAACTTCTGGACATCTGAGTCCAGGATGCTCAGGATGGGAATGCCCTATAAGTTTGTAAATACTGTTAGCATTGTTTTACCAATACCTAATCTGAATGTGTGATAGATGGGTATGCATAATGGTGTGCTTCTCTCCCTACAGCTGCAGAGGAGAGAGCTCGCAAGCTAGAGGCCCATGCAGGGCACCTGGCCGGGTTGTGCCATGAGTGTGGTGAGTGCAGCTTAATTTGCAATTTATAGTCAAATGCACAAGATAGAGTAATTCATTCACTGCCAGTAGGTACATACAGTAGAGATTTGTGTATTACAATGAATGTGGACATAGGCCTGTACTGCAGTAACTGACTACTGCCAAGTATAGTGGAATAAAGATTAATGCACACAACCTGATAATGTTAATGAAATAAAGTTTCTACTGCAATAATTGTGGGATTGCAATTGTATTGCAACACCTGCATTATATCAACTGTTGTGCAATAAAAACTTGAAAATATACCAATAACTGCATGAATGCACCCCTAATAAAACTGTGTTGTGCAATATGTGTGTAAGTAGGCTGTTGTACATGAAATTGAGTATGACATCTGCTCTGAAATAAAAACACAAAGAATACCACTAACATACCTGTTTACCTAGTATCTCTGTCATGCATGAATCTCATGCATGTGTGTTCAACTGTCACTGCAGTCTTGTATAAACCTGCACTACTATTACCAGGCCATATTTTGTTTCCAGGTGAGCTCTAGGCAAATATCAGTCAGTCAGTAGTCAGCAGTGCCTCAATAGCTCAGTTTGTTAAATGCTGTGTCTGATGTGCATTTTGTCACACCCAGACCAAGGTTCGAATCCAATGACCAGTACTAATAAATATTACTGAATCAGTTATGTATTAACATATGTTGTCCCCATAGGAATTACAGGTAAATGGGTGCAGTAGCTCTTATTATGGGTTAATAATTTGTGTGTTCATTTGTAACAGACTGTTAACAGCATTGATCAGGAATGTGATAAGACATCATAAAATAAAGGCAACAAGTACAATACTAATAGAAGATAATACAATAAATAAAATGTGTAATGTTGGTATGGCTGTATGCCTTGTGTGTCTGTGAATGTTTGCTGATGGTCTAACCCCATGCCTGCCAAGGACAGCATGATAGTTGTTTACTTTCTGTACTGTACAGGATACATGTTTCTCAAGTGTCACACTGTCACAGATTGTAATCACTGTTGCTTAATCCCTCCATCACAAATCTATCATTGACATGATTATGTCAATAGCACAGTCACACTACATCAGTCTACAGTACACCTTGGTAGTTATATAAGTCCACCTGACATAGAGTCCTCTGTAGTTGTGTACCCCTAGGTGTTACTGCTTGGCCCATATTGTCCCATGTGGATTGCTTGAGAAGTATGTACATGCTACAGCAACTATAGGGCACTGTTATTCATAAAGGAAGGACAGACCTGCAGAATATATAACAGTACTGTTGCAAACTATATAGTCTGTACTGGTATTAATGGACTGTATTTCTTTCTCTCCCCACCCCTTATCTTCATCACAGTTTATTATTGTTATACATTGGTTATTGGTTACTATTAACATATGTTGTTCTGTAAAAGTTATGTTGGGCCTTGTGTTTTATTATTGTTATGTATTACAATGGTTGCATACTAACATATCTTGTTGACTTACCTATGTTGTTGGCCTTATGCCATAACTCCATAACTATTACTGGAATGCTCTTACTATACTGACTTTTATCTTACGTATTGTTGTGCTCCAAATACTATGCAATGTTATGTTACTGGGTTATTTTCAGTGTTCTGGCATGCTGTTATAACTAACTAAATGTTTTGTTCATTACTAACATATACACATTGAAATACCTCAACACCACAGCTTGACTGGGTAGGTCGGTTCCTGGTGATCCACCTACCTTACCTCAGCCAGCCATGGCACCATGTCCCGCACAACTCTACCTGCCTTTCACTATGTTTTTCCCCCTACTTGTCCCCAATTCACCACTTTCCTATCACCCCTATCACCCCCTTTTTCTTTTCTTTTTTTATTTTTAGCACGGGTTTAAGTGGAGCTAAGCGACATGCTGCACAAACCTGCTTAAAAGTGCCTTAATCATCTTATGTGTTTCTCACAGTGTTAGGCACGCCTGCAAAATATTCACTCATGCCACGTCTCTAGCCCAGGCCCCTGTCAACTATAGCACAGTGCATTAGCCCACTAGAACACTCAGCTCTTAGTTAAAATAGATGTTTCCACCAACATATCCTGATTGCCAGTGACACACTGCAAGTACATATAATGGGAAAATTGGCAGTGTACTTGGGACTGTGATGCAGACACTACACCAGTACACAGCCAAATAAATAATAATGGATGTATGTGAGGCCTGGGATAGCAGGTATGGCTGTCAACTGTACAGAATGTTGCAGAATGTCCACAGTTCTGCCCCCTAGTTTTGGCACGGTTTTCACAAAAACATATCTGTCGGCTAAAGTACAGGCAAGTCATTAAAGACTGAGTTTAGAAAATCATGACAGACATTTGAGTGCCACACGTCATACCCATTAGAAAGCACATGCTAATGTAAAGCATGTGTCACAGACTGTATGCATGCACATATATCATGCAAATACACCTGCTGCAGCACTGGCACAGTAGCTCAGTCTGTTAAATGCCTTGCATGCAGTACATTATTGCCACCCACAATCCTGGGTTTGAATCCAGTGTGTTGCACTTCAGTTACATTCTTGTGAATACAGCAAATAATGACTGAGTCTTGCAATTTTAGCCAAAACAGGTTGCTGCTGCTCACTTGACTGCTACCCATGTTGGCAAGTCAAAGGCCTTTAGGTAGGGACTCACTGCACTTATTCATATAGCCTACCTATATGTCACCTACTACTCTTTGATTGGCACTGTTACATAACATATGTACCTTAAGCACATGCCTTGACTGGACATTATGGGTACCCTCACCCTGGCTCTGCTGTAATGACAGAGCTGACACTGCTTCCTCAGTGACACATACAGCTTGCTGTTCTCCAGAATGTTCACACTCCCCACTATGAGTCCTAGGCAAAACGCAGCAGCTGGAGCCTGCAACATATGCAGCTGTATGTTAAGCTACCTGCTACAGACCTATCATACCTCACAACCCCCCTAGAACAAGGGATCCACACACCACCCATACATAAAGGTAGGGGGAGCAAAGATCAAGTGACAGGACATGTTTCACAGCCTGCCCCTATAAACATACAGAGCTGATAGACCAGCAGCTACTGCAGCAGCATGCATATTCTGACAGGTATGACGTCTGACACTCGTGTCTCTTCCCTCTTACTGACCTCAACCCACAGTGTTTAACACTGAGCTGCCAGATAATCACAAAGTCATTTGACAATGGCCAAACATAGCACGCAAAACTGTGGACATACCTCATAAATTTCAACAGTGGACAGTATTTGTACCTACCCTCTGCAATGCTTTAGTCTCCACACCTCAGTAATGTCCATCTGAAAGACTAAGAAAGGGGCCAAGGCCTACATAAAGGCCTTAATTATTGCACTGTTGTGCCATGTCATTAGCTAATGAAAGTGCAACCCAGCTGTTCTGGATGCAATTAGCAAGTCTGAGTCATGGATTGGTGCACAGGCTATTACCTGTTAATGAGCAATACCTACAAAAGGCAAGCAGCTGCCTATGAAAAACAGGTCTGTAATTTGCTTTACCAAGATAGACTGCTTTTTAGGAAGCATTTTTCTTAAGGATTTGTTCACAAACGGATTACATCACTCTACCAGGTATGTAATACAAGTCCCCATATAATGGGATGTAGATGGGAGGGTGTAGTTATGGGGAATAGGATTGCAACAATAGGCCTTTAGTACATCTCTGGGAATGACATGTTGCTGATACTCTGCTGTCCAACAGCTACAGGCATGCCTTTCAACTGTGCCTTATGTGACTTAAATCACAGCTGTGGCCCTCTCACTCCCTCCTACATCGGTCAGCTCCTGTATGAATGCTACTGGATTATGTGTTAGACATATTGACAGTAAGTAAGGGTGGACACAGCTGTCATATCACATGATGTACTGTTATTCAGCTCCTCTCAGTCTGTGAATGTCACACAGGAATAGGTCAGACATTGTAAAGGTGTCTCCGACTGTCCCTGATGTACTCTGGCTAGGTAACTGCTTTGTCAACATTCATATCTCATCACTTAAGACCTATGGCTAGCATACCTGGCAACCCCCTACAGCAGGAATTCAGGTCATAGCCATTATTAGTGGGGGGACACAGGCCCATCCTCAGCAACAGAGTGTACATATTGGTCATACAAAGTAAGAGTATGAATACAGTAACATATATTACTGTAGTATAACTGTTTTCTGAGGGTTGTGTGTGTGACAGCCAGATTCTCTACAGTCTGAGAACAACCATCAATTATTGTTCAACTGTTTGCCAGACATCCACACATTTCTGCAAAAGGACCATATATATCGGACATACATACACATTCCACAAACATCTGTGTACTGGAGAAGTAGGACGCCTAAAGGGAAGATAACCTACAGCAGGTTTGCATTGCTGTCTGACATTGTGGCACACTGATGTTGCTGGACTGTCCCCATATACTTGTACTAACACACACCTATTTTTCTGACAGTGGCTGCATGACATAGTACTGTGACATTGCCCTTAGGTGACACACCACAGTAGATGGCATTAATGGGTGTGGAAACATACAACACACTCTGTCATGGCACACAGGGACATAACTGGTATTGCTACTATGTTGCTGATAGCCACATACATAGTATGTTGACAGACTGTGAAGTGTGACATGGGAGGTAGCAGTGGACAGTGCAGGCCAATTTGGATGTGTAGGGTCTGTACATACAGTAGTGGATAGCAACGTATCTGGTCATGTGATGTGTTCCCCACTTATCTTTCAGAAAGGATGCATTGACAGAGGCACCCACTGTTTTCAGATGTTGAAAATAATGTTATTCTGGATGGCCTCAGACTGCATCATAACATTCTGCTGTCCAAGAGTCGCCAGCATTGTGAACAACGTGCAGCACTGTGGGCTAACTTTGTCACAGCAGTCAACCAAGTAGGGCTACAGGACAGAACCTACGAGCAGGTCCAACACAGGGCAACAGATATGGTCAATGTTTCCCAGCAAAGGGCTGCCACTGTGGCCAGAGACCATACTGGCCACTGGAGGAGGGCCTGTAGCAGAACGACCACACTCAGCCACAGAGTAATTTCTGGCAAACCTGGGATCAACCACCAGCTCCCAAGCATCCATTACCACATACATCATGGAGGTGGGTACCACATAATCCAAAGCAGAGGAGTGTCCAGGTATGCCTTCCATGTTAATCATTATAATACTGTATCAGTCATCGTGGCAGCCTCTGCATACCAGTCCATGGGTGTCAGGTCTATCTGCATTGTGGGGTTGGTTTTAATGCAGTTGTGCACACATACTCAGAATGTCAGTAGTATAGACAGTATTTCATTACCCACTGTACATGATAAGCACATATTATCCTGTAACAATGCCACATTTGCTATTGCTAGCAATACCTCTCCCTTACATTTCTATAGGTACGTCAGGTGTAGCAGCAGTCCAAGGTCCTGTACCCGGTAAGTGTGATACTGTTGTATTATGGAGCAGATATACCCTAAGAATGTTAAGGGCTACCATTTTGCCCTAGACACAACTGATACACTTAGCCAGAATACAGTACTTGTACGTTCAATTTTGGAGGGGTTAACTGAAGTACATTGAATGGGTAATCACAGCTGTGTATTTGCAGGAGCAGTAACACATTTGCACTTATTTTTGAGAAGCTCTATGCAGTCTGCTATACAGGGGGCAATCAGTCACAGATGCTTGTTCACACACAATATGGAGCAAGTACATACTTGAGGCATTGATAGTGTAAGTGGCATAGTCTGACATATTGCTTATCTCATAGGTGTATAGTACTGGCAACATTAACCAGACATAGCTGCACTGCATGTTATAAAGGGTCTGTCTTGTATGTTTATGTTGTAGTCTGCTTGTGTGTTGTGCATGGGATTAGAAATAAGATGTGGTATGTGTAATGCAGTGGTGTCTCCTCACCTGTATGTGTCTGTGTGAATTACCATACATAATAGTGCAGGTAGTAATGTGCTTATTTTTGTCTTCCTCCTCACAAGTGACCATGGGGATTGGAGTGTGTCCCCCTCACAACTTGATGTCAGATGATGATGGTGGCCATGGTGAGGCACAGATGGGGTTGTTGGGGGCTGAATCTGTCCCATGGGTTGACATCCCACTTCCTCCCCCATTGTCCCCATATACAGTCAGTATGCCCACACATATCCAGTCCCCTGCTGGCACAGATATAAGAGTGTGGCAGCATTGAAGGAGGACTGCTGCCCATCCATCACCTGTCACAGGTGTCACATCATGGGTCACTTGATGCATGTTTCAGTCCTTCATGAAGGAACAGGCACGTTCCAAATGCAACACCAGAGGGATGCTCAGTATCATGGATGCAGCACAGTCTGACATCTGTGACTCCCTCCACCACATTGGTGATGCTATGGGTCATTTCACTGATGTAGTGGACAGACAGTAGGGTGAGACACTGTCAGTCCTTGACTGAACATTCTGTGCTGGAACATCTGGTGGGAGTAGGACATTGGACACATGGACATAGGTCAGTAACACCATCTCATGGGAGTCCATGTGGCCGTGCACACTCACCCTCCTGTAGTGGCAGTACTTCCAGTACTACAGAAGGGACTGTACTGTCCACACCATGACAGGCCAATGGCACATGGTCCTGGGCAGTCCCTTGAAGGAGACAGGCCCACCAGACACCAGTCAACATCAGTGACTAACACCACATCTGACCCTGGGAAAAGTGGTACCAATGCCACTCCTGACAGACCCAGTTCCTGTGTTCATGGCTGGAGGCAGAGAACTGTCCACTCTGTCATGTATGGTCCACAGCTGTCCAGCATACCCATGTATAGGGCTAGCACCTGGCTTGACTGTCTACATGCACACACTCAAACATCACTGTCACATGCAGGTCACTAACAGACATGCACGGCACCTCTCAATGGCCAAGCTGACCAGTACCCCTTCCTAACTCATACACAAGATGTCAACTGTTTCACACTGCATAGGCCTCTGGCATTCCCACACCACACCCTGTGCATGTGATGATACCTGTGCCACATCCCTACCATTCTTACCATCAATGCAGGGACATGCAAATATGTGTATGATGCAAAGGCTGACTATATTACATTAGATGTAGTTTTGTAGTGTGGTAGTGTTATTCCATGACAAGTGCTGTATGCTGGCATATGTCATGAGTACATATCAAAGTGTGGGTACCTTTGTTGCATGATGTTAGCTTGGCAGTAGTGTTGCACAATGACAGGTGTCTCTCAGAACTGTGTATGTTTCTGTTTCGGGGGTATGAGTGGCTAAGCTCTTGAGACTTGGTGGCAATACAGTGGGTCAGGATGGCACAGGAGCACAGCAGAAATTTGACATCAGCAAGATAAGGCTGTATATGTATATTGTTACCTAGGTGCATATGTATAGAACAGTGTGTCAGGGATAATGGGAGAGGACAGTGTAATCTTGCATGCATATCTCATGACAAGGCATGCTACCCTTGATAAGTGTCACCTGGCTGTTCTGTACATACAAATGTAGGTGGTGGCGGATAGCAGTAGCAGTTATGCCTACATAGATGTGGGCTATTTAGGGTTAGTAACTACTCACAGGGCAGTAAAATGCATGACAATTGCACACCCATGTAGCCATATGTGCACTGCTGCATGGGAATATATTTTTACACACACACACACACACACACACACACACACACACACACACACACACACACACACACACACACACACACACATACAGAGTTGCCTTTAGTGATGTTAGAACCCCTACCTATCCATTAGTATACACTATAGCACTAAGTGCTTATTGCATGTGCCACAGAGCTTATCTGTTTTGAGATTGTCAACCAGTGATGTTAAGTTGGATGACATCAGCAAGCCTTGTAAATGAGGCAAATGGGAAGGCTGGCAGGTAGGCACAGGGGCTCAAAATTCATAACCATTTCACTGAGATAGGCACATTGCTGCAAGGGGGTATATGTAAATACACAGAGTTGCCCTTATTAAGATTAGAACCCCTACCATTCCATTAGTATACACTATATCACAAAGTACTTATCGCATACACCACAGAGCTTATCTATTTTAAGATTATCAGCTAGTGCTGTTAAGGTGGATGATCTCAACAGGCCTTGTAAAGGAGGCCAATGGGGAGGCTGACAGGTAGGCACAGGGCCTTAAAATACATAACCATTGCATAGAGTGAGTCACACTGCTGCAAGGGGGCATATGTACACACACACACACACACACACACACACACACACACACACACACACACACACACGGTTGACCTTATTTGTGATTACAACTCCTACCTATCTATTAGTATACACTATAGCACTAAGTACTTCTCGCATGTGATACAGAGCTTATCTGTTTTGAGATTGTCAACCAGTACTGTTAAGGTGAATGACACCAGCAGGCCTTGTAAAGGAGGCCAGTGATGAAGAGTACGCTAATCATGGGGCCATAAAATAATTGAGCATTGCACATCATAAGCCTGATGGGCATGTCTGTGTTGCTGTAAGGGAAATATCTACACACACACACACACACACACACACACACACACACACACACACACACACACACACACACACACACACACACACACGGTGGCTGATGTGAGATTAGAACCCCTACCTACTTACTATTACACACTACAACTTGCAGTACTAATTGCACACACCACCAATAATATCTAGTGTACATGTGGCTCCAGCCACAGTACTTGTGGGCTACACAACATGGCCTTGTCTTACAAAGCCAGTGTGGCCTGCAGAATGAACCTGCTTTATGCTGTTATTGTATCTAGTGTCCTAGCAGTGGGGTACCTGCTAATACCCCTGCCATGTGTGTACAGTTACCAGTGTAGCCATTTCTGGCTGGTTGCAGTTTGCTAGGTGGACAATTGGCTAGCGACAATATGGCCTGTCCAAGTCCTGTGTTACTGCCATTGCACATTACACCACCAGTTCATCATTGTCTGTCTACATGGTGACATTCCACAGGCACAGGGTTCTGTGGCTGGGTGGATTGTGTCGTTATGTGGCCTTGGTGTTTTACCAGACAACAGTTGTATGTGTAGGTGCGGGTAACTCCAGCATTGTGCGTGTAAGTATGGACATTCTTACATCCCCACACAAATATACACATGTATAGATATATATATATATATGTATATATATATATATATATATATATATATATATATATATATATATATATATATATATATATAAAACAGGGATGTCAACTTAAGTGTAGCTGTGTGTTATATAGATATATGTAGAGTATGTAACTCACTCTACACATTTATGTATCTCTCTCTCTCTATATATATATATATATATATATATATATATATATATATATATATATATATATATATATATATATGTATGTGTGTGTGTGTGTGTGTGTGTGTGCGCATGTGTGCCACATAGTGATAGCTAGGGTAATCATGTGTGAGGGGGTAGGGAGAGACCGATAAGTATACATAGCTGTCTGTATGTACAGACATATTTTCACATATCAGTTTTTTAGGCTGATGAGGCCTCAGACATGGGCTCAAGTTAGCTAAGTGTAGGACCATGCCCAGTGTGACTGTCAGTACTTACAAGGTAACTCCAGCCCAGACCTACCTGTACTCCAGTCTGGGATTTTGTGTGCTGCAGAGATTGGCTGCTGCACCTGTTTCCACACTCCAACACCTCCCTGATATTATGCCCAGAGTATTCCCTGGGTGTTTGCTGAACTTAATAAGTGACGCATACCTAACACTGTACAGATTTGCACCGACTGTCCAGATATATGCCTCATAGCTTTGGTCTGTGTTACATAACATTGTGGTTTTCTGGCACATTAGTGGCACTCCATTTAAGATTGCCATAAGAAAATAATGACAAACATTTGAGATTCAGACTGCAGACACTTCAGGAGACTCATGGTAATGCAACACCTATTTTTCTACCATTTCTTTAAATTTCTAAGTGCAATATTTAACACTTGCCTTTATTTTTGGGCATTTGTCTCATTGGAATTCCAGGATTTGGCTAGATGTGTTGCTGCAGGTTGATGCGAGGTTTCATGTGACTGGGGTACATGCTGTAATACCGCATATAGGGTGACATTTTGCATACCTCTCCCTGTACATGTTTTTGCAGTATGTCCAGCATGTTGCTCCATATGTGTGTTCTGTTCCTCATTGTTGAGGTTTTCCAGTACTATACTGTAAAATTAATGCACTGCAGTGTTTTAACTTCTGAGCCATTTAAGTGATGACCTTTACATCCTGTAGCTAATCTGACCTGTTGCAACCTGCTGTTATGCTCACCAACTTCTAGGTTAGTCAGACCATGTGTAATGTCTGTCTGTAGGTTTGGCCCTCTGTCCCCCCATTTTCTCTGGCATCGTCCAGCTGTCTTGCAGTAACAGATTGTGGCATTATGACAGTCTGTGGGACTCCTACCATACGAGTAACTGACATACAGAATTTGTAGATGCTGCTAGCTTCAAACCGTCAACACCATCACCCATGCTAATGTCCTTAGCCCAGTGAGCCACAGCACCAAGCAGAAAGTGAGGTTTAATTCCTCACACTAACAACAGCAGACAGACATACAGTTTGACCACTGCATATTGTGGAAAATCGAACATGTAACCAGGTTCTTTGGGACAGCCTTGAGATGTTGTGGTCTGCTGATATATCCTTGCAAAGATACTGTTACTGCAGTTGTATGGGAACACTGATGTGTTGGGGTTAGGGGACTCTGACATTGACAGTCGTGCGTCTGTCCTTTGACCCCACTTTTTGGCATTTCCATTGCATATTGCAGTGGGTTTTTCAGCCATGTGGCCTAATGCATATTATGGGGCACTCAGTACTGGACCGTGAACCTGTTGTCCCACATAGCTGTTAGTTTTATTTATTTATTTATTGACATTTGGTGACCAGGAAAGTCCCTTGGATCAGTGATCCTTTTTCAGTGGCTGCCCGGGAAGAAAAGCTCCAATTAAAGTTACAAATAAAAGGTTATAACATTGTAGCAGCAAGTATGTACAGCATTTAAAAAGAAGCTGCAGTGTGGTTACAATGAACACAATACAGAAAGTTACATGCACTGCAAACAGTTGCAAAGATTATTGAGACATTTTATTATCAACTAAACAGAAAAGAAAAAAACATCAATTACAGAAGGTTTACACAGAATATAGATGTATATACATAAATGTGTGTGTGTGTGTGTGTGTGTGTGTGTATATATATATATATATATACACACACACACACACACACACACACACACACACACACACACACACACACACACACACACACACACACACACACACATTTTTTTGGAGTTAGGCAGTCATAACAATAGGGTTCTTCTATTAAGCTGCTAAAGTAGTCCAAGTAGCAAGATAGGAACTAAAAAAAATGAAATAGGAAAATTGGGGGTGAAAAGTTAAGGAAAAATTATTAGGCAGTTTCTAGTGAAAGTAATGTAGTCAAGGTGGTTTAGGCCAGTTGTTGCAGGAGCACATAAGATCATCAATGTAATGGGATGTTAGTACACTTTTGAAAGCTTTGTAGGAGTCTATTTGGTAATAGCAGTGGGTAGAGCATTCTAAAGTTTGGTGATGGAGAAGGAATAAAGACATTGTCCTGCACGTTTGTTTAGTTTTGATACCCTTAGGAGCTGTTTATTTGAGGACATTAAATGTCATGTTGGGGTGTATGTTTGTAGCAAGGTCTTTAAAAACTGGCTTGAATTCTCCCACTATCTACAATACTCCCAACTAGCACTCAGTCACAAGCTACTGTATAACCCTAATTATTGTCACTCTCTTCAGACCTTGCTACAAACATACAATAGCAAAATATGTCACCAGTATGGCAGTGATGTGTTCGGGTTGCCATATCGGTGACATATTTTGCTATTTTGTAGTAGCAGGATTTAAACTGGTTCTAGAGGGATGCATGTAGATTAGTGAAAATTGGACTGCCATAAAGGAGAGTATGCAGGAGTAGACTGTTAGACAATTTTATCTTGGTGGGTATATCCATATAAAGTTTATGCCTATAAAGCTTACGAAGTTTATAATGGGTCTTCTTGATTGTGTTGTGAATATGATTTTCAAAAGAGAGTTTATCATCAATTGTGATACCCAGATGTTTTGATGATTTTACAAATTCAATTTCAGTATTGTTGTGTGAGAAAATTTTAAAGTCTTGAGTTAGATGTTTTGAGAAGTATTAAGAGTTTAGATTTTTTTGCATTGAGTAGAAGTTGAGGATCATTTAGCTAGGATTCAATAGAAGAAAAGGCTTTTTGTGTTAAAAGCTGGAGATCTGGTAGGTTGTTGGCAGAGGTGATTGTAGCTGAATCGTCTGCGTATTGAATGAGAGTACTAAGATGGGATGCTTTATGTAGGTTATCGAAGAATATGTTAAATATTAGTATACCAAGAATGGACCCTTGGGGAACTCCATACATATGCAGCCATAGTCTAATACTCCATACATTTGTTGTAAAGGAGAGTGACTTACCTTGTGAATGCAGCAGTTGAGAGACCTGTGTTGCAGGGCTGACTCTCTCTGCCTGATGCATGCAGTACACAGCCAATACATGGTAAGGTACAGGTTGTGTGGTGTGGCTGGCATCCTTTTTACTATGTATATGAGTCGGAGTAAGGTGTCAGTCCCTAGGACCCTAGGTTGTCAGTGTATATGCAATGCATTGCCTCTTTGCTAAGCCCAGGGCAAACTGAGCATGCCTATGTCTGCCTACAGGAACAGCCTCATGAGGTTCCTCCTCCCAGTCCCCCTGTGAGTGTGGCTCTGGGTACCTAGACACTGGCGGGGGGCTGTGTGCCCCCTTCCCTTTGATGATCCTGCTGCAGCTTGTTTTGCAGGATCATATTGTGTAGCATGGCATATAATGTGAGCATCTGTGCACATTTGGCTGGAGAGTACTGCAGGGCTCCACCAGATATATCGAGGCACCAAAACCATGACTTGAGCAGCCCAAACACATGCTGTATGATGTTCCTAGTTCATGCGTGTGCCTCATTATGGCATTCTTATGTAGGTGTTTGTGCATTTCTGATGAGTGTCATCATCCACGGTTCCAGTGCTTAGCCAGCGTCCCCCAGTAGATGGCCATGTAGGATGCCCCCCCCAGCAAACATCTGGTACAGCTGTGATGCATGCCAGATATGGGAGTCATGATAATGTCCTGGGCATTGCACATGACCTGGCAGTTGATGGAGTGATACCCCTTGTGGTTGACATAGACTCTACCCTCCTCACTAGGTGGTGCTTTGATGTGCACATGAGTGCAGTTTATGGCACCCAGTACCCCAGGGTAGTGTGCTACATGGTAGAAGAGATGCATACTGCTGGCCCTCTCCTCAGGGGTTTGGGATAGATAAATGTTCTCACTGGCATGTGTCTGCATGGCAGTCAGGAACTGGTGGACTACCCTGGATGCTGATGCCTGTGAAACCCTCATCATGTCCCCAGATGGACTTTGAAAAGTACCTGTAGATATTATTCTAAGGGCTACACATACCTTTGTTTCCACTAGAATGGGTTCCCCTCTGTTGACTCTGGGTCTGAGTTGAGGGTGGCAGAGCTCGTCGAGTTCTTGTAGTATGTCCCTCTCCACCCTGCACCACTGTACAATCTCCAGCTTGTGTAACTCCTGGAAGGTTACCCTGAGGCTGAACACTCTTCTTCTCCTCAGTCTAGGCCAATTGTCAGCAGCAGCAGCACTGACCTCAGCATCTAGCACATAAAGATGTAGCAGAGCAGCAGCAGCCCCTAGTATTCTGTCAGTTAAAATTCCCCAAGTCTGTACTCCACTGGTGCAGAGTATGGGGGAAACATCAGGTTGTAAGGTGCATGCATAATTTATAGTGGTGAGCTGCAGTTGCAGCCTGTGTGATTGGCTAACTATGATGCATTCCACCTGCCAGGTATATCATTGAGGGGTTTGAATGGCCCAGTGTAAGTGGAACAGGGGTTATGAATGATTTGTACATGACTGGCTTTCACAGGCAATTTCCTTTTTTTTTTAACTGTCTTCTCTGCAAAGCACTGTGGCGCAGCTCGCAAACTTGCATCGCTCATATAAACAATGCTTAACAGTCAGTAGACATCCACCCCATGGACGGGCATGCTCAGCACAGCTCACATCAGCTAAAACACATGCCTCACAGCTAACCAAAGCTTAGCGGCACTGGACACATGCCCCTGCTTAGCTGAGAGGCACTCCACACAAATGGGTACCACTGATCTCCAATCTGCTTAAACATATAGTGACACACACCGTTTTGATGTCAGCTAGCTGTTCTTTGGACACCAACATGGCTCTGGGGCTACACGGATTTTATCTGTGTAGACAGTAGTCCATTTTTGCTATTCAGTAACCCCATCTCATTTGCATACATATCCATGCACGCAACCTAGATACTACACTATTCCAGGGTCTGCCTCCTTAGCAACTACTGAAATCTACAATTATACATATTCCATGCAGGGCCATATAATGAATTAATCTGATATTGTTAATCCTCATTCATTCCTTACGTATGCGTATCGGTTCCGAGCACGGAACCAAGCCGGCCATTTTTCAAGCTCGCGTCAGCTTCAAACTCTCGAGCTAAACTCTTACCCACAATTCCCCTCTCCCTGTTACCTCAGATTTCATTTGCTGCATTGCCATCCGGTCGTGTCAAGCTACTTCTCCTGAGCTAAGTACAGTCAATTGTTGTTTAATTGCTTTACAAATTACTTTTCTGTCAGAAAAGTTGATATTTTATTGTCTCTTGCCCTATCGCATCTAGTGTTCATAATTTCCTCAGTTTTTTTCCTGTGATTTACGTACCCTTTTTACCAAGAGGTATTTTCTCCTTACCATCGTTGGTAATCCCTTTCCTTTTCTTTTTCATACCTTCGGGTACTCTCTATTTTCTATTTGTTAACTCATTAACCCCGAGTACCTTCTCATGGCGCCTCTGTGCTTAACACCGAGCGCGCCATGAGAAGACACTAATTGCCAGCTGTTACCCCCGAGTGCCTTCCACAAGTGTAAGGAACTCTATTGCAGATCTGTGGCTGAGCATAATGCAAAACACGCTGAAATCGTAACTGAACTTGTAATTTATCTTATGCAGTTACGATTCAGTGTGATTCTACATTAAGGTCACATTAAAGTTTTACTCTAAAATCCCTTCCAAAATAGTTATTAAAGTAGTTGATAAAGCAAGTGGTGGCAGCCAGTCGGATTCTTGCAATCCAAGTCACCACTTGCGTCACACCTCCACTCCTAATTTATAGATAAAGCATATTCTACACACGCCCCTTCTTTAAGCTCTTTTTTTTTTTTACTTGGCTGCTCTGTTTCTTGCAGATCAATTAACTTTGAGACTGTAGCAGAAAATACGTGTACACAGTAAAGCACTTCAGTCTTGCAGATTTTACGTAAATAAAACTTGCATAAACTATGTCTGGCTCAGTATTGACTACATGCTGTGACACTTGACATGCTTAGTCCTCCTTCATGACTCAGGAATTGTGCTTAGAATGTCAAAAACTGAAGACAATATAGAGGCAGTCCGCTTGCCTATATTGTTAGTGGTGTGGGTTCTTCTATTTTCCTGGGCCGGAGTGGCCCGATCAACAGAATATTTGTCTGATCTCTTGCAGTAAGGGCAGGCTAAAGTGCTGAATGAGCACTAATGTTCATTATAACTAGAAATTATAGAAATCAATAAATTCTGCTATCAAGCCGGAATAGGTTCATAGGTTCATAGGTTCATACTAGGCTACCTGCCCAAGGGCATTTATAAGCCTAGCCCAGAGTTTTGTGGCTTTCGCCACCCCTTTACTATGCCCATTATTTTGCTGTGCCTCTGTCAAGCAGTGACACTGAGATAATCCCTGGGGTATATCTGCGATCTCCCATCCATTGGTCAAGATTTCTCTTGAACAGAGCCAGTGAGGTGCTCTGCCTCACATGTACCAGGATTTTGTTCCACAGCATAGGGAGTCTCTGGGTGATGAATCTGTCCCTCCAGCACGTCCTATTAATAACCGTGTCAAGGTTTAAGTCTCCCGCCCTTGTAGTTCTGAGGGGTCTAGATTTTTTGAGGTGAAGCATGTTCATCAATTCTGGGTTGGACATGGCCTTGTATGTCAGGCACAGGTCACCTCTGAGCAGACGGTAAGCGACTGAATAGAGTTGGAGTTCCTTCAGTCGGGCAGCATAGGACATATTTTTGAGACCCTTTATCCTTTTAGTGAGGAACTTTTGGGGCCTTTCCAGTTGCTGCAGGTGTCATGTCAGATAAATTCCGAATGGGGCATTGTACTCAATCATTGGTCTGATGAGTGATGAGTACAGGGGGACGATGACCTCCCTTGATCTAGATGTGAATCCCTTCATGATCAGGTGGGCAATGTAGAAGGTCTTCCTACTTTGGCAACGTGAGTGTCAAACGAAAGGTTACTGTCAACCTGGGTCCCCAGATCCCTGATAACCTCTCCTGTGCTTAGTGGGTTGCCGCCTATATGGTAGCTAGGGGTAACCTTGTTTTTCCCGAAGGGTATGACTATGCATTTTTTGGCGTTTAACTTTAGGCCATGGCTCTGGCACCAGTTTTCCATTTCTATAAGACCCTTCTGAAGGATATCTGTGTCAGATGTGTTCTCAACTATGGCGCCCAGTTTGCAGTCATCTGCAAAGTTTGTCAGCCATAATCCTCCTGTGTTTGCTTGTACTTCTGAAAAGTAGATGCCGAACAGGAGTGGGCCCAGGACTGAGCCCTGTGGGACACCACTTGTGACAGGCTTTGAGTCTGACATGGCGCCAGCAACTCTGACCCTGTGGGTTCTGTCACTTAGCCAGTTTGCAACCCATCTTGTGACGTATGGGTTTACATTTAAGCTGATGAGTTTTTCAATGATACCTGAGTGGGGTATTGTGTTGAAAGCCTTTGCCAGGTCAAGGTAGGCTGTGTGGACTGCCTTTCCCTCATCAATGGCCTTGGTGAGTGTTTTGAAAAAGTCAACCAAGTTTAAAAGGCATGATCTGCCTTTGACAAAGCCAAACTGGGTCGGATCCAAAGTCTGCAAGTCCACTATGTCTTTATTTATGAGTTCCATTATGATCCTCTCCATAGCTTTGCAGATCAGGCTTGTCAAGCTGATGGGACGGTAATTTCCAGGGTCGGTGGAGGCAGCGCCTTTGTGAAGTGGGACCACAGTTGCCGTACCCCACTCCTTGGGCACGTATCCTGAGGTGAGGCTAAGATTAAACAGATGCCCTAACTGCGGGTTTAATTCCTCATTCAGTTCATGGAGCACACAACCGGGGACACCATCTGGTCCCATGGATGCTGTGTTTTTTGCCTTGGAGAGAGCAGTTCTCACCTGAGCGTTAGAGATGTTTGGGGGGCTACAATCCTCTGGTATAGATATCTCACCTTTTGGGGGGGAGAAGTTTGCACTGAACCTGTCACCCAGTATGTTGGCAATGTCTGTAGGTTCAGTAATTTTTACATCATTTTGAACTAATTCTGAGCATATCTGGGAGTTTCCTCCCAGGTTTCTAACATAGCTAAAGAAAGCCTTATGATTGTCTTTTGGGTCCTTAGCGACTTTTCTCTCAAAATTTGTCTTGGATGATTTTATGAGAGATCTTAGTTTTTTACTTATAATGATCAAAGGTGTCTTCCCTTTTAAGGATTTTGCTCTATCTTGTAGTAGCTTCCTCCTTTTGTTGTAGAGCTTGTTTATGGCTGGGGTCCACCAGACTGGACGCTTGCCTTTGGTACAAAGAGTCTTTGTTTTGTTTGGGATTGCCTGATCCATGCAGTCCTGTAGGTGCTGGTAGAAGGCATTTGTGAGTGATTCAGCGGCTTGAGTAATGGTTTCCGCAGGCTCGGGGGCCTTAAAAGAGACTACACCAGTCTTTAGAAGTGTGAAGTCGGCTTTTGAGAAGTTCTTCACTGTGGTCTTTTTTTATCTCAGGTGGGGGTGGGATGTGGACTTCCAGTGAGATTAGTTTATGGTCTGATCTCACCAGTGAGGGGTATACTTCCGGTGTTGAACATTGTGACCCCATGTTCTTGATGATGAGATCTAGTATGTTTTCTCCTCTTGTGGGGATGGTGACTAGTTGTTCCATGGCATTTGAGTTTATGAACTCTAGGAACCTTTGGGCTAGAGTGTTGGGGCTTGAGTAGTGATCCCAGTCTATATTCGGGTAGTTGAAGTCACCTAGTATGATGGTGTTTGGAGATACATTTATCTCCTCCAGTGTTTTCAGGAAAGCTATGTGAGGTTCCTGAGATTGAGAGGGTGGCCTGTAACATGCTACAAATTGCAGAGCAGTCTTGCCTATGGTTAATTGCACCTGGATGGTCTCCGATGCATCGTGCGTTGCCACCAACCTTGAGGTGTGGGTGTCCTTGATGAATATAGACACCCCCCCCTCCTTTCTTGGTGTTGTCTGGATTTTGGGGCCGGAACGCATGATATGAGGTAAAACCTGATAGTGCCGGGTGCTCTCGGGAGCCTTGAACCAGGTTTCAGTCACAGCACAGACATCGATGTTCTCCATACTGAGAAGGGCCTCGAGTGCGTGCATCTTGAGGTTGAGACTTCTGGCATTGAGCAGCATTACCCTTAGTTTTTTTCCTCTTTTGTGTTCTAGGGTGGTAGGTTTAGAATTTGAGCCTTGCCTAAAAAAGGCACTATGGGGGTGGCAAGAGCCTTTGCCAATATCCGGAAGCCCAGGGGTGACAGGTGCAAGCCGTCCCTTGCGAAGCAGCGTGGCTTGTCCAGCATGTCATCCCAGGCAGACAGACATTGGATCCCCTTTGAATGACACCAGAGTTTAAGCCAATGCCCTGCCTTACAACAGGGACTTTTAATACACTGAAGGGAAGACCCAAACAAAATAAATCGGCTACAGATGAGAATTATATAAAATCTAGATAGGGGAAGGAAAGTAACACATATAGGAAAATACAGCTGGATGACAAATGGGAAGCATGACTGCACTAAAAATGTCCTATCAAGGATGATAAGTTCATAGGTGAAAACTATGCTGTTTACAAGAATATCCCTGTATCATCCTACCTTTCCATTAATGAAATAAAAAAAAAAAAAGTCTTGAAATCTGTGAAGCATAAGAAACACTACATTTTATTAGAGTAAAAAGAAAGAAAAACAGCCAGATCACTGTAACCTAGCAGGAAAAACAACCAAATCAAAACTCAAATTCTTTTAAAGAAACAGCTAGTCACAAAGAAAAGGGACACGAGTGCTATGCAAAAACCTTAAGAAATGAGAATTATAAAATACTTACAATGGCATGCACTATTTATTTACCTATGCACGCTTAAGATGATGATTAAAACTGAACAATTACAGGCCTAACCCAAGTTGCACGGTGGCAGCAAGAATTTACGGTACACAACATAAGACAACAGTTACAAGGAGCACATAAGCATTTAATGAAGATGGCACAGTGCCACAGCAGATAGTGTTGTCACCTCGCAGCAAGAGGTTCTGTGGTTCAATTCTCTGCTGGGGTGATTTTTGTGCAAAGTCTGCATTTCTTCCCTGTGCTCGCTTGGGTTTTCTTCAAGTGCCCTGGCTTCCCCCCACATTCCAAAGACGTGCAATTGGTGGACCTGACACACTAAATTGGCCACTGGGATGTGTGCATGTGCAGTAAGGAAGAACAGTTGTGTAAGGGCTAGTCAGCTGACATTGTGAACATTGGTTCCAGATAAAATTGAAATGACACCCTGACCGCAGTGCAAAAATTGGAAAAAGGGGTTGTGGGTGGATGGACTGGTGAAGACAGACACAAATTTTATAAACAATATAAACATGAGTTAAGTTACACTGTGATAACCACCTATAACAGAAAAAATAAAGGAGTTACTATTTATCTGATAATCTCATCGTAAGGAAGGCATGTGATCATAATGTGACAATAGGGCTTAGACTGACAAGGAAATTGTTGCAGTTTACATTAGGTGATGTGACACGACCTGATACACAACATTTCCACTAGCACTGCTTCACCAGTTATACTTTAAATTGGGGGGCTGAATTTTGTGCAAGTAGAGAGATCTTTTAAGCTGGGGGGCACTTGCCAGAGTCTGGGGGCTAGAAGAGAGAAATTGGATTTGCGTAGTGAGGGTTTGTTCTGGGTGCTTGATAAGATGACCTTGACTTGGAGTGGCTTTTGAGGCTGTAGAAAGAGGTGACAGGGATGAGTTTAGCAAAAAAAGGTGTTAGATTATCGTGATACAGTAGTTTAAATACTATGAAGTGTAGTAAGAGGTCTGGCATAAAGTTTTAGCAGGATTATACTTCTCATGCTGTATATCAAAATGATGACCTCAGCAGCTTCTCTCTCTGTAGGTTCATAGGTACATAGGTTCATACTAGGCTATCTGCCCTAAGGCATTTATAAGTCTAGCCAGAGCGTGTTTGGCTTTCGTCACCCATTTTAAATGAATTTTGCTATGCCCTTTTTCGAGGTTAGTATACTGTGCCTCTGTCTAACAGTGACACACAGAAGTGATACCCGGGGTAAACCTACAATCTCCCATCCACTCATCAAGATTCCTCTTGAAGAGAGTCAATGAGGGACTCTGCCTAACCTGGACTGGGATTTTATTCCAGAGTGAAAGGAGCCTCTGGGTTATGAATCTGTCCCTCCAGCATGTCCTATTTATTTCAGTGCTGAGGTTCAAGTCTCTCGAGCGCGTAGCTCGATGGGATTTGGATTTTCTGAGGTGCAGCATGTCCATTAATTCCGGGTTGGACATGGCTTTATACATCAGGCACAGATTGCCTCTGAGCAGGCGGTATGCCACTGAGTAGAGCTGGAGTTTCTTTAACCGGGCAGCATATGGCATCTGTTTCATCCCTTTGATCCTCTTGGTGAGGTACTTTTGGGGTCTTTCCAGTTGCTGCAGGTGTCTGGTAAGGTACATCCCAAAAGGGGCATTGTACTCAATTATGGGCCTGATGAGGGATGAGTAAAGAGGCACGATAACCTCCCCTGATCTAGATGTGAATCCCTTCATGATTAGGTGGACTATATTAAATGTTTTTCTAACCACTTTGGCCACATGGTTTTCAAATGAGAGATTGCTATCAACTTGGGTCCCCAGGTCCCTAATTACTTCTTCCGTACTTAATGGATTACCACCTATGTTGTAATTTGTGGGCACTTTGTTTCTGCCAAAGGGGATGACTATACACTTTTTGGCATTTAGCTTGAGGCCATGGCTTTGGCACCAGTTGTCTGTTTCTATGAGGCCCTTTTGTAGGATGCTTGTGTCAGCTGGAGAGTCGATTATGGCGCCTAGTTTGCAGTTATCTGCAAACTTGTCAGCCACAGTCCTTCCGTGTTGGCCTGTACCTCCGAGAAATATATACCGAACAAGAGAGGTCACAGGACTGAGCCTTGTGGGATGCCACTTGTAACTGGTTTGGAGTCTGACATGGCTCCAGCAATTCTAACCATGTGGGTTCTGTCCTTGAGCCAGTTTGCAACCCATCTAGTGACATAGGGGTTTATTTTTAAGCTGGTGAGCTTATCTATAATGCCCGAGTGGGGTATTGTATTGAAGGCTTTTGCAAGGTCCAGGTAGGCTGTGTGGACCACCTTCCCCTCGTCAATGGCCTTGGTGACTGTTTCAAAGAAATCAACCAGGTTTAAGAGGCAGGATCTGCCCTTAACAAAGCCGAACTGGGTAGGATCCAGTGTCTGTAGGTCCCCAATATCTTTACTTATGAGGTCCATGATGATCCTTTCCATAGCTTTGCAGACCAAGCTAGTCAGGCTTATGGGGAGATAGTTTCCAGGATCCGTTGAGGCACCACCTTTGTGGAGAGGGACCACTGTTGCTGTACGCCACTCTTTGGGTACATATCCTGTAGTAAGGCTGAGATTGAACAGTAGTTTTATGTTTGGGTTTAGCTCTTCTTGGAGTTCATGTAGGATGCAGCCCGGGACACCGTCTGGTCCCATTGATGCTGTGTTTTTTCTTTGGAGAGGGCAGCTCTTACCTGAGCATCTG
The DNA here is from genome assembly GCF_019279795.1 of Protopterus annectens. Lineage (NCBI taxonomy): Eukaryota > Metazoa > Chordata > Ceratodontiformes > Protopteridae > Protopterus > Protopterus annectens. The sequence goes on along the minus strand of NC_056735.1, from coordinate 820,891,997 downwards.
AGATGTCAGGGAGGCAGCACTCTGCTGGGATAGATATTTGCCCTTTTGGTGGGAGAAGTTTGCGCTGAACCTGTCAGCTAGGATGTTGGCAATGTCTGTGGGTTCGGTGTATTTTTTGTCATTTTGGACTAATTCTGAGCATATCTGGGAATTCCCACCCAGGTTCCTAACATAACTAAAGAAAGCCTTGTGATTATCCTTAGTGTCCTGTGCAATTTTTCTCTCGAAGCTGGCCTTAGACGATTTTATGAGTGCCCATAGTTTTTTGCTAATACTGATCAGAGATGCCTTCCCTTTTTGGGATTTTGCTCTATCGTGTAGTAGCTTCCCTTTTTGGAATTTTGCTCTATCGTGTAGTAGCGTCCTCCTTCTATTGTATAGTTTGTTTATGGCTAGGGTCCACCAGACAGGACACCTGCCTTTGGAGGATTGGGTCTTGGTTTTATTTGGGATTGCATGATCCATGCATTCCTGAAGATGTTCATAGAATGGGTTTATAAAGGATTCTGCGGTCTGGGCCGTATTTTCCACAGGCCCGGGGGCTTTGAAGGATTTCACCTCGGTTTTGAGGAGTGTGAAATTTGCTTTAGAGAAGTTTTTCACTGTGGTTTTCTGGGCAGGGGGTGGGGTCGGGATGTGAATATTCAATGAGATTAGTTTATGGTCTGATCTTACCAGTGAGGGATACACTTCTGGTCTGGAGCATAGAGCCCCCATGTTGGTGATGATCAGGTCCAGTATGTTTTCCCCTCTTGTGGGAGTGGTAACAAGTTGTTCCATAGCATTTGAGTGTATAAATTCTAGGAACCTTTCGGCTAGGGTGTTGGAGCTAGAGTAATGCTCCCAGTCTATGTTTGGGTAGTTGAAGTTGCCCAATATAATGGTGTTTGGAGAGACCTTCATATTTTCCAGTGTTCTCAGGAAGGCTGAGTGGGGTTCCTGGGTTTGGGAGGGTGGTCTGTAGCAGGCTATAAACTGGAAGGCAGTTTTACCCACTGTTAGTTGCACATGGATAGTCTCTGATGCTTCGTGCTGTGCCACCAACCTGGAGGTGTGCGTATCTTTGACGAATATTGATACTCCCTCTCCTTTTCTGGTTCGGTCCAAGTTTTGGGGCCGAAAAGCATGGTATGAGGTATAACCTGGTAGTGCTGGGGTGCTCTCGGGAGCCTTGAACCAGGTTTCTGTTACTGCACAGATATCAATGCTCTCCATGCTAAGGAGAGTTTCGAGTGCATGCATCTTGAGGTTTGGACTTCTGGCGTTGAGTAGCATTACTCAGTTTCTTATACCTTGTGATACCTATGGAGGTGGGTTTGTCTTTTGAGCCTTGCCTAAAAAAGGCACTATGGGGGTGGCAAGAGCCTTTGCCAATATCCGAAAGCCCAGGGGCGACAGGTGTAAGCCGTCCCTAGCGAAGCATCGTGGCTTGTCGAGCATGTCATCCCAGGCTGACAGGCAATGGATCCCCTTTGAATGACACCAATACTTAAGCCAATTGTTGAAATTGATCATCTTGTCTTCATATTGTGGCATCATTCTTGGTGAGGGTAAGATGCTACTCAAGGTCAGGGTCATACTGGCCTGGGCTACATGCTCAGAGAGCTCCTCTAGGTCTCTTTCTGTGTAGTCCAGGGAGGTATGTCTCAGGTCATTCACACCAGCATGGACAATTGAGTCATATTTGTACTTGCCTTGGAGTGACCTGAGTGCTTGTGTTATGTGGCGGATCCTAGCACCTGACAGGCAGCTCACCGTGACCTTCTCCTTGTTCAGCCTGGTGAGCGGGACGTCAGTGTGCCTCACGATAGTGTCACCTATTACAAGTGTATCAGGTTTATTGTTTAGCCGTAAGGGCTGTGACTGTTCGGCACACTGGCTTTGTGAACTATGTGTTGCACGTGTTTTGTTTTGGGGTAGCGGTTGTTTGGGTGTCTGCTTTGGAGGTCTCTGCTGCTTAGGCAGATTTTTATTTAGAGCCTTCGAGTATGTTTTTGTGTGTTTATGTGTTTGGTTTGCTGTCATAGTAGGTCTATGTGGGACTGGAATTGTAGTGAGTGTGGTTTCCTTCTCCTTTTGTGTACTTATTTATTTACTTGTTTGTTTAATTACTTCATTTGAGCAATAAGTAACTAAAGTGGGCTAATGGGACACTGTTTCTGCCACAGAATGACAAAGAGAGGCACACCTCCAGTAAACATGCAAGACATTTGTGTAGGTCGTCAGCATTTACTAATAAAGGACAAAACAGTAATGTGTTTGCTCGCCAGTTGGCAAGAAGCAGTACGATTGCACGGATCTATTGACTGAGAAGGGTTGAATGTAAGATGGCGCTTAGCAAGATCTGAGGTGAAAAAGGGGGGAAAAATCCCCTGTAGTATTGTAAAGTTGTTAAATAAACACTAGGGACGGTGTGAAATTGTGAGCTCTCTCATGGGCAAGCGAGGGAGTCATTTACTGTGTAGCAGTAGTATTGGTAAGTCTGTGAATCTGCTCAGGTGGGAGTCAAGGGATCAAGAGAACATTGCTTCACATTTTTAGCCTGGATTTTTTGTATGATCGTAAGAAACTTTGGTTTTGAGATAACTGTAGGACAGTGGGCTAGGCTGTTACATGCATTGCAGCCAGCCATTCTAGTGAAAGGGCCATGCACGTTGACTTCTGGCTCTGTTGTTCGCCTACATTGTTGTTGTGCGGAGGCATGTGAGCATGCTTAAGCCACCGAGAGTGGGAGGGAAAGATTTGGGTGCGCGCACCAAATGGTGAAGATTTTAAGTAATTTGTGAATGTCTTATAAACATTTTGGTTGTGAAAATGTGATAGAAAATGCATTATCGTGAATATAAAAATTATACATACTGATTGTATTCATTGTAGCTGCTCATTTTAGACTACCGTGGTGTAATGTTTGTAACCCTGCCATTGTTCGCTGTGCTTCTTGTGCAGTTTCTGAAAGTTTTATGCTTCAGCACCCCCCCTTGCATTTGTGCAGATGTACTAGTTCATATGTTGTAAAGCAGAAGGATCTCCAGGCTCTTTCCTTTTTGTGAAGTTCTGTTTACATGTGGGTATTGAGTCATCTAGTCTGGCCATCTGAAGTAAATGAGGCGGGGATGAGTGTTGTGACTCGGGGCCCTTTCTATTTTACATGTTGTCAGTACCTGGCATTTATTGTGCTGTCTTTTTATAGGATTAGTTGGGTTGAGGTGGCTGACCATGTAATTTTGATGTCTGGTAACTGTGTGACAGACAGTAGCATTTTTTATTTTATTTGTAAAAAGGCATACCTTATAAAGATATGGTTGCTTTGGTGGTCACTTAGATGCTATAGTTAGATTCCAGTCTTCTGGTCTGGATGAGTTATAATAGATAATTCTAATAAATGGATGAGTTCTAATAGGAGACCATCTTAGAAGTTGATGTTTTTCCAAGTAGACAAAGTGAAAGGAAAGACTAAGCTCACAGCAGAATGTTATTGTTAGTGGCTCAGTTTTGAGCCATATGCTCTACTTCACTCTAATTTAGACATGCGGTTTCCCAATGATCAGAACTGGGATTACACCAAGCTTGAAGTTTTGGTCATAAAACGGTGCCTTGAAATTAAATGCTTATGAGAGAATGCGAGTGACATGAAATTACATTCGTTGATGGTCTTTGTATTTATATTATCTTAATACTGTATTTCTGTGTCATGTATTTTTATATGTATACATGTGTGTGTGTGTGTCTATATATATATATATATATATATATATATATATATATATATATATATATATATATATATATATATATATATATATATATATATATATATTACACACACACACTTTTTTTTTTGCATTTGTGGGTATGGTTGAAAATGACTTGCCAGTTCAGCTGAAATGAGCAAGCATTTTTTTCTACATTTTAGTTTTCTGTCTGTACAAAGCTATCCTAAGTTGTCCACTATTGTGAGCCTGTCCTCCACTAACTATATATAATGCTAGGTAGTTCTAGTTGACAAGATGTAGAGTGCTCCTGTATATATCATAGGCTTCTTGTCATTTTATTCTGTGGTTGTATTAATAAAACTAGATTCTATTATTTTGTATTTGTTTCTATAATGTTATCTTGCGTTATTCTTGTTTGACTTGGGGGGGGGGGGGTCTGAGGCCTTTGCTAGTTGAATCGGTGTGGTGTCACTGTTCAGAGTGACTGCAGTGGTAGAGGTATGCCTCTTTCCTTTGTCTTATGTTGTGCAGTTTTGTGCATTTTTAATCATTGGCTGAATAAATTACATTGTAGAAAAGTGTGGGTTTCATTGTCTTTCATTCTCGTCAGTTATGTCAGGTATGATCTGTTGGAGGTTGAAGACTTTCATTATTGGCGCTTATGTTGGATTATTTTGAATGGTTTATTCTAGGCACATATGTGCTTCGGTCATTGTTGGAACTGCCAGACAGAATAGTCTCCAGCTTGTGGCATCATGTTGTTCTTTTATTTCCTCGTTAATAGGGTAAGTGAAAGGGTCCTGATCAGTGGGCTGTTTTCAGATGTGACTTGGGCCACTTGGCAACAACAAACACTCAGTAAACTGCAAATGAAATTTCAACCAAGAAAAATACATTATTGTGTGTTCCTTTTATACTAAACATTGGATGCTTACCTACTCATGTTTATATGTATGCATTCAGAATCCTGTATGTGACCTACAGGAATCTGCGTAATGAATGTGATCTGTAAAGTAATTTCTGTTTACTGTGTGGCATAAAAGGAATAATGTGTACATTTATTTTTCTTGTGTTGAATAAAAGACGTGTACAGTAGAAAATCCATTTCTCTAAGTGAACATGAGTAGAACACATTTTCAGAAAAATAACTTTTACATGTGTTTAGAATTAAAATAGTTTTTAGGAGGAAATTATTCACAAGGCAAAATGAAATGGCAAAGGCACTGTTAGAGCTGTAGTAGAAGATTCATGTACTGTGAAGTATTTGTAGATCAGGACCCTTTCACTTACCTCTCCTGTTTGGTATCTACTTCTCTAAAGTACAGGCTAACACAGAAGGCCTTTGGCTAATGAAGTTTGCAGATGACTGCAAACTACGAGCCATACTGAGTCCCCATATGATGTGGACATCCTACAGAAGGGCCTCACGGAGACAGATGTCATTTTGGTGCATGTATATGCCAGGCATTATTACTGAAGGGTAATTTGGGGACATATTTAATTCTGGTGCTTGTGCATACTTTGTCATTTTATTGTAGGGGTCCCTTGGGTGAATGTTTCATTTTGGTGCATGTTCTTGCCAGGAAGTGTTACTGAAAGGTTGTTTGGGGAGCTATTTCATTCTGCTCCTCATGCACACTTCAACATTTCACTGTAGTGGTCCCTTGGGTGAATGTTTCATTTTGGTGCATGTTCTTACCAGCAAATGTTACTGAAGGGTTGTTTTTTCCAGTGTGGTTAAAGTTGAGCTCATTTGGAGAGCATAGTCTTAATTATGTTATATATTTTACATAAATATGATCACTTAGTCTCAGATGTAGCTAAGGAATGCCTTATGGTTATCCTTAGCTAGGGATGCTAATTTTGATTCATAGTTTGCTTTAGAGGACTTTACAGGATGTCTTATGTGCTTGCTCAAGCTGAGAAGGATGTGCTTCCAGTTCTGAGACTATTCCTTCATGTTCTTAGGCAGTAGTTTCTTCCTCTTATTGTATAACCTGTTTATGGCAGATGTCCACCATACAGGCTGTTTTTTTTTAGAGGATGTTGCTTTGGTCCTATCAACCTAGGCAATGCAATTGCCTAGGTGTTTATACAGAGCATCGGTGTATATCCCATTATAGGCGCCCTTGCCGTCAGGAGGCATTTTTTAGTTTAATTTCTCCTGGGGGGGGGGTGAGGTTGATGTAATTGTTACTTTGAATGAGACTGTTTTATGATCAGACTTCACCAGGGAGGACCACACTTGTGGTAGTAAACCGATCTCCCATGTTAGTGAGTACCAGACTGAGAATGTTTGGACCCCTTGTGGGGGGTTCCAAGGCACTGGAGTTAACTAAGCCCAAGAATCTTTGGGCGAGCGTGTTAGTGCACATGCAGTGTACCTAGTCCAGTCTTCCAGTATGATTGTAACAATGCTAACTGATGGCTTCTGGAGAAAAGGTTATGAATTACCCAAGGACAATAATTATGGTTATAGAGGTTTTTTTACTTCAGAAAATGTTTAGTAAGCCACTTTCTTATTCCATCAATATTTCAAGTTAGTGATACTAACATTTTAAAATCATCCCTGATTATGTAGAAATGTTGGAATGATGGAGAACAGCAACAATGCTGATCAATATAACTAAACATTCTGAAGGTATATTCTGATTTAGTCTTTCTTTGTATTGAATAATATCTGGGTGGTATGAGAGGCTTAGAATTTTATTGTTGATTGTTGGCATTGCTCAACCAGATGTTTTGTACAATATTTCTGCCTTTTTTACTTCTGTGTCTTAATCTAACCAGAGGAATGGTTAGATGAGATAACATGAATTACTACTGTTTGGACTAATTCTTACACGGATGAACCAGATAACTTAGCCATTTCTGCTTATAATTCTTTTTGTGATTATATTTAGTAGTTGCCTGAGTGAGGTAAAGGTTATTACTTGCTAACTACTACCAGCATGGAACTACCATATATTTTGGGCATTTCTCCTGGCTTTGTCAGTCGTGTGGAAATTAGGTGGGAGGAATGGCTCAGTAATATCTGTTATACTATTTTACTGAATTACTCACGTCTTCTCCTAACAGATGATGATGACTCTGTGTTACATAACAACTGCATAAGGTAATATAGTGAATGCCTACTCAACAGGTTATGTGCAGCAATTATCACCTGTGTCTGAGCATGTATAACTTTCAAGTGAATAAATGCAGCTCATTATCACATTAACAATAAGTGCAGTTTCATTACAGCACTGAGTCATTATCACTTTTTAGGTAAAACTCTCAGCAGCTGTCACTGTTATTCACATAAGTAGAAGTCGTTATCATATTGATGAATGCACAAGCCATACTTGGGTTTTTGTCTACATAGTCATTTCAAGCCATCCCTCCACCAGTTTCTGTCATTTTTACAATTTGTTTGATATGCAGTAAAATCCTCATTGTGATTACATGCTTCATATTTTTGTGAAATACTGCAAGGAGATATTACATTACTGAATGGGCACATGTAAAGAGAAAAGACATAGGTAAGGCAGACTGCTGACACTGAAGGAGGTTGTGAGACTGCAGTGTTATCGGCTGTCTGAGTGGGTAGCCAGCACAGCTATTGGACTGATGAGATGGCCTTGCCTGCCACTGTCCCATGCCTGTCCTGGGTTCATTAGTGTAGTGGCGGTCCTTACCTTGCTTTTTCTCTTTACATGTACCGATTCAGCAGTATGTTGGCTACACCAAGAATGTGTATATTTACAATCATATGTGTCTACATGGTAAAACAACTGCTTCTGAATGCTGTACACATGTACATATATCAGTTTTGTTAGGACTTAGGTTATGGAAAATTATGATTTTTTTTTCATATTTTGGTAAATAACTTTGCAAGGGAGCATGTCAGTGTGCCAAGTAATACCTCATTTTGAAGACAGTATTGACAGTTCCAACATGGTAAAAGAATTGTGTCTGTATGTTGCACACGTGCAGATATCAACGTTTGTTTCTGGCTTGGGTTATGGAAATTATGATTTTTTTTCATATTTTGGTAAATAACTTTGCAAGGAGCATCTGAATGTGCTAAGTGATACCTCATTTTGAAAACAGTATTGATAGTTCTAACATGGGAAAAGAATGGTGCCTGTATGTTGTACTCATATGCAGATATCAAAGTTTGTTTCGGACTTAGGTTATGGAAATTATGATTTTTTTTTCATATTTTGGTAAATAACTTTGCAAGGGAGCATCTGAATGTGCCATGTAATGCCTCATTTTGAAGACAGTATTGCTGGTTCCAACATGGTACAAGAATTGTGCCTGCATGTTGTACTTATTTGCAGAAATCAGTTTGTTTCGAACTTAGGTTATTGAAATTATGATTTTTTTTTCATATTTTGGTAAATAGCTTTGCAAGGGAGCATCTGAATGTGCTAAGTAATACCTCATTTTGAAAACAGTATTGATAGTTCTAACATGGGAAAAGAATGGTGCCTGTACGTTGTACTCATGTGCAGATATCAAAGTTTGTTTCAGAGTTAGGTTATGGAAATTATTTTTTTTCATATTTTGGCAGATAGCTTTGTAAGGGAGCATCTGAATGTGCCAAGTAATACCTCATTTTGAAGACAGTATTGCTGGTTCCAACATGGTAAAAGAATCATGCCTGTATGTTGGGCACATGTGCATATATCAAAGTTTGTTTGGAATTAGGTTATGGAAATTATGATTTTTTTTATATTTTGGTAAATAACTTTGCAAGGGAGCATGTCAGTGTGCCATGTAATACCTAATTTTAAAGACAGTGTTACTCCTTACAATATGGCAAAAGAGCTGTGTATGTGCACTGTACACATGTACAGATATGACAGTTTGTTTAGTCTTGTACGATTATGAAAATTATACATTTACAATACTTCTCATTATTATGCCCATATCTTTGCAAGGAAACATGGTGATCACACAAATTATGCATCATTTTGAAGCTGACATTCAGATGCACAGCTTCTACACTGATATGTAGGCTCTGTCTGTTACAGGTGATGAGATATTATGCTTTGTTTATTTATCAATTATGAGAAATAATATATTAATCCTATTTCTGTGAATATCTCAAAAAAGGAGCATCACACAGTAATGGTTAAGGTATCATTTTAAAGCTGACATTCATATTAACAAATTAAATTAAAAGTGTATGGGTCTGCATGGTACATTGACCAAGATATTATGCTTTGCTTTTCCAAAAAGTTAAAAAATATACAAAATATCAGCCTTCCTTGCCAAATATTTAATAATGACTTTGATATGCACTATCAACATTTACACTGTTGGAAAGGTCAGTGTCTGCTGAACAACTTTTGTGTTTACAGATTTAGTCTAGCTCTTATAGTTAAAGAGTTATGAACATTTGTTTTCTGTATGGTATTACAAATGGATTTTCTGAAAATGAGCTCAGGCTGCACTGTTGTTCCTATGGTGGAATTAAGCAGGCAGCTTTTTCTGAGCTGCTCAGGAGTGAATGAGTTAATATGGCAGATAAAAAGGGTAGTCCGGGGTTTAAGCGGTGTTCTGATTGTGGACACAATCTGCCTACTTCTGAGGCACACTCTTTATGTGTTTATTGTTTCGGAGCTTCCCATTTAGCTGTTGAACCACCCTGTACTATATGTGAAAACTTTTCTAATAGAACTTTCTTAGAAAGGAAAAATAAGCTGACACTGAAGGGACTTCTAAAATCTCCCTTTTCAGAGGCCATTTCTGGGTCAGAGGTCTCAACCCCTCCTAAAGCACATAAGAAAATGGATGTTTCTACTAAGGCTAAATCCTTGCCTTCATCCCCACCTGGGGACTCTCAACAACCAAAATCTAAAAAGGCTAAAATTTTGGCTCCGGAGCTCTCTCAGTCAGCCCCAGTGCTTTCAGTGCCCAGACATTCGGCACCGAGGCCTTTGGCTCCATTAGTGATTTTGGCTCCATCCTCTCCTGCAGCCTTCTACATATTGGCACCGAGGGGCTCCTCGGGTCAGATCTTTATCCCTGTATCAGCACCGACCATTCAGTCGGCACAGACCTCGACCGCATTGGCTCTGAGATCTTCTTCGGAACCGAGGTCTTTATTACTGACTCCAGTTTTGTCGGTTCCAGTTTTGGCACTGACAACCACTTCGGCACCGATCCATGTGTTGGTGCAGACAATGACATTGGCACCGATTATTTCTTCGGTGCAGACTACAGTAGTTCAGTCTTTCTCAGCACCGTTGTCCTTGGTGCGATCAGATGAGATGGGCACCGAGTCTGCCTCTTTTGTGGACAGGCCTGTTTCTCCCTCAGTCTCTGTGAGGTCCACTAGAAGTCTTTCTGAACATGATGTGTTGCATCTTGCAGGCATTCTTGGCCAGAGGTATTCCACCCCCCAGGAACTATCCTTCCTTGGGAGGTGATCACCCATCTCCAAAGACACCTTCTTATTATCCTCTTTCATTGCCTTTGAAGTCCATGGATATAGTACATTCTTCCCCTTCTGTGGCCCCCTTTATGGATCTCACTAAGGAACTGCAGTTGCCTTCATGGCAGGAAAGTTTTGCTATGACCCAGGATGTCAGCTGTACTATGCATAGCTTGCTGTTCCACAGCCATCCAGGGACTCTGAGTCTGTAGGCTGAGCCACATAGGGGAGGAGTGCCCCCTGTCCTTGACATACAATCCTCTCCGGGTGGACCAGCCTTCCAACTGATGGAGAAGGCTTTCGCTGCTGCTGGCGATACCGGAATGTCTATACCTCCACCCTCCTCTGGTACACTGGTTTCACAAGTCACACCTAGCGGACACTGGGTGCAAGGGTTTCAGTACATATTCCCTTAGTAATCCCCTTTTCCGTTGTCTTCCCCAGCTTCTCCCACTGAGGAGGTTCACCGGAAAAGTTCGTGTAAGAGGAAGCACATGAACTCCACAGAGGAGTCTCTCACCAAAGACACAGATTTCAATGAGGGGGAAGGATCCCCTTGGTCACCCTCTGAGGTATCCTTTGGTGATATCCTTGAAATCCTGAAACAGAGAGGTGACTGGCAGCCCTCTAATCTGACCCCTGAGGAATCTGTGTTCCTGCAGGCTTTTTGCACCTGGCCCTGTACCTCCTGGGTTACTCCACCTGCTGATGAACTTGTCCAGTTCATCATGCAGCATGCTTGGAAGGCCCCTGATACTGTTGAAGCTATTCCCCGGAGGCCTGATAAGATCTTGTCCCCTCCTGCTTCAGATCCCCATTGGTCCAAAGGTCTTTCTGTAGATGCTTTGGTGGTGGCGGCCGCAACAAAAAGTTATCTGGCAGAAGAAAAAAGCCAGACTGTCCATCCGCCTAACAGAGAGTCCCGGGCCCTGGACAGAATAGGGAAGCGCAGTTTTGCTTCAGCGACCTTTGCTATCAGGTCCCTGAATTATATGGCACATTTTACCAGGCTTCAAAGGGATCTGGTTTCTGAGCTCTCTGAAACCTGGGCTGGTGCAGTGTCTGATGAGTTCCATGACAAAGTGGGCTCTCAGCTGGCCACCATTGAGTCTATATCTAACTCCTCTATGTGATTGATATCTCCCGCATCAGAAGGAGCAGCTAGAGTGGCGGGTTCAGCTGCAGTCTTGATACGACACGCCTGGATGCGCTTGTGCAACTTCTCGGAACCTTTTAAGTCTTCCTTTCTTAATGCCCCCATTGAGCCCTCCTCATTGTTTGGGCCCAAAGTTAAAAGCACACTGGCCAGATGTGAACAAGACGGTAAGACCCTTTCTGCAAAAGGTGTCCATTATTCTTCCCCTCAACGTGCTTTCTCTTGAAACCAAAAGAGTGGGAAGATATGGTTCAAGAAATCTCAGGGTCCTTTCCATGACACACAGGCTGGGTTCTCCCCCAGAGACAGAGGGGGAAATTCACAGGGAAGATGCTCCTTTTGGGGCAGAGCGGGACCATGTAACCAGGGTTCCAGGGATTCTTTCCATAGTCAATCCTACCAGTGCTCCTGAAGAGCAGCCCAACTCCTTTCCTCTGGAGGTGGTTGGGGGACTTTTTCCTTGTACCCTTCTTCCTGGCTAACCATCACCACCGATTCTTGGGTACAAAGGATCATAACCAGAGGTTATCATATCCCTTTCGATCTTTGTCCCATCCCTTCAAAAAAATCTTCCCAATGTTCCACCCAGTCAAAGGGAAGAAGCAGCACTAGAGATAGAAAAGCTGCTGAGAAAAAGAGTCATCTAAATAGTCCCTCCAGACCAGATAGGATCCGGAATCTACTCAAGACTATTTTTGGTGCCAAAGAAAACCGGGGAGTGGAGACCAATTTTGGATCTCAGTGTATTGAACAAGTTTGTGAGAGTACAAAAATTCCAGATGGTCACTATACAGTCTATCCTCCTGCTTTTGGAAAAAGACGATTGGATGTGCTCTATAGATCTTCTAGATGCCTACTACCACATAAAGGTGGACAGGCCATCAAGAAGATTTCTGTGCTTCTGTGCAGGACCCAGTCACTACCAGTTCAGAATACTGTCATTCGGACTCTCTACAGCCCCCAGAGTGTTCACAAAGTGCATGGCAGTTGTCACAGCTCACTTGCGACTTCAAGGATTCCAGGTGTTTCCGTACCTAGACGACTGGCTCATTTCCGCCCCCACCAGACATCTACTGCTCAAAGGCTAGGCATAACCATAAACTGGCAGAAATCCAATCTCACCCCATCTCAGTCAAAATAATTCATAGGGGTTATCTTGGACACAAAAAACTGCAGAGCTGCTATTCCAGAACACAGAATTTTAAGGATAAAGCAACAACTAATTCCAATCCTTTCAAAGGAAAAATCCACAGCTCACTCAGTTCTACAGCTGTTGGGTTCCATGGCAGCCTCCATCGCCATTGTTTCCCTGGCCAGGTTTCACATGAGACTTCTACAATGGCTACTGCTCACACAATAGTATCCTTTTCAGCATCCTCTTTCAGCCATGATTTGAGTAACCCACAGGTGCAAACAGGATTTAAATTGGTGGATGACACACAATCTCTCTCAATGGTCTCGCCCCTTTTCTCCCCAGCAACCCAAGGTCACAGTGACCATGGACGCCTCCCTGATGGGGTGGGGGGGGCTATGTCAGGGACAGACAGTCCAAGGCACTTGGTCCCAACCAGAGGCCCATCTGCATATAAATGTTCTAGAGCTGAGGGCGGTGCTTCTGGCGTTGCAAGCATTCCATCCCCTGGTGACGTCTGGGACAATTGCGATTCAATCAGACAACATGGCGGTGGTCTGATACATCAACAAGCAAGGTGGAACCAAATCTTACCCCGTTTGTCGAGAGGCCATGAGAATGTGGCAATGGGCGATGGCTACCAACCGATTTCTTCTAGCAACGCATATTCCTGGGAGTTCCAACATGATAGCAGACAGACTCAGCAGGTGCATTCTGCAACCTCATGAGTGGTCCCTGAATCCCTTAATAGCGGCAGAGATCTTCCATTGCTGGGACCGTCCTTGCTGCGACTTCTTTGTATCCCCAGCCAACTACAAATGCAGCAACTACTTCGCCTTGATTCCCCCTCTGGGACAGTCACCCAGGGATGCTCTAGTCCATGATTGGCCCTCGGGTCTTCTCTATGCATTTCCGCCCTTTCCTCTCATTCCCCAGTTTCTGAAGAAAGCCCGGCAGTTGAAGAGCAAGGTAATCCTCATAGCACCATATCGGCCACGACAGATTTGGTTCCCATTCCTTTGGCCTCATCTACTAGATTGACCATGGATACTCAATCCAATCCTGGAGTTGATCTCACACCCACAGAACCTGATTCATCCCATCTTGAAGAGCCTGAAGCTAATGGCTTGGCTACTCCAATTCCCTTGATTGCCAGGCAGAATGATCTTTCTTTACCAGTATGTGATATTCTCATTGCTTCTCATAAGTCCTCCACTAGAATTACTTATCTGAGCAAGTGGAAAAGATTTACCTGTTGGCTGAAAGATAAACAAGTAGACCCCTTTTCAGCTCCAGTGTCGATAATACTAGACTATCTGGCCGACCTGTTTCAGTCGGGTCTATCGGCCTCTATCATTAGAGTTCATTTGGCTGCAATTTCTAATTTTCATGAGGGTATCCAAGATTTCTCTCTTATGTCCCATAAATTGTGCAAGACCTTCATAAAAGGTGTGACTCATCTGAAGCCACCTTTTAGAGAACCTATTCAACCATGGGACTTATCATTAGTTCTACAAGCTCTGACAATGGCACCTTTTGAACCAGCCTCTTCTTGTGACCTCAAGTATTTGTCATGGAAAACCTTGTTTTTAGTCGCTATTACGTCTGCCAGACATATTTCCGAACTTCAAGCTTTATGTATCAAGAGTCCATACTTGATTTTTCATAGAGATAGAGTGTCTCTGAGAACGAATCTGTCATTTCTGCCTAAAGTGATCTCTGAAATGTCCATTAATCAAGCCATCAAATTGCCAGTTTTCTTTCCCAACCATTCAAACAGTGGAGAGTATTGCCTACATACCCTTGATATACACAGGCAAATCCATTTTTACCTAAACAGGACTAAACCCTTTAGTAAATCTGACCAGTTATTTTTGGCCTTTTCTGAACCTAGATTAAGATTGGCTGTTGCTAAGGTCACATTAGCTAAATGGTTGACGGACTGTGTGACCTTTATTTACACACAACGTAACATCTCGTTGCCTACTACCATGAAAGCTCATTCAACAAGGTTGGTGGCAACTTCTGCTGCCTTCCATGCCAGAGCTTCTTTACATGATGTCTGTGCAGCTGCAACTTGGGCTATGCCTCATACCTTCATCAACCATTACAAATTGGATTTGGTCTCCAGGGGAAGAGCATCTTTCGGTTCTATGGTGCTCAGGAATGTCCTTCCATGAGAGCCTCCCAGGAATAGAGGTAGCTGGGGAATCTGTCCCATACGTAAGGAATGAACGAGGATTAACAATATCAGATAAAGAAGTTATGTCTTACCATAACATTCCATCTGTATTGTTGATCCTCGTTCACTCATTACGACCCTCCCTCCTTTCCCCTCCTTTGGTTTCTAGTGGATCTCACCATCCAGTTCTCTTAGGTTATTTGACCAGAGGTAGTCTCTACCTTTTTTAACTTGCAAACTCAATCTGAGGTAGCAGGGAGAGGGGAATTGGGGTAAGAGTTTAGTTTGATAGTTTGAAGCTGACGCAAGCTTGGAAAATGGCTGGCTCGGTTCCGAGCTCGGAACCGATATCCATACGTAATGACTGAACGAGGATCAACAATACAGATGGAATGTTATGGTAAGACATATCTTCTTTTTTTTCACATATTTCTTATTTTTAGTTTTTAAGCTTTTTAATATATTTTTTTGCATAACGGCATGTTTGCTCACTGCTGCATACTGCGCAAATGTAATATGGGCATTAAAAAAATGTATTACATTATTTTGCATTGTTTTGGTGTTTTGGACACACAGGACATAATTTTGCACATATCTGTGCCTACTATGCAATTTCTGACCTTTTAACTGAGCTTTTACAGCCCTGTTTAATTTTTATTTTCTTGTACACAGAAATTTTCCATGTACACTTTGGACACCAACACGAGGTTTGCAGGACTACTTATCTGTTTGGTGGATCACTCCAGCATTTGCATGCAATTCACCTGCTTATGAGTTGAGCTGCATGCCATCGACACTTCTGTGTCCATACACTTGTGCACACCCCTCTGCTTTGTTTACTGGATTGCATGGCTACTTACTTCCATGTAAGCTCCATGCGACTATGCCTACACGGAAAATCACTCACGGTAGGTTTTATTGAATTCCCCCTTATGTGTTTATGTGAGTCTGTGTTTCATGTGTATTCCATGGGTATTTGTATTATTAATAGTGATTTACATGAAGAAAATGTTGTTCTATTCATTAAAGTTAATATTTGCTTGTTGATGCATTCTAAGGTTATTCTCAACTATCCTGGGTCACTATAAACATGTAGTACTGCTGATTATAACTGTATATTAATGTGAACTTCAAGCATACTAGTATTACTGCTATTCAGTAATATGCTTTTAGAACATCTAATACACTGTGATGTCCCTTAGCTCAGATGCATAAACAATATGGCAAAATAACTTTTGTTTACCTATGTGTGGGTTCAAATCAAAGTCTAGTCAATTTTTGAAAAATTGTTGGCAGTATTTCATGTAATACTGCACGTCACATATGTAAGATCCATATTTGTGTGGTTACTTGTACATATTTTTTACACATGTAACATGGCTAAAGTGCATTACATGCTATTGCACTTAGGCCATGGATAATTACACATTTCTCCGTCATCCGCAAAGCTTCTAGAAACATCATACTTCTTGATGAATAATATATACATTAGTAAACTCTAATGTTAAACATTTACAACAGTATTTTATAATACATGTCTGCTTTCACCGGTTTAATGAATGTAAGACCACTACAGGTCATCATAGCTGAAATTTGTGAGTCTTGTAAACAAAATGCAAGTATAAGAACTGTGATTCTGTATTCCTAAGTCTGTCTTATGGCTGTAGGGATAGCACTGCATGTGGAGACATGTGAATCTGAATCCCACAGTTGTGCACTAATTCCTTTAATGGTTATTTATTTGTTTAAAGTACATATTAATGTTTGTTTGCAAACTATGATGATGATTAAAACACAGTCTGCTGACATATGATAATTTTATTACATGGATAAATTCACATTTAGTTGTTATTCCATAGACTTTTACAATATTAAAAGAAATGTGCTGTCCATTAGGTCAAATAGGCCAGTATAATTTGTTTTGCCTATGTGTAGGTTCAAATTACAGTGTAGCCTATATTGTATGATATCTTGACAGTTATACATTTCCTATTGCACAACACACATGGGAGATCTATATTGGTTTGGTAAGTTATACATTAGAGATTTTACATATCTAGTATGACTGTGGTACATTGGCGCCATCATGTAAAAACTCAAGATTATTCCAACAGATGTTTTGTTTCAAAGATTTTTAGAAAATGAGCCTTTTCTAATAACTACCTTGACTACCATAGCTGTCATCCCAAACATGTCAAGAGAAATATATTTAAAGGGTAGTTAGTTAAAGCAGCCTATATGTGTTTGGATTTCAGTCATTTTAAGACTGAAATTAAATTGCTGGCCTATATGTTTTTGGATCAGGGATACCCCCCCCAAAAAGTTGTTGAATGATAGGGGACTAGGTTTATACCTCTGTTAAGAACTGATGTTAATGTACCTCTGTCATTGTTCTCACTATGTACACTTCAAGCCGCACATAATAATGAGATGCCCTAAACTTTTCACACTCCTTGGTAGTTACTTTTGGTAATTTTGCTAAAGAGATACAAGATATTATAATGAAGAACTGGAATATTTTTAAGATAGACAATGAAATTCATAAGACCTTGGGAAATACTCCCATGTTTGTATATAAAACTTGTAGAAATATTAAATATCTAATAGTGCACCAATCTAATATCAGTACTAATTGGGTTTTTAAGGGCACTAGAAAATGTAGGACTTGCAGCCAGTGTTGCTACATTCTTGAAGAGAAAGAAATCATGGTAGGGGTTCCCCCCACCAGACTACCTCTGGGAGATAGAAACTGTGCTTCTAAGGGAGCTATATATATAGCCCTGTGTCAAAGTTGCTTGAGTTATTATATAAATAAAACTGAAAGACAGTTCAGAAAAAGAATATATGAGCATGTGTATGCCATTTCTAGAGGTAATTTAAATAATTCATTGTGCAAACATGCAAAAAACTGTATTATCTTTTCCAAGTTTTTGTTTGGTATTCTCAACATTGTTTCTATTGACCCTCAAGGTGGTCCTTGGGAAACTAAAGTTGAATTAAGGGAACCTAACAACAAAATGGCATTAACTATACTGATCCCAAGGATATTGCCAATATCCTGGCAGAACGATTCAGTTCCAAATTCAGCTCCCTCACCCCCTAAAGGGCCCATCTCAATACCAAAAGATTGCCAAATTCCGGTAATCACGGCCACACAGGTAATAATTGCACTCTCCAAAGCTAAGAATACAGCATCCATGGGACCAGATGACATCCCAGGCAGTGTACTACATGAACTACAAAATGAACTGGCACATCACCTAAGTGTCATGTTTAATCATAGCCTCACCTCAGGCTACGTACCCAATGAGTGGAGCACAGCTACAGTTATCCCACTCCACAAGGGGGAATCCACCTCGGATCCCAGGAACTATCTTCCCATCGGTCTGATGAGCCTGATCTGCAAAGCCATGGAACACATTATCATGGAACTTATAAACAAAGACATTGGCAACCTTCAAACACTGAACCCCACCCAGTTTGGTTTCGTAAAGACCCGATCTTGTTTCCTCAACCTGATTGACTTCTTTGAATCAGTCTCCAGAGCTGTGGACAAGGGTAAGGCAGTCCACACAGCCGATCTGCACCTTGCCAAGGCCTTTTACACCATCACCCCCTCTGGAATTGTAGATAAACTTACTAAGCTGGGCATTAATCCCTACATCGCTCGATGGGTTGCCAACTGGCTTACTGACAGAACCCACACTGTAAAAGTAGCTGACTCAAAATCCAGCTCCAGACAAGTGACAAGTGGAGGTCCTCAGGGTTCAGTCCTGGGACCGCTCTTGTTTGGCATCTACTTCACTGAAGTACAGGCCACCACTAATGGACTCTGGTTAACAAAGTTCTCAGATGACTGCAAACTGGGAGCCATTACTGAATCTCTGAATGATGTGGATATTCTACAAAAGGGCCTTACAGAAACAGATGCTTGGTGTCAGAGCCATGGGCTCAAGCTCATTGCCAAGAAATGTATAGTTATCCCCTTTAAGAAAAAACATGTACCCATGAATTACCACATAAGTGGCAGTACATTAAACACCGAAAGTGTGATAAGGGACTTAGGGACACAGGTAGACAGTGGTCTCATCTTTGATAACCACATCGCCACAACAGTCAGGAACTCCCTTCTATGTGGCACACCTCATCACTAAGGGATTTTCATCCAGAAAAAAGGTCATTGTCCCACTGTACTCATCCCTCATTAGACCCATTATAGAGTACAATGCCCCATTTGGTATGTACCTCACAAGACATCTGCAACAACTGGAAAGACTGCAGAAATACCTCACTAAAAGAATCACAGGCCTAAAGCAGATGCCCTATGCTGACCATCTAAAAAAACTCCAGCTATACTCTGCCGCATATCGCCTACTCAGAGGTGATCTCTGCTTAACATACAAGGCCATATCAAACCCAGAGTTGTTCATAGGTTCATAGGTTCATAGGTTCATACTAGGCTATCTGCCCGAGGGCATTTACAAGCCTAGCCCATAGTTTTGTGGCTTACGCCACCCCTTTAGTATGGGGAACTATACCCATTATTTTGCTGTGCCTCTGTTGAGCAGTGACACTGAGGTAATCCCTGGGGTATATCTGCATCTCCCATCCATTGGTCAAGATTTCTCTTGAACAAGGCCAGCGAGGTGCTCTGCCTCACATATACCGATTTTATTCCACAGCATAGGGAGTCTTTGGGTGATGAATCTATCCCTCCAGCGCCCCTATTAATAGCCGTGTCGAGGTTTAAGTCTCCCACCCTTGTGGCTCTGGACGGATCTAGATTTTTGAGGTGAAGCATATTCATCAAATCTGGGTTTGACATGGCCTTGTATGTTAGGCAAAGGTCACCTCTGAGCAGCGGTGGCGACTGAATAGAGCTGGAGTTCTTTCAGTCGGGCAGCATAGGACAGATGTTTGAGACCCTTTATCCTTTTGGTGAGGAACTTTTGTGGCCTCCAGCTGCTGCAAGTGTCGGGTCAGATACATTCGAATGGGGCATTGTACTCAATCATTGGTCTGATGAGTGATGAGTATAGGGAGACTATGACCTCCCTTGATCTAGATGAGAATCCCTTCATGATAAGGTGGGCAATGTAGAAGGTCTTCCTAACTACTTTAGCTACATGGGTGTCGAATGACAGACTACTATCAACCTGGGTCCCCAGGTCCCTGATAACTTCTTCTATGCTCAGTGGATTGCCACCTATTTGGTAGCTAGGGTAACCTTGTTTTCCCAAGGGTATGACTATGCATTTTTTGGCATTTAACTTTAGGCCATGGCTCTGGCACCAGTTATCCGTTTCTGTGAGACCCTTCTGAAGGATATCTGTGTCAGATGTGTTTTCTACTATGGCGCCCAGTTTGCAGTCATCTGCAAACTTTGTCAGCCATAACCCTCCTGTGTTTGCTTGTACTTCGGAAAAGTAGATGCCAAACAAGAGTGGGCCCAGGACTGAGCCCTGTGGTACACCACTTGTGACAGACTTGTTGGACATGTTACACTTAAAGAAATCCCAATCCCTCAGAGCCACATGCTCCAGGGATCTAAACCTGGTCCTCACAATGAGCAAAACATGCTGGAGGGATAAGTTCCTGACCCAGAGACTCCCCATACTCTGGAATAGACTGCCCATACATGTCAAGCTGAGCGCCTCTTTGGACCTCTTCAAAAGGAACCTTGACGACTGGATGGGAGATAGGAAATTCACCCCCGGGATTATGTCAGTTGCCCTGCTAGACAGGGCACCAGGGAAGTAAATATTCTGGGAAGAAATAGCCAGGGAATTGTTATAGTTAGGGTTGTGTAGGCCCTGGGGCTGATGCCCTTGTACCAGCCTATGAACCTATAAATGCATCCAACAATGTAGGATTGAATGAACAGGTACCAATTACTCCTGTTCTTAAACTAAGAGCTGTTAGATTATAAACTTTATTATTTTAAGATTTAACATTTATATACATTTTTTTCAATATATGTTTTTGTATTTTTACACATTTCCTGAAACACACGTCCATCTGATTTCAATATGGTTACTAGATTTATTAGATATTAGTGCTGATTTTTAAATATTTATTGTATGATATCATTTTCTATTTGTGTTATTTCAAATAACTTATTGGATGTCACCATGTGATTTATTTGAGTATTTAAATTGTTGTTAATTGTTTAAATAGTTTTGATGAAGTCCACTCTATAGGGACAAAAGTGTTTAACTATTTACTTAATTTTAGTATTTTTAAAGTGTGATTAAATACTTTAAATGGATTTAGTTGTCTGTGGTTCTTTTATTTATTTATTTGACTTTTGTTTACTGAGAAAGACCAACCGAGTCATGAGGTACCCATTTACAGCAGAGGCGCAGGGAAAAAGCTCCAGATACATATGGTTAACAGAATGAAAAAACAAACATAATAAGGTCATAACATTCAAGTACAGATATGAAAACAATACATGAGTTAGTCAGAATTAGATCTTAACAGACATAATAAAGTTATAGCAAGCTCAAAATTTGAAAAACTACACATTAGTTTGTCAGAATAAAAACTCAACAGACATAATAAAGTCATAGTGTTCAAGCGCAAATTATATGGAAAACCTGATGGTAGGAAGATACAGCAGTATTCACATAATCGATGATTATCATGACAATTATTATTCTAGAGGTCATGAAATATGGTAACAGATTATATTGGTGAAGGCATAGGATAGTACGAGTAGAGAAGGGTAGAGTGTGATAGAAGGAATAGTAGGAATAGATGTGGGAAAGGTATGTGTGTAGCCTCAGGGGAGTATGCGTAGAGGAAGGTAGGGTAGGGTAAGTTAATAGTGGGGACAGAGAGAGCAGAGGTAGAAAAAGGTATAAGAGTACCTTAGCCTTGGCTCATACAGGAGCAAATCCAAGCTTTCTTGAAGTATTCTTTTACAGAGATTTTGAAGGAGTGCAGGTTAGTAGCAGTTTTGATAGTTAAACAACAGGAGTTCCATAGTTTCACCACAGAACTGGAGTAAAGGCTTAGGATTGGGGTTTTGTTAGGTTTATAAGTTGTGAAAAGATGTTTGTCTTCAGATCTGAGATGTTTATTTGGGATATAAAAGTTGATTAATGGGCTAAGAGTAGGACAAGCTAGTGGATTGTGGATGATTTTCTTTTTTTAAATTAAAAAAAAAATTTTCTTTTTAAAATAAAATGTAGTTAAAGAATGTATTAAAGCATTTTAATTTAAATTGGAAAAAATGATTTACATGCAATTTCTTAAATTTAGGGATGTATTTAACTTACCCCCATCCATGCAAATGTTTTTTCAAAGAATTGCTGGGGGGAAATTAAAAATATGATTGAAATTTTTTTTTTCCCCTCAGAAAGCCCTTTGTTTCAAGATAAAACCGCGAAATAAATTTAAAAGATTGAAAACTATTTTTCCAAATAGCCTTGGAAAATTTAAGAAAGACATTAAATAACCAGGGTTTTAACTTTTTATTCCCAGGGAAAAATTTTTTAAAAATTTAAAATCAGCCCTTTTAATGAAATTTAAATTGCGATTCTTGCCAAGGCCACCCATCCCCTCAATTTATAACTTACTAAGCTGGGCATTAATCCCTACATCGCTCGATGGTTTGCCAACTGGCTTACTGACAGAACCCACACTGTAAAAGTAGCTGACTCAAAATCCAGCTCCAGACAAGTGACAAGTGGAGGTCCTCAGGGTTCAGTCCTGGGACCGCTCTTGTTTGGCATCTACTTCACTGAAGTACAGGCCACCACTAATGGACTCTGGTTAACAAAGTTCGCAGATGACTGCAAACTTGGAGCCATTACTGAATCTCCAAATGATGTGGATATTCTACAAAAGGGCCTTACAGAAACAGATGCTTGGTGTCAGAACCATGGGCTCTAGCTCATTGCCAAGAAATGTATAGTTATCCCCTTTAAGAAAAACCATGTACCCATGAATTACCACATAAGTGACAGTACACTAAACACCGAAAGTGTGATAAGGGACTTAGGGACACAGGTAGACAGTGGCCTCATCTTTGATAACCACATCACCACAACAGTCAGGAACTCCCTTCTATGTGGCACACCTCATCACTAAGGGATTTTCATCCAGAAAAAAGGTCATTGTCCCACTGTACTCATCCCTCATTAGACCCATTATAGAGTACAACGCCCCATTTGGTATGTACCTCACAAGACATCTGCAACAACTGGAAAGGCTGCAGAAATACCTCACTAAAAGAATCACAGGCCTAAAGCAGATGCCCTTTGCTGACCATCTAAAAAAACTCTAGCTATACTCTGCCGCATATCGCCTACTCAGAGGTGATCTCTGCTTAACATACAAGGCCATATCAAACCCAGAGTTGTTGGACATGTTACACTTAAAGAAATCCCAATCCCTCAGAGCCACATGCTCCAGGGATCTAAACCTGGTCCTCACAATGAGCAAAACATGCTGAAGGGATAGGTTCCTGACCTAGAGACTCCCCATACTCTGGAATAGACTGCTCATACATGTCAAGCTGAGCGCCTCTTTGGCCCTCTTCAAAAGGAACCTTGACGATTGGATGGGAGAAAGGAAATTCACCCCTGGGATTATGTCAGTTGCCCTGCTAGACAGGGGACCAGGGAAGTAAATATTCTGGGAAGAAATAGCCAGGGAATTGTTATGGTTAGGGTTGTGTAGGCCCTGGGGCTGATGCCGTTCTACCAATCTATGAACCTATAAATGCATCCAACAATGTAGGATTGAATGAGCAGGTACCAATTACTCCTGTTCTTAAACTAAGAGCTGTTAGATTATAAACTTTATTATTTTAAGATTTAACATTTATATACATTTTTTTCAATATATATTTTTGTATTTTTACACATTTCCTGAAACACACGTCCATCTGATTTCAATATGGTTACTAGATTTATTAGATATTAGTGCTGATTTTTAAATATTTATTGTATGATATAATTTCCTATTTGTGTTATTTCAAATAACTGATTGGATGTCACCATGTGATTTATTTGAGTATTTAAATTGTTGTTAATTGTTTAAATAGCTTTGATGAAGTCCACGCTATAGGGACAAAAGTGTTTAACTATTTACTAAATTTTAGTATTTTTAAAGTGTGATTAAATACTTTAAATGGATTTAGTTGTCTGTGGTTCTTTTATTTGTTTATTTGACTTTTGTTTACTGGGAAAGACCAACCGAGTCATGAGGTACCCATTTACAGCAGAGGCGCAGGGAAAAAGCTCCAGATACATATGGTTAACAGAATGAAAAAACAAACATAATAAGGTCATAACATTCAAGTACAGATATGAAAACAATACATTAGTTAGTCAGAATGAGATCTTAACAGACATAATAAAGTTATAGCAAGCTCAAAATTTGAAAAACTACACATTAGTTTGTCAGAATTAAAACTCAACAGACATAATAAAGTCACAGTGTTCAAGTGCAAATTATATGGAAAACCTGATGGTAGGAAGATGCAGCAGTATTCACATAATCGATGATTATCATGGTAATTATTAATGTGAGAGTGTTCAATCTCGCCTTTGTTCTTACACATGGGGTTCGGAGCCGATCCTCGGCTCCGTGCCGGCCGACTGCAAGCTCTGCATCGAGAAGAAGCTCGAGGACATCTAATACCCACAATCCCCCTCTGCTCTTACCTCAGATCTAGTTTGCCGCTGCTGCATTCGCATCGCTGGGAGCTAGCTCGAGCATCTTCAGATAAGATTTAACTTCTTTTTGTTAAATTTTAGACAAAAATTACTTGTTAGTGTATTTAGTAGTAGTGTGTGTGTGTAGAGAGAAATTCTCGGTACCGTTAGTTTAGTTTAACTTTTCTTAACTGGTATAGAGTTTTTCGGGGCCTACCACCCCTACTTGGATTAGACAACCGGACTGACATATTTACCTGATTTGACCTTTTTTCTCTGGACTTGACTATTACTGGACTTGACTCTTTTTCTCTTACTACAAAATGTCTGAGAAAATGAAATCTGGGTTTAAGCGTTGCCAGTGTGGCCAAAAAATGTCGGTCACTGACAACCACAGTTCCTGTGTCTACTGCCTTGGCCCTCTCCACTTACAAGAGGACTGTTCAATTTGTCACTCTTTTAGTGGGAGGGTCATGACAGATAGGCGCAGGAAACTGATGGATAGAGGTTTGTTGAAACCTTCTTTCCAGGAGGCTCTGGATGCTTCAGACCAGGCATCCAAATCCTCGAAGGAATCGAAGACGTCGGAGCCCAAGTCATCGGCTCCGAGCTCTTCGGTCAGTTAGATCACTGGTTCCACAGACTTGGGCCGAGTGTTCAACTGTTGGCAGTTTCGAGCCTCGAGTCTTGGAACCGTGACGGAGCTCCCTCCACCGACTCTGTTGAGGTCGGCTCCGTCTTCGATCCCTTCGACTCGTTCTTCCAGGCCCCTCTCCGACACCGATGTGGACTGTGTTGTGCAGAAATTGATGGAGAATATGGCCTTATCCAAGCTTATCTCGGTCTCCTCTCAGTTGGTGTCGAGACTTGAAGGCCTTCCACTATCTCCATCTGTTCCTCCTCCGAGACCTGTCCAGTCTTCGGAGCCGGAAGAAGCTGAACTGATGATTGTGGAGCCCTCGGTGCCAGAACCGTCTTTTTCTCGGTCGGCACCGTTCACCTCGACTCCATCCGATCCGGTACTGGAGTCTCGGAGCCGAAGATCCATCCTTGGTTCCGGGACCGAGAGTCGGACTGATGTTTCAGTTCCGACTCTTCCTCTCGGAGCCTCGGCACGGATCGACTCGGTTCCGTCCTCGGGGTCGGTGCCTTCGGTTCCTGTTTCGGGGATTCTTCCCATTTCTTCGGAACCGGGAGATACCTCGACTCGGGACCCGGGGGCCTTCGACCTCATGAGGAAGGTGTTGTCTACCCAGACAACCACATCAGCAGGAACAGCTTCTCCTCCCCATAAAGGACCGTTATCCTCCTCTGCACCCACGGCTACATCCAAGCGTCGAGCACCGGTGTCTCAGCCACCCCTGGAGGGTGCCCCCTCTTCCTCGGAGGCTTCTTCGGATGTTCCCCACGAAGAAGTCCCTAGGAAAAGATTGTGTAAGAGGAGACACTTAGATTCTCCACAAGAATCTTTGACATCCGATACTGACTTGGATGAGTCAGAAGGGTCCCCTAAGTCACCTTCAGAAGATGTCTCTTTTTCTGACATCTTGGAGATTCTAAAACAGAGAGGTGACTGGCAATCCCTTCCCCCTTCTGAGGATGAGTCAGTATTGCTGAAGGCATTTGGTGCTCGCCCCTTTCCCCCTCCTGGGTCACTCCGCCTGATGAGTTAATGGAGTTGATTGCTCAAGGGCGTGGAGACACCTGACACGGTGGAACCAGTCCCTAGGAAGCCTAATAAGTACATTACGGCACCACAGGACAAGGCTTACCTCACCAAAGGAGTTCCAGTAGACGCCATGGTGGTGGCAGCGCCACGAAAAAAGGGGATGTCGGAGTCTTCCTCATCTGTCCATCCGCCTAACAGAGATTCTAGGACCATGGACAGATACGGGAAGCGATTTTCAGTTCAGCGGCTTTCTCATGCCCTGAACTATTTGACTCATTTTACACGCTTTCAGAGGGATCTAGTCAAACAGTTCGGAGTTACCCTCCTGGGTACTACAGTTGCTGTGGTCTCACAGAAAGTTACAGCACATCTCAACACCCTTACATCCATTGTAAACTCGTCCATGAGGCTGATATCATATGCAGCCGAGGGATCGAGTAGGGCAGCGGCTACAGTGATTGCTCTTCAAAGTCAATCCTGGATGCGCTAATGTTCGCTTTGGAAGCCTTCAAGTCTTCCTTTACTAATGCCCCATTTGATGGAGCCACACTTTTTGGCCCTAAAGTAAAGGAGACCCTTACCCGGTGTGAACAGGAGGGAAAGACTCTGTCTGCTGTCGGAGTCCGTTTTCCACCCTTCCAGACCGTACCCAAAGGGCAAACGTAAATGTAGTGGAAGGAACAGAGGAAGTGCAAGCAGATGTAGAGGATGAAGAAAGTGAAATTTTAGATTTGGCATTACTGAGCTTGGAGCTCTATTTGGCAGACACAAAACCGGAAGTTACACTTCTGGTGGAAGGAAGGAAAGTGAAATTCTTGTGTGACTCAGGAGCGTCACGAACTTTGATACACCCTTCAAAGTTACCAGAATATTCTGAATCACCTGACTATATATTAGTGAAAGCAGCAAATGGACAGCTATATAGGGAGCCACTCTCCCATGATATAGCAATAACTGACCCTGTTTCAGGCATGACTCAAAAAAGTAAAATTGTAGTTTCTGCAAAATGTCCAGTAAACTTACTGGGAAGAGATCTTATGCAGATATTTGGCATAGCGGTAGTTCCCACTATGCAGGGTATGGAAGCACAAAGACAAATGGATACTTTTGTGGTGCGACCGGAGGGTGAAACCTTTTACTGGTACAGCCAGGACCTAGTTACTACTGGTCCAGGGGCAGTAACCGGAGAACTGATGAATGTAGCCATCAGTAAGGCCCCCTCCCTTGACACTGACCAACAGCATTTGTTACATTGTACTCTATACTACTGTAGCATGCCAGGACCTGATAAAGAATATGAGCAAGAATTGTTCAAAAATCCTGCTAACAGATTAGTATTACGAACCTTGTATTGGGATACTGAGGGAAACAGTGTGGTAAGCTGTTCACTACCACAGGAATTCATGACACTGTACAAATCTAATAGACTACCACATGTCAGCTTGACAAAGAATAAGGATGTGAGATGGGCAGACTTAGGAGAAAAAGTAACAAGATGGGAAAACAAACTGATTTAGATTTATCAGAATAGGAAATACAAAAACAGAAATTGAACTGGCTAACACAGACACATCCAGCTGTACACTTACAAACTAGTGAAGACAGCTGATTAGCATTCTTATTAGAAGAAGAAGAAAAAGCCTTGTGTGATATACCAGATATTCTTTGGTCAACAGGTAAATCAGATGTAGGACTTATTCAAACAGCAGGACCAGTAACTATTACACCAAAATCAGCATTTAGACCACAAAAAAGACAATACCCCTTGAGGAAAGATGCAGAGCAAGGAATCAAGCCTATAATAGCAGCATTACTCAAGGAAGGAGTACTGGTAGAATCTCTTGATTCACCATGTAACACCCCTCTATTTCCTGTTAAAAAAGCAAACGGGGAATGGCAGATGGTACAGGATTTACAAGCTGTAAACAATGCAATAATACCCAGAGCACCTACGGTGCCAGACCCACACACCTTGTTGAATGATTTAAAACCACAACAAAAATATTTTACTGTGGTAGATATAAGCAATGCTTTCTTTTCAATACCTATACATCCTGATAGCCAGTATTGGTTTGCATTTACATTTCAGGGTAAAAGATATACCTATACTCGGCTACCGCAGGGATATTGTGAAAGTCCAACGATATTCGCACAAGAAATGGCAAGCAACCTGGCAGGGTTTACTCCACCAGGAGGTAGTCAGATTCTACTTTATGTAGATGACATCTTGCTAGCAGCCCCTACCCAGCATCAATGCGGGGAAGATACAATAGCATTATTGAAATTTTTAGCAGCACAAGGACACAAAGTGAACAAAAGTAAGTTACAACTTTGGAGAAAAGAGGTTAGATACCTAGGATATGTAATATCCAATGAAGGTAGAATATTAGACAAAGACAGAAAAACAGCGATTTTACAGGCACCCAAACCAGCAACCAAGAAGGAAATTATGTCCTTCTTGGGAACGACTAATTTTTGTCGAAGCTGGATGTCAAACTATGCTTTAGAATCTGCTCCACTGGCTGATTTAATATATAAAACACCAATGGCAGCACAAGATGTATTACAATGGACACCTGAAGCAGAAGCAGCTTTCTGCAGACTAAAACAATTGATAGCTTCATCACTAGTTTTAGGACTTCCAAATTACCACAAAAGATTTTTTCAGACCGTAGATTGTAAGCAGGGATACATGACGTCAGTTTTGACGCAACAGCATGGGGATAAGCTCAAGTGGCACGATCATTGCCTCACTGTGTGCAAGCAGTAGTCGCAGCTGCAATGGCAGTACAGGCTTCGGCCTCAGTGGTGTTGTTCCACCCTCTCACATTGAGAGTGCCTCATGCAGTCGCGATAATTTTACTGCAAGAGAAAATAGCATGTCTATCTCCTGCTAGACATCTTTCATGTATGACCATACTGCTGAGCCAACCTCATATGGTAATTGAACGTTGTACAACATTAAATCCATCAACGTTACTTCCAACTCCTGTGGATGGCACACCACACAGTTACCTGCAGGAAATTGAGCAAATAACTTTGCCCAGACAAGACCTTACTGATATGCCCTTGGATGATGCCGAGGTGACACTTTATGTGGACGGTTCATGCAGAAAGGGTCATACAGGGAAAAATCTAGTAGGGTATGCAGTAGTCACAGATACAGAGATTTTAGAAGCCCAACCCTTACAGCATAACCTGTCTGCTCAAGCAGCAGAACTGATAGCCTTAACACGGGCTTGTACTCTAGCGAAAGATAAATGTGTGAACATATATACTGACAGTCAGTATGCTTTCTCTACAGTGCATGTTTTCGCACAGCAATGGAAAAATAGGGGAATGATAACATCTACTGGCAAACCGATTAATCATGTGCAACTTATTTTGAACTTGTTAAATTCCATTCAGTTACCTACTAAAGTAGCTATTTGTAAATGTTTAGCTCATACAAAACAACAGGATGCAATTTCAAAAGGAAATGCAAAAGCTGATGCAGCTGCAAAGCAAGCAGCCTCAGACGCAGAAACTTTACTTTTAACCGAGGAATTACAACCCTCTGAGATTTTAGATTTAGAAATGTTAAAAACGATGCAGACATTAACTACAAAAGCTGAGAAACAAAAATGGGAGAAACGAGGTGCAATCCTCGAAAATGGACTGTATATCTCCAAAGAGAAAAAAACAATATTGCCGTCTAATTTATTTAGATATGCAGCTTTGTTGAGCCATGGGCAGTGCCATGTCTCAACAGGGGGGGTGGTACAGTTAGTAAATCGAATATTCCAAACATACGGATTCACAAACTTTATACAAAAATTTTGTGCAGCATGCCATGTCTGTAATAAACATCATGCACAAGGAGCATTCATACCCAAGCAAGGGAGTTTTCCTATACCACCATATCCATTCCATACTATCTGTATGGATTTCATAGAACTGAACAAATGTGAAGGGAAAAAATACTGTTTAGTAATTATAGACATGTTTTCCAAATGGGTAGAAGCTTTTCCAACTAAAAATCCGGATGCAGCAACAGTGGCAAAGGCCCTAATAAAAGAAATAATTCCTAGATTTGGCATACCGGAAAGAATCTATAGTGACAATGGGACACATTTTGTGAATCAGACGATTCACCAACTTGGGAGATTCTTTGGGATCTCCTTGAAGAATCATTGTGCTTACCACCCACAGTCTGCAGGACTGGTGGAAAGATACAATGGAATTTTAAAAAGTAAGTTGAGAAAATTGATAGATGATACACAGAAGAATTGGATTTGCTGTTTGCCTTTGGCACTGCTGAGCATGAGAACAGTTCCAAATGTAAAGGGTTTGACCCCCTTTGAAGTGATATTTGGAAGGGCATATTATGTGCCACAGTGGAAAGCTCTCATGCCTGCGGAGCTAGAGGCTGACAGCTCATTAGCTAGTTATATGAGGAAACTGTTAACTAATAAAACTGTTTTGCAGTTGAACTCTTTTTCAGATAAAAGACAGACCAGACCGTTGGAAGCAGTGCTGACCCCAGGGTCCTGGGTTTGGTTGAAGGTCACGAAGAGGAAGAATTGGGCGAGTCCAAAGTGGGAAGGACCGTACCAGGTACTGTTGGCGCCTACTGCAGTCAAAGTTGCTGAAAGGTCGCCCTGGGTCCACCTGACGACTGTAAACCGGTAAAGAATTTTCAGCTTGATAAACATTTTGTGACTGACACACAACAAAGGCAGGATGGCCAAGAGCGAAATGAGTAAAAATACAGATCAACCCTGAAGATATTGTTTAATCATCTTGCTAACTATGCATTTATTGACTATGATTGTGATGACTTTCCTTTGTTGTGGTTCTTCCTACATATAACCACACAAGTGAAAGTGGAGAAACGTGATGAACTGTCTATAGACTGGCATCCAAACTTTAACACATACCTAGCTATGAAGCATGTATATGTAGAGACTATGAACATTTCAAATTGCTGGGTTTGTACTGCCATACCAACAGCATATGGAGGACTGTTGATGTCCGCTGTCCCCTTGGGGTTAAATGAGACTTGGGAAAATTTGCTTTTTGATACAGGTTCTGTAAGATCACAGGACAAAATTGCATTGTATTTGCCTATTACACAGAGGGGAATTATATGTTTCTATAAGAATGATACACTCCAAGTGGGTTGGAGTAACTGTAACATAACTGTATCTTATAAATGCTATATTAAAACTAAAGATAAAAGCACTATTTGTAACGCAAATTATGATTTATATTTGAGCTTAATGAAAACAACATTAAGTGAAGTGCAGAGAAATCCTGTCTTGCATAAACAATTGTCT
Source organism: Protopterus annectens (assembly GCF_019279795.1). Taxonomy (NCBI): domain Eukaryota; kingdom Metazoa; phylum Chordata; order Ceratodontiformes; family Protopteridae; genus Protopterus; species Protopterus annectens. The sequence continues at coordinate 820,860,732 of NC_056735.1, read as the reverse complement.
GTTATAGACAAGAAAATGTTTCATTCAGAACTAACCCATCAGTACCAAAGTAGAAAACTGTTATTTTATTTGTGGGAAAAAGCATACAAATGGCTACCTGAGAATTGGTCCGGCAGTTGTTTTTTGGGTTATCTGGTTCCAGCTATAAGGCATACTGCAGAATTACCTCTAGGTAAGATACAAAATGTAAGAGATGTAGCCCGAAAACCTGAAGATCCTATCGGAAAACCTGTAAATCCAATGGGAAAAATCTAAGCTGGTTGGAAGAACCATCATTCCGTGAAAGATAAAGAAAAATTGACTCATATGGACTTGAGTGACAGTGTTATATCCTGGGCTGGAATATTTCCAGCATATGGAGCAGTCAAATCGATCAGGGAGTTGAGAAAACTGTCGAAGCTTTTCGAAGTAATGAGTAACACAACTTTTTCTGCTCTCGAACTAGTGACTGACGAACTGAATGCAATGAGAACTGTTGTGCTACAAAATCGAATGGCTCTTGACTTCACCCTAGCGGCGAGAGGTGGTACTTGTGCGCTTATCAAAGAAGAATGCTGTGCGTATATACCAGACAATCGACACGAAATTAATAATCCCTTAGAGGTAATACAGCAGGTATCGGCCATGACTGAACCAGGCCCAAACCCACTGACGAACTTTTTCCAGAGTCTGTTTGGTGGGTGGGGTTCTATCTTAATGAATATTTTGATTGCTATTTGTGTTGGTCTGCTCCTATTAGGAGCATGTGTCTGTTGTGGGATCCCTTGTATGAAAAGATTAGTCAAAGATTTTGTTGATATATCTGTAACTGAAACTTTGTACCAAGACATTGAATTGGAACTATTGATTCCAGACGAAACTTGTTCCAAAATATAAACTAAATGACTTGCCTAGTTAAAAGTCCTTAAAGGAGAAGGCTAGGAGACGATATAACATTGTTTATGTTTCTGAATAGAATAAAAAGTATTAAAAGGGAGGAAAATGTTAGAAAAATATGTATTTGAACATGTATAAAGTGCTAGCTTAAAAGCAAATAGTACATAATGCATTTTATTCTATTTACAATATGGCAATAAGAATGATTTTACATGCAATTGCTTGAAGCTTTGGAGCTGCAGTGTATTTGAACTCTGACCCTGGCAGTAGCCAGCTCAGCAAGCTTATGTTTTTCACTAATGATTATCTGCTGGGTCAGGAAAATTAAATGTATAAAGCATTGAATATTCTTATTCCTTCCTCTGAGATAATTGACCTTGTGAATGTATCAGAGATAAGACACAGCTGCTAAAGTAAAGTTGCAAGAAGATTGAACCAACTATTGTATTCAAGCAAGCCTGAGACCTTGGAAGAGTAACATTTACAGAAAGACATTATAACGAACCAGGTGCTTTGCAAGGCTGTATTATTCCCATGGGAAAACTTTTAAAATGTATAACATCAGCTTTTTCTTATGAATAGAATATTGTAGACCATAGTGATGTAGGTGCCCTGTGACTAACCACGTCAGTAAAGTGGGCACAGCTTGAATGTAAGACTATATAAAATTGTGTATTTCCTGCATCATGTCAGACAAAACTCTGTACTTGTATGGTTTTTTGCCTCCTGGTGTACACTAGTAAACTTTTGCATCTGAGCCTCCTGTGTTGTTATCATTTGTTTTTATTTAACAGTAGGGCTTTACAGTGAAGAGTTAGAGGGGTTGTATTTATGACAAATTTAGCAATTTTGTTATAGCAGCATTCTAGTTTTTTTTTTTCTTAGGGAGGTCTGTAAGTTAGTTAGAATTGGGACCCCATATAACAGTGAGGGCAAGAGGTAGATTTTAGCCAGGTTCATTTTGGTAACTGCTGTGAGAACGTTTTTATTCCTGTATAGCATGCCTAGTTTTTGTTGTTTTTTAATACTGTTTTGTATGTGTAGGTCAAGCTTGAGATTATTTTCAATTGTGACACCTAGTAGTTTGGTTTGGTGAATCAATTCATTTTCAGTATTGGTTGAAAAGATTTTGAAGTTTGTTTTGCTGGAGCTATGTGGTTTGTGGGTGAAGCAAAGGAGCTTTGTGTTTTTTTGGGGGGGGGGGTCAGTAGGGAGTTCAGCACTGGAGAGCAAATTTTCTATGGAAGAGAAAGCTTGTTGTGTTATGTGTTGTAGGTGAGTTAATGTGAGAGTGCCTTCACAGGAGGACGTATGTAAGTTATTGATCACATTAAATTGTAATGGGCCAAAGATGGATCCTTGAGGTACACCTGTGCGGGTGATGTGAATGGGGAGATAGTGCCCTGCCATTTTACTGGTTGCTTCCTGTCAGCTCGGTAGCCAGAAAACCACTGAAGTAAGGAGGACAAATTGGATGTATACCTACACATATAGCTCTATCTATTGATTTCTCTCTCCCTTTCTCTTTACACACACACATACACACACACACAAATATATATATATATATATATATATATATATATATATATATATATAAAGAGAGAAACAAAGAGATACACTTATGTATACATAAGCATCTATTAAACTGTATTCATTCATGTATACAGACAGGAATATTGCAATGTTGAGGTATTATACATCATATGCATCTGTATGCGGTTTGATTGATTATGACATAGCACCACAATAAGTTCAGCATACAATAACTGTATACATTTATAGATCTTTGTCCATATGGTTACATGTACACAATGTCATCTTAAAGTGGCACATCTGTTAATGTGTGTGTGTGTGTGTGTGTGTGTGTGTGTGTGTGTGTGTGTGTGTGTGTGTGTGTGTGTGTGTGTGTGTGTAATGCTTCACTGCATATTTATTGATGTAAGTTATTTGACTTTCATCAATTCATGCAGTCACAGCCAAGATCAGTTAACTAGGCAGGTAGTGTTCTGGTTAACAGTTGTTGTTTTGAATCTAGCTTCCTCCTGATTGTCCACAGTAATCCTCATGTGTGCACAGTACTGAGAGTAATACATCAGTGACTGAATATGCAAAATGTGATATTTTATTGTATGGCAATGCTAGCTAACTTATAATAATTACTATTTTTTAATGTTCTTATGTTGTACATAGCAGTTATTATGACTGAACTTACTTCTGTTGCTGTAATACATCATATTTTTCTGTCTGCAGCTGCTATTATGAGAGTGCCTTTACAGGACCTTCATAATGCTTCAGTAACATTTATTGTGCATTGTGTAAGCTCTAGTTTGTTACATTATACATATGCATATGACTACTGTCATATTTTGTAAAAGACATGTCATAGCAACACATTGTACATTGTCACAAAATGTATAGGATTTCTGGCTGCATACATACATCATGGACATTTATTTTAATTGGCATATGCATTTATGTACATGCCTTATCAATGATTGTGTTTTATTACAGACATGTTTGGCATATGATTGTGATGTACAGTACACACCATTTTGCATCATAGTATGAATTGAATGTATGCCTGACATCACATAAGGTTTTATAACTGGCTAAGTTTAGCTGGCTAAGTTTAACATCACATACATAGGCACAACATGTAGATTGTGTAAGTTTTGTATGAATTTTAAGTAATTAATCAATTTTAGGGTAATACCTAGCATGTATGTATAATGTTTTATTCCTGTGTTAAAATTTTACTGAGTGTGAGGCCTTTGCCGGATCACCACTCAGATGATGATGGCACATCAGGCCACTGCCAGCTCAGTAGGACTCCGAAGACTAGGATGGTAACAATTACAGGATGGTGATGATGACTGCAGACTGGAAACTTCATGTATCATTCTTCCTGTGGCTTAGTACTGAAGATGTCTACCACCACATGAGGCAGATGATTTTTGAAACCAGTTCTGGAGCATAGTGACAGATATCTTCCAGACACAGATGAGGGACCTGATGTGTAACTTCTCTGAGGACACAACACTGGCCATGAGCACCTCCTTCTATGAAATCGCCAGAGAGATCTTTCTTGATATTTGACCCCATCAGGGTGGTCCCTCAGGGCCATAAGTGTTGTCTGTGTGATCCACTTTTGCAATGCTGCCACCATGGTATTTTCCATATTAATATATTTACAGCTTAGTCACAATTGTGCAGACATCTCATATTGCTGTAATGGTTTTCTGACACCCATTCTAATGTACACTGCACATATCAGGTCATAGAGGCTTTATCTTGCTGCTGCAGTATGACACATATTACCAAATTACACATGCATTATTATTATTTACATTATCATCACATGCTGTTATTACTGCATACATTGCGTCATATGGACAGGTGTGCTACTTCTTCAGTCTGTATGTGTGTGTGTACTCCCATGCATGCAGTGCAGTATAATAGTGTTAATTCAGATACAGTCTGGCCCTGTATGTGACATATGGTAAATGTACCTCCCTTTGTGTGTCTCTCCTTTTACAGTCTACCATCCCGGGTGCTCCCTCCCTGCCTTTAACACACAAGAACTACCTCCCTGCTAAAACCAGAAGACACCCTTGAATTGCCTGCTACTCAGGCATCATTAAACACTACCACAGTGAGGGCATCCCTACACAAGGAAGTCTCTATGTATGCAGCCTTAAAGCAAACAACTTGTAACCTACTTTACTAGCTGTATTTGTTATTCTGACCTCCTGTGTGTGCGTTAGCAGCCTATCGCAGCCCACTTGCCACTCTCCCTCTAGTTTTTTAACTTAGGCTTAATTGTAGTGTAGGAAGAATATTCTATCTTTTCTGTTTGCTATCCAATTTGCCACGAGGTGGCAGCATACACCACGGCAAACGCTCGCACAGCATTATTCTCCCAAAGTTTCTACCTAAGTATAGCAGTTATTTCTACTTTTACTCCCCATTTGCATAATTGCTAAACTACCACTACACTCCTGGGCTAGCAAACCCACATTTAGAACTTGTCTACACTACTTTCCTTACAACATAGTTCCAGCCCATCTTTATTTAATTTATGAGCTGCAGTTACTGATAATTTTTTATAGCTTTCACTTCTTCTTGTCTCTACCTGCTCCGTTTGTCCTATGGGCTCACTCTGCTCCCCTACCCTGCCACCGGTTCCCACCTGCCCCCAGCACCACTACACTTATACTATCTTACCACACCCCCTTCTTAACAACCAATCAGCAACCAATAAGCAATTAATACAAACTGCCACACTCACACTAATTACTCTTCTTCTACGTCAAGCCCACTACCTCCACCCTTACCTTACCATGGCCCCAATACTATCTCCATTCAGCTTCTTGCTGACCTACTCTATAATACCACTGTTGCTTATCCCTTACTGCTTATGAACAACGGGTGATTTATGGTTTTCACTCTCCAAGAATCCATACTATCACACGGTCTGTACCTAATCAGCTAGAACACCTGATTACTCCCCCATAGCTACCCTTTTAAACACCTCATCAATGCTATTAGAAATTGATACATCAACCCAAAAACTAAAAAATACCACAACCTTCTTTTTAAGTTTCTGAAGCTAATCTTTAAATCTCAAAATAATCTCACCATGGATGGAGAAATCCACCCAAACCCTGGTCCATCCTCTGCCAATAATTCTAGCATCAAAACTACCTCATCCCCTATAAACTATACCTTAAATAGACCTCCTAATTAATTCCTGGTCAGCTATCTGAACATCAGAAGTCTAAATAATAAAGTTCAGCACCTACATGCCCTACTAGATCACCTTTCCCCTGATATTCTTTGTCTCACTGAAACCTGGCTCAAACCAAGCACCTTAGATAATGAGGTCATACCACCAGGTTACAATATATTTAGACATGACTGTACTTCTAAAAAGGGAGGGGGGGTTGCTGTTATTTACAAATCCATGCTAGAAATGACCATTGACATCCATCAACCTATTCAAAATAGTAATGCTGAAATCATTACTACTAAACTAGACATCAACAAAAACAAAAGCATATATATTATGTGTGTCTACATCTCCCCAGGCAAAAACATACCAGTACTTGAGGACATACTAAACTGGGTATCAAATAATTATCCACAAGAAACCACTGTACTCGGAGTTTTTAATATAGACTGGTACTCACACTCTTCTGAATCCCCCACTTACCATGTTAACCTTTATGGATTCTCACAAGTCATATTCTCCCCCACCAGGATTACTAAACCTAACAATAAAGAAACTATATTAGATTGGATACTTATTAACAATCACACGCACATGTATAAAGCCGGGACCTTGCCTGATGACATAAGTGATCACCATCTCACCTATATTATCAGGCAAAAGGCTGAAATCCACAAACAACCCACTTACAAAACAATTAGGAACAAGAAAACTTTTAACCTTAAGAATTTCCAAAGAGACCTTAAACTTTGCAACTGGTCAGTACTTAAGCATCTTCCACTAGAGGAGGCCATAAAATACTTTAATACTAAATTCTTATCCATCCTAGACAGCCATGATCCAGCTCGTACCATTAGGACTAAAACCAAAAGTACCCCATGGCTTACAGCTGCAACTAGGCAAAACATCTTACAAAGAAATGAAACTTGGGCCACCTGGCGTGCCTTAAAAAACCTCACAGATCAACTCCATCATAGACATGGAATGACACAAAAAAAATTCTGTCACAACCAATAAAAAAAACTACTATCACAACCTACAATAAAAACACCAAAACAAACCACATAAATTCTGGGCAACTCTAAATAAACTTCTCCATCCAGGACTATCCACCACCCCTGTCACCTCAACCTCCAACTCCAGTTCTCCTGCAGAGGTTGCCAACTCCTTCAATAGCTTCTTTACAGAAACTATCCAAACCTAGCTAATAACTTATCCCCCAGTGCACCAAATCCATCAGCCTCAACACCCATTACCCAAACTACCTTCAACCAGTCTCAACATTCTTTATCCTTAAACTAATTAGAAAACTAAAACCGGCTACCCTTGTCACTAATCTCCTCCCTGCAGACTACCTACAAAAAGCAGCTGATGCTGTAGCCTACCCTATATCCATTATGTTCAACAGATCCATATCTGAAGCTACCATTTCCACTATCTGGAAGATATCCCATATCATTCCACACCACAAGGGAGGCAGTTCCACTGACCTCTCAAACTACAGACCTATAGCAATACTCTCTCCTATAGCCAAAATCATGGAAAAATGTATCCAAAAACAAATCCTAGCCTATCTTCTTGATAACAGTCACCTGTCAAATTCTCAGCATGGCTTCAGACCAAACCACAGTACCACCATTGCCCTACTATCCTTTACCAATGTCATAAATCATAATCATAATAGTAATAAACTCTCCTCAGCCATCTTCCTAGATCTTTCCAAAGCTTTCGACATGGTAAACTATCAACTTCTCTTGCAAACCCTAGAATTAATCTCCCTAGACACCCATGCTATACAATGGTTTAAGTCATATCTGGGAGGTAGATAACAGGCAGTCCTGTGGAAGTATAACTTATCTACCCTTCTACCTATAACACTTGGAGTCCCCCAAGGATCCATCTTAGGGTCCCTCTTATTTTCCATATTTATTAATGACTTGCATAAAGTAATACCATACACTAATTGTATTCAGTACGCAGACAACTCAACCCTAATATGTTCTGCTACAACCCCAGAATAACTACTGACATTATCCCAAAACACATTTAGCATAGTTGAAAATAGGCTCGTCTATCGTCGTCTCATACTAAATCCCCAAAAAAACAAACTGCTGCTGTTCTCACCATCTCATAAGACCTCCTGTCTAACCTTCTTCATTAAATCTAACAATGGCACAATTATCTCATCAGACTCCTCAACCAAACTCCTAGGAGTTATAGTTGACACCAACCTAAATTTTGACTTGCATATCGACCACACAGTCAAAACAGTAAATAAAAAACCTGGCTCTCTACATAGAATCAAACCTTTCTTAACCCCCCTAGCCAGAACTGTTCTTGCTCGCACTCATCTGCTATCCACACTTCTCTATGCCTCCCCCTTATTCACCAACCTGAGTAAAACCAACCTGAACAGCTCATAACCTGCGATAATCATATTGCCAGATTTGCCACTGCCTCTGCCTATAGGACCCATCACTGCCATAACCTCAAACTACTAGGCTGGCTTGAACTACCTAACCTTCTACTGGCTAACCAACTAGTAACTGCCCACAAAATTCTCTACCAGCCAGAATGAACACCCGATCTTAAAACTCTCATCACCCCCTACCAGAACCTTAAAACTCTTCGATCCTCTAACAAAATGCTAGCTTTCACCATCAAATCTAACAACTCAGCTGGGGAAGCTCTGTTTTTGAACTCAGTATGTAGTCTGGAACTCTCTTCCTGCAGAACTAACCTTACAACCCTCTCCAGCCCAATTAAAAAAAAACCCTTAATCAATACTTCACTGTGCGATGGCTCTGTCCTTGCTCTACCCTTGACTAATCCCCACACTCTTCTACTGTGCACCCAATTAGGGTCTCCTAGCATCCTAACCTAGTTACTCTGTACAAACTTGTTATTTAAGTGAAGTCTAGAATGTATTTTAAGTAACCTATAATGAGACACACAAATATATATGAACTTTTGAATGTTGGGCTGGGAACTTGGAAAATGACCTACAAATATATTGTATAACCTCTGTCTTGAATTATACTAATAGTGGAATGGTTTCAATATGTAAATATGTCACAGTTTCTCTGCATTGTATTTCTCTATTGTATTTTACATTTTATTATGCTGTTCTGTCTTATGTCTTCCATATGGAGCTTTTCTCCCTGGGCCTCCACTGAAAATGGAGATATATCCAATTGGACCTTCCCGGTCAACAAATGTAAATTAAATAAACAAAATATGATTGTTGCAGTTTGCATAATGTGAATGGGACACTATTTCTCTGCTAGTGTTGTTCCTGTATATGCTTAACAGTGACTTACGTACTACATTATCCCCATTCTTCTCACATAACAGAGTGAGGTGAATCAAGTATGTTTATTTGCAAATGTTATCCATGTGTATGCATTGCTGTCTTATGCCTGTTTAACAACATGACATGTCCTTCAGTTTGTAACTTATGTAACTTTCCTGGGTCATGGTGTCCTACTGGCACAGTGACCTCATGCATGCCATGTACTGACAATTATTATGCCATGTTGTTTTAGAGTACTAAGACAGATATATATGAAAATATATCTATCACATACTGCCTTGACATTCACTAGTCCCTTAATGAATATACAGAGGTGATGTTTTGTTTAGCATCAATTATGACTCCCTTTTTTGTCCATTATTTGCATATATTAGTAGCAAGTCTTACTAAACACACATGTATACACAGTTTATCATAATGTCCATGTGTATGCATTTGTAGTAAATATGCACTGATTTACTTGGATGTACATGTGTATGTCCATAATACGATCAACATACAACCACCCTTGTAGTAGGTAACTGCTTATATGTACTTATTTCATTGCTTGTGTCCTGTACTTATGTATACAGGACTGTCCTTTGATTAGTCCTGTACATGTACAGTGATATTTATATCAATAATAGTGATTGTGCCACAAGTATTTTTTTGCATGGCTGTATATGAGAGTATGTGATGCTCAGATCTAATTTTGTTGTGTACCTACGTCATTTACTGTTTGTGTTGCACATTACTGTGCTGTTTATCTTTTGTATACAAATATGTTTATAGCCATCCCCAATGCACAATGCACATGTCAGATGTTGGCCATTTTCTTCTGTGTAGCTTGCGAGGACTTGTCGCCCCTCTTGTGTTATGGGCACATTCATGTGCACTATGTCTGCTTAGCTATGGTTGTCCTGCTTTATTCTGTGCCTAATTTCTCTTGTTGGCATTTCCGCACTGATGTGGGCCTATGTCGTCCATCTCCCTTCCCCCCTTTAAATGTGGCCTACATGTTTCACATACACATGGCATTTGTTATGTATGTGTTTACCTTCCTGTAAAGTATCATTGTTGCAATGTAGGTGTACTGTTACAATATTACCTTGTGCCACCATGAGTGGTATCTTACACATGCAAGTCATATGCACGCAAGGTGGTGGCAATTAAGTAGATTCCATTAGTGTTTATGTTGTACTTGTGTGTTGTGCATTACAGAAATTTATATGCTTCCTGTCTATGCAGAGGCTTGCATTCCTTACCTTACATTGATCATATATTTATCACCATTTATTTCATATTTCATATTATTTGTGTGGGTATGTGTGATGATTGCATGCCTCACATCTATGTTGTATACCTGAACACCATCTGTGTTGCAGCTGGCATGGCATATGCTTTTGACATGTGGATCTCACTTCTCCTGTGTTTATCATGTGTATTCTTATTTGTTTATTACTATTAATCATTAATGCTTTACTGCAGTACTGCTCTTGGCACTGTGCTTAGTTTGCCTTTTGCATGCAGCATTGAAGGTTCCAATCTGCCTTTCTTCTGTCTGCTTTTGCATTTGCTCATCCTTGGTGTTGTTTGGTTTACACTTGCACTGCTGACAGCCTAGTGGATGATTGTATTTGATATCTGTTATGTACTGCAGTGATGGCACTTCCTGTTTACTGTTCTCCAAAACACACCTACCATCGGTCATACTCAATCTAGTATGTCTGTCACACAGTTTGCAAAATCTCAGCAATGATTTGTGCAGTGGTACATATGTACTTTTGAGTGGCACAATGGCTGGTATGCATTCCTACCCTGTTTGTCATTTTTCCTTCACCTGTGTTGTATAGTTTATATATGTGCTGTCTGTGTACCTTACCCCTCCTTTGTCTGTCATGTTTTGTGATATCTGTTATATGTTTATGGGCAAGCTGAGGCTTTGCCATCCTGGCCACCAGTTAGCATTCTCTGATGATCTCTGTTAAAATATGTCCTATTAACAGTAAGTAAATCAGTCAGTATTTTGCAGACATACAAATACACATGCAAAACATTAGCTATATACACTGGCAAAAATGTACATTTTTCCATGTTATTTTCTTTCAGAATTTATTTAGGGCATTACTACTTGTCTGTGTTCCACACTGTGGCTTAACTAGGATTTGTATACTTCAACGTAGCCACATCACTTCCACTTCCATCCAGCCTAAGCCTAGATGATGATATGTTGGATCTTATCCTTATTTCTACTTTCCCAGTGATGCTGTCAGCCTGCTTATCTATATGAGCCATTGCCTTTAAGTTTGTCATTTGTCTCTCATCACATCTATACAAAGCATGGACCATTGCACTTCAGCAGCGTGTACAAGTTGCTTTCTAGCATCAAACAAGGAAAAGTCCAATAAAAAGCAGGAGCTGTTACAGGAGCTTGAGCTAAAAGCAATAAAATAGATTGAGAGAATGGTGAGAGGAAGCGTTCTAATGATCAAAATCAAATAAAAAAAAATATGGCAGACAAAGTTCACAGAAAAAGTTCCTTTTGACTGATAAAGTTCATTTTCTTTGTAGAATGTTTTATCCGTATTGCATTTAATGTGAACTTATGGAAGAGGTTGGCAACTCTGAAAGGAGATTATCAAGATTGTTCTGTTTTCATTTGACGGAACATTTTTTCAAGAGGTGTTGGCCTTAATGTTTTCATGGTCTTTACTTCTCTGAATCCTGACTGCCTGGTGTAAGTTGCACTTTTGTGCAATTCCATGTTTAGTGTTGGCATGGTAACCAGATTTATTGTAAAGTAAGAAAACAAAAGGACTGAGTATGATAGCCAAAACCCTAGTATCTCTTCTTATGAATACTCTCATCACAGCATGTACCAATAATATATTTAATGTTAGAAACCCATAATATCAACTCACTACAGGGCATAGAAATGCCTATTGTTTCATATATCAAGCCAGCATGAATGTTAATTGGCCCTATCTCACAAATGAAGATGACAGTCACAATTTAGGTTTATATATCTCAGTGTCCCATAAAGCAAAATCCTTAGACTGGTCAATGAAAACAGTTTTCTTCCTTAAAGATTATGTCTTATTTCCTGATGTATCCCAATTGACTGAACTTCAGTCATATTATGGTCTTCATTCGAGCAGCAGTAGCTGCAATGTCAAATTAAATAGTGAACATAAAGATGAGCTGAGAAAAACTAGACAAATTAATTAAGTAATGTACATCTACAAGAGATTAATAGTAAAAATAATATGCATTATAGTACCTGAGTAAGCACTAGTAGTGGAAAAAGGAAAAAAAATGAAACGGAGAGAACAAAATACATATGAATGTTTGTTGTGTCATTGTGGTGCATATCATGTTTTGCAGTCTTTTATCACATATTATTTTGAATGACTTAATGATTGTTCTGTTGGTCGTGTTCTACTTTCCTCATATAGAAATGTTAAATGATGCTATATTCATATCTCTTCTAGTTAATAAGTATCCTTACTATCATGCATAGTATCAATGACCTTATTAAAAACAAATTACTCACTCTTAAAAGTAGAACCAGTACTTTGAATATCAAAATAATCAATATTGTTTGGTGCAGTTACGATCAGGCTTATCAATGTTACCTGTCTAAAAAGGACCACTTGTATATTGATATCCCATACCAGTAATCTCATCTTTGTTCAACAAGAGGGACAACACCTGTTGTAGTGCCTTAAATTAAGTTAGAAGGAAAATAACGTGTAAAAATATAAATTTCTGCAAGTGTGTATAGCTAACGTTGTTGCAACATACTGACTGGATTACTTACTGATGACAGGGCATCAGATATTTTAATAAAGATAATCAAAGAATGCTAAAGAGCTCTTCTTAGAGCTATTAACCATAGGCATTGAGGAAAAATTAAAGTGTGCGCTGTTACAAGTTCATAGGGTCACAGATTCATAGGTGTTTACTGAGCTAATGACCACAAGGGCTTTTTTAAGCCTAGCCATGTATCTCAAATCTCTATGAATCATTTACAAGCAGAGGCTTGGGAGATGAACCATTTACAGGCCACATGTATCCATTAGAGACATAGGTGCCAAACCAGGGATGAATTTCCTTTTCCCCATCCAATTGTCCAAGTTACACTTGACTTGGGTCAGTGAGAAGCTCTGCTTCACATGGATGGGGAGCCTGTTCCAGAGATGGGAGTGGTCTCTGGGATACATACATGTCTCTCCAGCAGGCCCTATTTATATCACAAGCAGGGTTTGAGTCTTTAGAACAGGTAATTCAGATGCTGTTTGTTTAGTGGATATGCAGGATGTCCATCAGAGTATGTTATGTTAGTATGTTAAAAAAGAAAATGATTAGACAGAAGATTTCTATAGACTTAAAGTGGATAAGACCCCCAAGAAAGCATTTCTTGGTACACTTATGCAACACTTTTACAGAGGAAATAAAAGTTCTTTATATTTATCTATTTAGTGCAGTACTGGTAGATTTTCTGCTTGAATAACTGGGACAAAAATTCTATATGTCTTTGACAGTACTAGTAATGAGAGATCAAGCTAAGCAAAATGCCAGTCTTCTGCAACAATTTAGGAATTGTGTAGATGGTGAAGTTATAGGCAAGATATGCAAGTCTCATACCTATACCTCTTAACATCCAGAATTTTGCAGAATGCTCCTGATTTTGCCTCATGCACTTACCCTGCCATAGCATGGTTGATTTTCTGAAAAATTGCAGAGGATTACAGTCAGTCAATAATGCCAGAGATATAGTTTCATACTTTTATTGTTCAGAAAATAATATGTTGATACACAACTTGTTCCATTAACTTTTTTTTAAATAGTAAGTAGTATTTGAAAAGTGCCACTGATATTGAGCCTTTGCCCCTCCCCCATTATTTTTGGTTTTGTGTAGAGTTTTTGAGAAGTTGAGAGGTGTGCCAGTACCTGCCTTCAGTGTGGACATCTTATTATAGTAGATAGGACAGCTGAATAATAAATTGTATCGGCATGTCAGGGAACATATAATCATGTTCTGAATTCAAATGCAGTAAAAATACATATTTTAATTTATCATTATTTTATTTTGGGCCAAAAGGAACAGAGGATAAATACATTCATGATAGTGAAATTATCAGCAGATTAAATTGCATGGACCTCTTTTAGAACAATTAAATAGAGAGAATAGAGAGGATGAAACTGAAAGATATAAATGCAAGAATTAAAGTAAATATATATATACAGTTTTAAGATGAGAAAGCAGTGGGTATCTCCAATACTTTTTTAGGATCTAAGAAAACTACTGAAATCTGAACCAAGTAAGTAATACATCAACAGCCACACTCCCTCCGAAATGACATTTAGCAATAATATAATTGGTCATCACCTGCAACAGTGTTATTTTATGGAAGTCAACAAAACAGAATTTTTTCAATGAGACTGGTGCAAATGAAATGTTTCATCTTAGTGCAGTGATTTTACAATTGTTTATTTAAAACTGAACCTACCTACAAACTTATGTCACAAGAAACATCCTGACCTCCTTTTTTATTTTATTTTTATTTATTGACATTTGTTAACTGGATTAGTCCAACTGGGTTAAGGCCCATTTTCAGTGGAGACCCGAGGAGAAAAGCTCCAAAAAAAAAAAAAAAAACAGTTACATGAAAATCAATATTGCAGTTAAAGGTTTTAAGTACATATATCAATGAGAGATAGTACAAGATAGTACAAAAATAACAAATCTGTTAATGCAACATGAGTAAAAACAAAAGAGAGCTTACATGATTTGACAAAAACACCACAATATTTATACAAAGCAGTCATCAAAAATAACAAATCTGTTAATACAGCATGAGTAAAAACAAAATAGAGAGCTTACATGATTTGACAAAAACACAATATTTATACAAAGCAATCATGTATTTACATAAGAGAATTGTGTATCTTAATTGCTAAAAATCAGTTGTTTATGTTGGATTGTGGCAAGGACAAGTCTTGGAGTTGAGCATATGGTGTTTTAGTTCATTTTTAAAGTGTAATGGGTGGTTGATGGTACATATGTTTAATGGAAGTTTGTTCCACGCGAGGGCAACAAAATATTTATATAGTAATTTATCAACTGTTTTCTCAGGTTGGTAGATGTCAAGTAGTTGCTGGTTAGAGATACGGAGGGTCTGAGGTGGAGTATAGGTAGAGATAAAGGATGAAAGAGATGGACAGGAAGAAGGTTTGTAAAGCATGTTGTGCAGCATTTGAAATTGCTGCACCCTGCACCCGATCTGCACCTCTCATGCCCTACTTCTTTTAGTATCGTCTCCAATATTTGCTGATTTTATAGCAAATAAAATGCATTTCCTTTTGCAGCATTCTCTGTGCAAGGCAATGATGCCAGTCAATTGCATTATTATTAAATGTCAATTCTGGAAAGATTGGTCCATGGTTAGGATTCCAGTTAACCTGGCAACATTTTTTCCTAGCTATCAAGAAACAAAATCAGACAAAATGTCAATATATGAATGTAAAAACACATGGCAAAAGGAAATTAGAAGGAAGAACACATAATATAGAAATTAAGAAAAAACGCCCAGTGTCTATTTTTTTTTCATAAGCTTTTACTGAATTATCTCTTGCGACACAGGCAAATTTACATTCATATAAAAGCAATCAAACTATATTAAAATAAACATTATACTTCACGTATATTGCTATATATCATATAACCTATTAATTGGTCAGAAAGAGTGATGTAAAATTGACTTATGGGTCTTATCAAGTATCAGTACACATATAACTGATATCATCACATCACTGTTTAAAGTCGTTATGCCCCCAAGAATGATAAGACAATTTATTGGCCAAAATTTCCCCTGTTCCTTTATTTTGTTATACTGAAATATACAAAAGAAGTGTTCTCCCATTTGGTTTTATGTCCTAAAATAATGAATCTGGTTTAACATTGCTCTTGTCAAAGGCTTACATCCATAAACTGTTCTATAGTCTAGTAGCTTATCATATGCTATTAGCATAATGTAAGACATCCATGTAGAAGTTAACACTAAAGAAAATAAAGGATATATATATATATATATATGTGTGTATATATATATATATATATATATATATATGTGTGTGTATATATATATATATATATATATATATATATATATATATATATATATAATGTGTGTGTGTGTGTGTGTGTGTGTGTGTATATATATATATATATATATATATATATATATATATATATATATATATATATATAAAGGTCATTTAAAGGATCACTTTATATAACCATAATTTCCATGGAGAAAGTATCACTTCTTTAAGGCAGACAAAATGTTGTATTGTGCTTTTCTTAACCTTATGAAAATAGAACTAGGATGCTAATGAATAGATTTATCAAAGTGAATATAGTACTTCTATTGACATTTTTAAACAGGAACTCAGTGACCTTGCTTAATTAACCATGTAATGAACCTTGGCTGAAAGAAGCTGTTCCCACAAGCAATGGTACTAATCCTCTCCACCTCCCTTGTCAAAGACTGACATGAATAGAATTCAGCAAATGTAATGCAAAGCAGGATCACTTAGTTTTATACCTCTTTTATGTATAGAGCAGGAGGAAAGACTTATTTTTTCTAAAGTGTTCTTATCTCTGTGTTCATTAAAGGGGCTATCTACATAAAGAAAAAACTGTAAGTAACTATTATTTGTCTTATTTGTCTTACAAACTATAAAATATACCTGAAGAATTCAGATCTATAGCACATTAAAACTACGTGATTTCCAGAGTTTTGCTTAATCCTCCTGTTTACAATACTGTACCTGCAACCCAAGCCTTAAGAGAATGTTACTCTTTACTTCATTATAGTTTTACTGAACATTTCTTACTGGAAAAGTGAAAATTATCACACACTTTCACCTTTCCTCACACTATAGATAGAATGATATTTAAAAACGCAACTCACATTTTTGAGCTATTCACCACCTTGTCTGTAAACAGTATGTTAGCTTCTCCTACTCCTAATAATTATATTAGCATAGTATTGATTGTCAGTATTGTATAATAGCAAACAAGTATAATTTACCAAAATGAGTGCATTAGAAACAGATGATGGCTTGCAAACATGCATAATGACTTCCTTGAAATTATATATGTATTTATATGCCACCTGTGCAGAACTAGCATTTTAAAAATTAGTTGCTCTTCTCTTTTCCTGTGAAGTTGCTCTTTCAACATGATTACACAGTCCTTCTGCACATAATTTATATTGTGCATTATGAGCTTTTCACTTATATAAAACAGGTAGTGTACAATTTCCAAACTACTGGCTGAAGGTGTCATGGGAAGCAGTAATGTTCAAATCCCAGATAACTTTGAGACAGAAAGAACTGATTTGGTGTTACATGTCAGATTGAGTAACACCAGCAAGACTAACTTTGGGATATCTCTTGTTATGGTCTAGAGCAGTGGTCCCCACCCAGTGGGCCATGGATCAATTGATACTGGGCTGCACAGAAACCTTTAGACAGTGAGTGAAATAAAAAAGTGAATGTGTGTATGTATGTGTGTGAGTGTGTTTCTGTCTGTGTTTGTGAGTAAATGCATGCATGAAAGCAGAATGCCTGTCTGGGTGAAAGCAGAAGAGACTGTGCATGTGTGTATGACAGAGAGTGAACAGTGAGATTGATCAAGTCATTATTTTGCACTCGCTAAGCAGAGCTTTTGCTGTTTAGCGAGTATAAAATACAAATAAATGAAACCGAAAAATGTGTGTGTGCATGTTTCTGTCTGTATGTGAGTGAATGCGTGCATGAAAGCAGAACAGACTGTGTGTGTGTGTGTGTGTGTGTGTGTGTGTGTGTGTGTGTGTGTGTGTGTGTGTGTGTGTGTGTGTGTGTGCATGCGTGAGAGATAGAGTGAGAGAGAGTGAAGAGTGACAGCGATCCCTGGCAGCAGCAGCATCAATTATTAAGAGGTTTGTGTACCTCTCAACCAAACCTCTCGCACAATTAATCTGGACAGAGCCACAAATAATAGGGGCAGATTTTAAATATTGCTCTTATAAACTTAGAAAGCTGCTAGATTCAGAAAAAGGTTTCCATTAAGTTGGTGTACCTCTTGATCATACCTCTCAACCTCTTGCCCAATAAATCTGGACAGTGCCAGAAATAATAGGGACAGATTTTAAATATTGCTTTTATAAGCTTAGAAAGTTACTTGAATGAGCACTGAAAACCCTGTTTCCATTTCCAACATCTTATCTTTGTGAAGCACGGTATTCTGCAATGACAGCAACCAAAACAAAATTATGGAGTAGACTGGACATAAGAAACACATTTTAGGTGTCATTGTCTCCCATCACCCCTAGATGGGACCATCTCATTGCAGGTAAACAAGCTCAGGGCTCCCACTGATTCTGCGTTACGGTGAGTTGTATTTATTATGCACTTTATTATGCTTTATTTTTATGTGCGCGATGACCAGTCTGTGGAAAAATTGTCTTACATGAAACTGGTCCTTGGTGCAAAAAAGGTTGGAGACCGTTGGTCTAGAGATATCAGGTACCTAACCTATTAAAATAGAGAAAGAGGGAGAGTGAAACAGAATGCATCTGCCATAGTTAAAAAGTGTTTCTACTGCAATTCGGCATCAAGGGCCGCTAAGTTATTATCATGGCTTCAGCGCCATCTCTCTTTGTTTCATCTTTCTTGATGTTATGTCCACATGGGTTTGCATAGAAATCCAACTTTCAGTGTAAGGGATATTAACCAGAGAGTGCTTCAGCAGACGAGGCAAGCTATCTGACTTGGAGTAACTCAGTATCTATGTGTAAGAGGCCAAGAAGCAAAATAAGCAAACTGAAATATTTATACAATGTCCATAGTAACAAACCCAATAAATGGTTTATATAACTAAGCAGAATCCTAACCACAGGGTAGGAGGCAATGGATAGTCACAATAAATTATTTATCTGTAAAGAAGAGTATGAAAAGGCACATTGTGCATATAGCCTCTGGGGAAGTATGCAATGTATATTCTTGATAAGCCAGGTGATGGAAGATTATCCAGTTAAAGACTTATATATTTAGCAAGTAGCAAAAAAGGCTAAAAATGAACTGAGCATTACCTCTGTAGGGCACATCTGTATGCAGTGCATGATCTTTACTTAAAATATGCAAACTCATTTCTAGAAAAGCCATCCAAGTATTTCATCTAGAAGATACTGCCAAAAAGTGGAGGAGTCCATGCAAATAATAATACCTTGCTCTGAAGTAGTTTGACCTCATTAGCTGCCATTTAGCTTTCCTATGACATATATATATATATATATATATATATATATATATATATATATATATATATATATATATATATGTGTGTGTGTGTGTGTGTGTGTGTGTGTATGTGTGTGTCAGTGTGTGTGTGTATGTATTTACATACAGTGAGAAAGATAGCAAAAGACACATTCCTCCTTTTATTTATTAAAATAGCTGTAGCCCTTTCATCTGTGCTGATGCAATCCTGGGTGGTCATATTCAGGTAAGGGTTAGGGAGCAGAACTCATCAAAAATTGTTTTCTGGGGTCTCTCTCTCACACACCCACACACACACACACACACACACACACACACACACACACACACACACACACACACAAAAGACCAGCACTGGATTCAGTAAAATCTGTGTAGGCTTTACACAAAGCCTACATGGAGTTTACATGTATGCGTAGTGAGGTGTAGTGAGCAACAGCACTATTTATATATTTATGCTGCTCACCATGGTTAAATCTAAACAAGTGCAGTTTCATGGCTGGTAACAGGAAACCATGCAAAGCAACACAGATAGCAAACTTGGTTACCTCAGAGCCCAGTTGGTTACGGGATTGCACGGAATGCCACATTGATTACCAAGGCTTAACATATAGTTATATATATGTTCCAAACACAGTACAGGATAGTTTATACAGTGCAGAGTATTGTGAAATCCCATTCCAGGCATTCTGTACAGAAGTTGTGCTAATGATCTGTAAGGGTACATGGACTACTATGTAAAATAAACACTCAGGGGAAGTGTGCGTATTGAACAGAGACATACAGATGAATTGTAGGAACAAACACAGAGGAAAGAGGGCAGGTGGAATAACCTAATGTAATGCAGATGAGTGCTTGTGAATGAAAGACAGTTGTAGCAGGACCACCAATCACATATCAGTATGGTACAGTATGGACTGCACAGTGAAAATGTGCATTATGCTACTGTCACACAAGGTGACATAACAATAAGGATGATGTCTTTGTGAGATAAGCATGCTTACATGAACAATGCAAAGAACATCTATCAGATATGTTATATACAATTGGGGTAGGGTGCATATTGTGAAGCTGTACAAACTGATTTGCCTGAATATGAGGGTAATCTCAACAGAAGTCTCCAACATGTGGGGCATAGGTAAAGGCTCATGGACAAAAATAAAATAAGCTTGCACAATCATAACAATATCAGAATAATACCAACACTAACCCCATGTCTCTGAGATAACATATGTGATTTTGAGTGATCAAGATGGTTCTGCACAACACAGTTGTTCAACTATTATGACATGTCAGCAATCTGTGAGGATAATCATGTACACTGTCCTGACACTGTAACATTTGCTGGAGGTCTTAGGAGGGGCACTGCTATACCTGTATGTGACATTATGATCAATACAGGCTATTTGAGAGATAGCACAATCCACACTATCATGAATGTTACCCATGCCATCAATGTTGTCAAACAACTATGTATGTACTATGTGCATCACCAGAACAGGTATCACACTTGCATCTGGTGTAACAACTTGATGAGGATTCTGCACCATCAGACACTAATATTTATGTAACAAAACGAATACCTAGGTATGGCCAATAAGATGTGCGACAGGTCACTCTGGCAAAGGTGGTACACTTCAGTTGCATATCACTGCAAGATATGTATGGAGGAAGGGTGCATTGTACTCAGTTATTGGAGTGATGAAGGCAGTGAATTATGGAGACATTATGCCCTTTGATGTGGATGTCCTTCACATACTCAGAAGTTTTGTTACATGCAAGGGAGTAGTCAGCAGTGTGGTGACATGCTGGTGGATATTCCACATACCATCTACCCCAGGACACTGGTTACATATGTATTGGTCTGATTATAGGGTGTATTGTCTACATTATCATTGGGTTGTATATTTATTTTCATGATGTAACAATATCCCCATGTTTTTGTTTCATTGTAGGTGTTGTCATGGCTGTGGCAGTAATCTTTGGTATGTGTTGATACTGTCTGTGTTATACTAATAGCACAGTTGGAGTCAATGATTGCCCACAATCTCTAGTCCTTCAGACAGCTGTTTGGACAAAATATGTGTATATCATTTGTGACATCTGTTAAATAATGGACAGGAAAGGTCCAAGAAGACAGTTCTGATGTACACACCTGATCACTGGACCTGAGATACAGGCCACTTCACACATTTCAACATATTTGGATGCAACTTATGTAATCCACTGGTCTACCCACTTGATGACATAGGTGTTTATGGCCAAATCCTACAGAGTTGAATGAAAACCTCAGTGAGGATTTTTGTCAAATGCCTTGGGCTTGTCAAGTTCAAAATGATGATGATAGTGTTGTCATCATGCATGCTCTCAGTGACATCTTTGAGGACATCTATCAGATGTATCAGACATGATGTAGCATTAACAACTCACACAAGTCTGTTGCACACAGCCAAGATATTACCAGTGTCCATCTAGAAAAGGTCCATGATGACTTGTTGGACTACTTCAGAGATGAGGAGAGTCAGGATGTGTCTATACATGCATGGATTGGGTGCTGTTTCCCCAACTCAGATGGATACATGTTGATGTACACTTTTCTATGGGAACATAGTCTGTGTTGAAGTGTGTATTCAACTGTATCAGGAAGGTGTATGTGCTGAGTCATGCTGTAGGTGATTTGTGATGTTGTCACAGCCCATTGATTCTGTGTGATAGGCCTGGATGAAAGTAAGACACTGCATACCACCTATCTTGATCTGGCCTAGGGTTTGGACACAATCCCCCATGAGAGTATCATTGAGAAACTCTCCCAGCTGGGGATTAACCCTTACATCTCTAGATGGATAACAAATTGGCTTACAGACAGAGCACATACTGTGAAAGTTGGTGAATCAACCTGTACCAGTAGAGCGGTCACAACTAGCATACCCGAGGAATCTGTGCTTGGCCTTTTACTGTTTAGGATCTATTTCTCGACAGTTCAGGCTAAAGTATACCACCTTTAGCTTTCCGTGTTTGTTGATTCTTGCATATTGGGTGCAATCATCAAGTCCACCAGTGATGATGATATACTACAGGAGGGGCTAACACAGATAAATGATTGGTGACAAAGCCACCAGGTCTACAAATGAATGCAAAAAATGTGTCTTTATTTTGTCCTTCTGCAAAGTAGAATTCCCTCCTAATCACAGAATTGACAACAGTCCCACTATGCTGAAACCCAGTGATGCAAGTCCTGGTAACAGACATAGATAGCAATCTGAACTTCAACCACCAAGTGTCCACAGTAGTATAGAAAGGTATGTTGTGCACATCATAAGTCATGGCATCATATTCAGATCTGAGGATTATATAACAGCACTGTACTCAAACCTCATCAGAACACTAATAAAGTATAATGCTCCCTTTTGCATGTACCTCATCAGACACATGTAGCAGCTGGAGAGACCACAGGGGTTTCTCACCAAGAAAATACAGGGCCTACAAACCATGCCATGATGTATGTGGATAGACTAAACACCATGTCATTGTATTCTGTATCTCATAGGATAAGGTAACTTCTGCCTGGTCTCCAGGCCAGTCTCTGACCCTGCTGTGTTGGGAATAGTGCACATCTACAAATCAGATATAGGCAGTGACATCAGCAGTGTCTGGTAAGGAGGAAATGATAATAGTGTCCACATGCTGATGCAAAAGGATCTCTCTAATGTCAAGCTAGTGCACAAACACACACACACACACACACACACACACACACACACACACACACACACACACACACACACACACACACCAGTTGACTGTAGTGAGAAAAGAACCCCGACCTATCTAAGGTACACTGACTAGAGAAAACAGTAATTTACACAAGCGCCACAGCTCAAGTGTGATTTGGAGAGTGTCAGACAACACTTTCTAGGTGACATCAGCAGAGTCTGGTGAGGAGAAAATGCTAATGACAGTATTCAACATGCTTGTGTAAAATGCAGTCTATAATGTGAAGCGAGGACACAAACACACATACCTCCCAGTTGACTGCAGTGAGACTAGAACCCCTACCTAAGTACACTTACTAGAGAAGATTTTTTAAGCAAGCCCCACAGCTCAATTGTGATTTTTGAGAGTGTCAGACAACACTTTATAGGTGATGACATCAGCAGAGTCTGGTGAGGAAATACTAATAGCAGTGTCCCACATGCTGGTGTAAAAGTATATGTCTAATGCCAAACAAGTGCACAAAACACTCATGCTACTCAGTTGATTGCAGTGAGAACAGAAGCCTTACATATCTAAGTATACTGACTAGAGAACACAGAATTTTATGCAAGTGCAACAGCTCAGATGTAATTTGGAGAGTGTTAGACAACACTTTATAGGTTATGGCATCAGCAGAGTCTGGTGATGAGAAAATTCTAATAGCAGTGTCCCACATGCTGGTGTAAAAGGCTCTCTCTAATGTCAATCAAGTGCACACACATACCCACCCACCCACAGCTGACTGCTGTGAGAACAGAACCCCTACCTATCTAAGTACACTGACTAGAGAACACAGTACTTTATACAAGTGCCATGGCACAAGTCTAACCTTTACACAAGTGCAGGACAACTTATAATGGATGACATCAACAGTGGATGTGGGAGAGAAGATGTTGGGAGGCCTGCATGAAATGGATGTGTAGACATGTTCAACTGTGAAGAGAGTTCTAGTTCTGCATGTTACCCGATCAATGTTCATTGCATATCACACATTTATTAATTTATGCAGTGTAGTTGATATAGTTGTAAACAAGTACTGAGAGACTAGGGTTGTGGTGTATGAGGGGAGGTAATATATGGTTGCCTTGTAAATATGTGACATATTGTTAGATAGGGCCTTCAGTTTGTTATGTTTCCACATGTAGTTTCATGGCATGAAGTGTAAATGGAGTGTAAACAGCACTAATAGTGACTTTGTATAGAGCAGCAGTGAGCAGCAGGTTTGCGCAACAACTGGAAAAGTATTTGCACATGAGAGATACACATTTCCATTACTTTCCTTGTTTGTGCATAGTTAAGCAGTGCGCAAGCATGGGGCTCATTGCTAAAATTCTGAGAGTTAGTATTGAGTGTATGAAACACACCTGCCACTTAGCTGACTCTGTGGCAGCATGTGTAAATACACTGACACATTTCTTATTGAGTCCAGATGATACTGGGTTTGAAGCTATGTGGCTCTAATACTTTAAATAAACAGTGATAATGCAATGACATTATTCTTTATACTACATTCAGCATGTGTTACTGTGCATTGAACTAACACAGTGGCATTAAAAGATATTGTGCAGAGGTAACTGCAGTATTGTACAGCTACTTACAATCACTTGGCATTTGTGCTTGATGCCAAACTCCAAGCAAACATAGAGGCCAAAAAGTGAAGGGATCCATTGTTTTTTCTGGTACTTATGTGTGTGTGTGACTCTATTTTTGACCAGGTTACTGATGTTAAAATGGGGTAGATAGGAAAGTGGTGAAATGGAGAGCAAGATGGGGGGAAGAACAAAGGGAAAGCAATACAGGAATGTGCAGGAGGGAGGTAGGAAAAAAACATAGCTATCCATTTCTTCAACAGTGTAAACTGAAAATATATGCAGGATATTACCGTGAATTTGAAGTGTTACCTCCAGAAAGAGGGGTAACAACACCATACTCATATTGTATAGCCAATTGGACTGAATCAAATGTGTCTAGAAAGCACATGTGAGAAATGGAAAGCTATGCATAGGACAATATTTTTTTGTGGGACAAGTGCCCGTTTTTTTTTTTTTTACTTCAGTAAGAGAGGAATACTGGGTAAGGGAAGTTAGTATTTCTGGGTCAGGTAAGTTGGGTAAGTGAGGAATTAATTGCAAGCAAACAAGACAAGACAGAGGGATGGTGAAGTACATTAAAGGCTGGGACACCATGACTGGGGTGAGGGAGGGGACAACCCAGGCCCATGCCCATCAAACATGGAGACAGTGAGAATCTAGTCCTCACCCACTGGACTGTCATCACTGTCCTCTTACTTCACTGGTGGCTGAAGTGCTTGACGTCTTCTCCTCCTACGTACAATGAGGAAGAGCAGCATCTCCATCAGGTGTAGGTGCACACCAATGGTGTGGTGCACAACCCTATACACCAATCCTTGCATCTCCTGGCAGACGGGGAAATCCCCACCTCCACCACAACTCCAAGAGGGTATCACAGCAGCAGCCACTGGGGCAGTACTACATGAGGGCACATGTAGTGCAGGACAGCAGAGACAGCGCTACTAATTTGGGTCTCAGATGTGCTAGGTATTAGTGCTTCAGCCAGTGGAGCAGGGGTAGGCTGATTCGCTGAGCTGGCTTGCCTTGCTGTGCTGTGAAGCATTTAGTGATTTGTTACATATGAATGACATGGAAACATTTTGATGACACATAATTGAAAATAAAAAAGAGATAAGAGCTGGGGTGAGAGAAAAAAATAGATAAAATTAGTAACATCATGCAATGCATTAACACAATTACACAACTATTTTATCTTAAGTATTATATTTAAGTATACATCCTAACAACTACACACTATAACTACAGATTGCTGAAAGTAATCTTTGAAATGTGCATGTATTGCACATATGCTTGGTCCAATTATACAGATTACAATTAACAGCAGGGCATTTATGTCACTTGCACAGATTTTAATTTAAGAAATGCACTATTGTCTAGTTGTTACTGATAGTATTTGAACTCACAACCTCTGATTACAGTCTTATACCTGGCTTCTAAAATTGGTTCATGCTAAAGAATAATGCATGCATACTTACTTTTACAGTTAGGATATGCATGCTCAGTTTGCTACAACTGTATAGAAAACCCAAAAATCTATCTTTAACTTTTAAAGCTACAATAATACTTCTCTTGTGCAACATACATACTACTTGCTTCCCTCAGTCTCTACATTAGATCAGCATGAGCCCAGAAATTAAACTCTATTTCAGAATTAGCCGGGCAAAGAACAGAAAAGAACAGAAGAGCAGTGTGCAAACCATTCTTGCCTATATTTAGCTTTTTGTATATTGCAAATACTCTCTTATTAGCATACTTACACAGCTTTGGGATGTCTCCAGTTTAAAGTTAGTCAAACACTGGTTGGGAGTATCCGTCTTGCACCTTTGTAGGTTGTTAAAATGGTGCCTACACTGTTCTCCAATGCATGGGATGCCAGTCACACTGAATGCAGTCTGAGCCTAACTACTCCAAGCCTCAGACTTGTACTGCGGGCCAGAATAGTTCCCCTGCAGAAGCATTTGGCTGTGGCACTTTACCAGGAGTCCAATAAATATCCTGGACTCCTGAACACCTTACCTCTGCACCCTAAACTGGGCACCTTCCCCTCTAACATCAAACATGTCTAGTGCCAGCATGAGAGCAATGGCAACTAATGATTTCCTGCCAATTCCTGCTATGTTTATTAGTAGTGGGCAAATCTGAGCAATGAAGCCAACCATGTTTGCGAGATGTTAAGTGGAGAGCAGAGTGCCAAGCAGGGAGGACAGACATATTTTATATTTGAAGATGAATCTGTCACTTGACCTTAGTTTGAGGGGTGTCTGCTGCTGTAGCTTGGAAATATATTTTGAAAATTGAAAGGTAACTGTCAGGTGAATTATGTTAGAAGACATGCACAGGAGTATACCTTTTATGACCTGCTGCATTGTTTTGGCTTTATACACTGATACAATTGATTTTTAAAGTGTGGGATTCAAACGTAGGCATAAAGGACAAAACATTTTCTTCCACAGTGGGGATTTTTTCAACTTTGCCACAGAAGAAGTGCTGCTCAGACATAGTCATGAATCACTCATAAATATTGCTGACAGTCTGAGGTGTTACACATGTATGTGTGTGACCTGACAAGATTCTTGTATATAGATCCAGTTGTGTATGTGTCTTATTTAATTGTGAAGGCAATCCAAGTCCAGATAGCAAAAATATATTAGACAGTATACCCTCAGTCATACATCTGAAACACAATAAGGCTGTCTTAGTCCTTGTATAGATAATTCATATCAGCTCCATTATCTAAAGTGTTATACATGAGAGTGAATATAATGGGAAATGGAACAACAGTAAAAATATCTGCAATATCCTGTATTAGAACACAGGACCATGAATATGGCAGCCCTAAACTTACACCTTTTGCCACAAGAGTGTTGAAACAGCACCTGTACATTTTTCCACTCATTGCTATAAACAGGACTGTCGCAACAGTAAAACCAGGTTGTGCCTCCTATACTACAAACCAGGACCATCTGTATTCCAGTCCTACATTTATACATGCTGCCACAGGAGTAGTTACATGACAGTTCCATGCTTCTATTACATACTACTATTTATTCTTAGGTTTTAAGTGTTAACTACCACACAGTGCCACTTAGCATGATTGTGTGATGCTCTACAGAATTAATTGACTGTATCCATTTTCAGTTATTGACTGTCTGCATCCTGTCTTCAGGTGTTTGATGGCTGCAGATGTTGGGGTGCCTTGATAACCGCAGAGCAACATCACTTAGCAGCGTTGTGTGATGCAAAGTAAAAGTTCTAACAATGTATCCTTTTTGACCTTTACACTTTTACAGATGTCATGTCTGCAGGTGTTTTGTCTGCTCCCTGTGTGGGCCACTCATCTGGGTTGTGCACTTTTCAGCATCATGCAGATGAGATATGCACAGCTAAACTTGATAGTCACTGTGTTACTCCATTTCCCTTGTTTGCGCTAAGTATTGCACTGTGCAAATACTGTCCAAAAAAGGAAAAGTAGTTGAAATGAAGAAAAGCAATCTATGAAATAAACACTGCAAAATGTTTGTTAGTACACATGAAATATTTTTACATAGGTCTGGATTTGAACTCTCACGCCAATGAAACTTCAGAATACAGTAAGTGTGTCTTATCCCTCCTTGCCACGCAGAAAGCTTTGCAGCAGGGAACTGAAATCATTCATCATACAACCAACTGCAACATCATCCACAGTACTAACAAACCTTATGACAGATATTTATACATGTATTAATTTTGGATGTAGTGCACTGAGTAATCACGCAACCATTCATGACTATTGCTTGCAGAAATGCAGCTCTGTCTTATCTGTGTTTGTTGCTCATTCTTGTCTTATCTGACCAGTAATCTGAGCCATGCAGTCTATAAGGCATTCTATATCATTGTTCTTAAATTGTGTGAATATATTAAATGGCAATAATAAACAGTTGTCAACAAATTAAGGGGATGTTGGTTGTTAATGAACAGAAACTGTGAATTGAGTGCTGCTTACTTGCATTTCAAACTTTGAGAAAATTACTTCCACACTGTAAGTCTAACCTGACACACCCACTTAAGGCAGGGGATTCTGCATTGCTGTTGTGTTCTCCTTTTTCCTATCAGTAGTCATTCACAGTTGCAATCCATTAGCAGCAAACACTGAGGGAGTGCCTCTACTATGTTTACATATGCTACACTTTGCCAAGCATTTGGGATTCAGCAGTTCTAATGAGTTCACACCTCATTTGCATATTAACCATGCACACAGCCCTGAATCTATACCATAAAAAGGCAACCATGTAGCTAGAAAACCTGAAGGTGAGGAGACTTGTTTATGTGGGGAACACAGAAGAGGGTATTACTTTGGGATATATCTGCACAGAAGACTACTGACCTTGAGAAGGTATGTTTTCATTTTACTGCATATGCTGAAATGTCATTAAGAAAGAAAAATCTGTTTATATGTATATATACACATATATATATATATATATATATATATATATATATATATATATATATATTCACTTCATGACACTGAAAGCTCAAAACACTGAAACTCAAAACACTGAAACCAAAACACTGAGACTTCAAAATCTTGAAAACTCAAAACACCGAAACTCAAAACACTGAAAACACATATCAAACATATACTGAGTTTAAACAACATAAATCGTAGCACTTTTCACCAAATGTAAACTATGATTTATATTGTTCAAACTCAGTATATGCATGATTTGTGTTTTCAGTGTTTTGAGTTTTCAGTGTTTTGAAATTTTAGTGTTTCGGTCTTCTATATTATGAAGTTTTTTTTTCATTTTCAGTGTTTTGAGTTTTCAGTGTTATGAAGTGAATCCATATATATAGCTCCATTAGCAAATGCTACTTTTATCTGTATGGATTACTTAGATGTGAAGTGTACTGATGGCATGAGCATGCTTGTCTGAACATTCCAAGGGTATACATGATTGGCAAGTTTTGATTGTTAAATCTGTAGACATGTTTCAGGGACAGTGCATTTGATAGCACTTTTAGCATTTCACTGATGGTTTGTTATCAAAATGTGTAATTTGCCTGTTCTTTTTGGGGTGGGGGAGCAAAGTTACATTTCTGTTTTGGTACAAACAAGGATAAGCTGCTCCTTTGATTTGTATCCAGCCTTGCTTTCTGTGTGAATGTTACAACCAAACAATTCCTGTTTTTCTATTTCAATATCTTGGCTGTTTTATGTTTCTCCAGTGAGTAATAGTGAAATGCTACCTTTTCTGTTTTATCTGGAAACAGAACTTTTTTAGTTATGTGATACTTATGTGTATTATCCTTCTGTTGTTTTAACTCTCCTAGGACTATTACACCCAGACATCTCAATCCCTGAAACCCCCTCTTCAGTGACCCTGAGAATCAGGTCATTGTGGATGCTTTTAGGTGACATAGTACCTTTCTGCTTGAGAGGGGACATGGAGATATATCAGGCAGAATGCAAATTTGGCAACAGATAGTTGCTGATGTGAATGCAGTAGGTGTCCGCAGCAGGACGTATGATCAGATGTGCCATAGGGCTACTGACATAATTTCATCTGCATGGAAGAAAGCAGCTGCAGCGGCCTGTGTTCGGATGAGTACCAGGGAGGGTCTTGCTACAGAGCCACTACTAACAGCAAATTAAGAGTTCTTGTCCACTGTCAGGGATCCAGACTGCTGCCAGGAAAGTGCAAACCAGCATGTCCTTGACATTGATGCTGCTGCTTCATGGACAAGTATGTCCAAGGAGGAGATTAGAGGTAGGCGTATGTATCTTGATTGTTAAATACTTTTGTATAGTAAAATACTGACATTAGTTCTGTTTAACAATAAATTGGTTTGAGGGGGGATTGTAAATTACTACAGTTAACAACACATTATGATTGATTACATATGGACTTAGGTTGGACTTGTCATCCAGGTTCTTGTTGAAAGTATAGTTAATGGACATATAAAGGGCAAAAAGTTTTAACCCCCTGTGTTACTGTTAATTGTGATGATGTTGCCCTTAACTTTTACTTAACTTCTTCCAGGACCATTGTCCATTTGAAGCATAGCATCAACTGCACATTGCAAGCCAAATAGCTTCTTTGTCAGTGGTGATGAGCAGTTCAAAGAAATATATAATTTTATCCATATGTGTGATGTGGTTGTGAGGACTGTTGTGTGTATTGCTGTACTGTCTGTAGTAGTGGCACCACTGTTAGTTTGTTAGCATACATTTGACTGTAGTAGTGTAGCTATTAATTTTTTCCCTGTGTTTGTTGCTTATTATCACAGGCAATCCTGACAGTGGAAGTGCAGGATTCTTACCACCTGATGTCAGAGTATCGGCAGACACCGATGATGATGGTAGTCAAACACAGGCACAGTTGGGGGGGGGGGTGGTGGTGCAGAGTTTGAATCTGACCCTGAGGGTGACATTCTGCCATTTCCTGTAATTCCATTGGACAAAGCCAGTAGGCCTACAGCCATTCATTCCAGTGAGACCTCAGATATTGGACAGGTGGAGGGTGAGACAGTCAGGGAAGTGTGGTTACTGTGGCTTCGGTGCCTGTTGTTGCTGGCTATAGGCAAAGTGTGGGCAAGGTGCCATATAGGAGGGTTGCTAGGGGTGCTCGGAGGAGGCTTCCTGTGCATCCTCCACCTGATCCATTTGTGTCTTCCCATGCTACTCAACTTATGTTTATGGCCATCATGGAGGTGCAGGCACATTCTCACAGGTCCTCCAGAGAAATGCTTAGGGTTGTAGATGTGGCACAGGCTGACATGTGTGACTGCCTCCACCGTGTTGCCGATTCAATGGATTGGATGGATGACACTTTGGAATGGGCGGTGTCTGTGATGGAACATCTGCTGGGAGGGGGACCGCATCCTCGCGGGCGTAGGTTTTCCACATAATCTATTGATGGCTGATGTGGCCATGCCCAGTCACACTCTCATAGTGGCAGTACTTCCACTGATCTATCAGTGGTTGAGTTATCCACACCCAGGCATGGCAGGCCATGGGGTCATGGTCCTTAACGTTCTTGCAGGGGAGCTCATCAAGCAAACATCAGTCATGTTCAGGTAGCAGCAGTGTGTCTGACCATTGGTGTGGATATGCCAGTCCAAATTCTGGCAGAGCCAGTTCTCATGGATGGGTATAACAACAATAAACTGTTGCATCTACCATGCACATCTCACACTTATCAGACTTACCAAGATGTAGAGCTAGCTCTGAGCTCACCTGTGTTTATGCAGACACTCACACACCAATTTAATCTGGAGGACTCATACAGACACACACACAACAGTTACATGGTTCAGCCATGAAGCTTGTCTCACTGGCCATTCGTTACTTTATCTGAATGTCTGCCTGCATCTCTTTCTTACTCACTTACCTTTTGTGTCAGCCTAGGATTCCTGCCCCCCCCCCCCCAACACCTAAGCGATGATAACTGTGCCATATCCCTGTTTTCTCTCTTTTGGATTTAGGGATACATAACATTTGTGTCTGATGCTCAGGGTGCATAGCTGACGTAATGCTTAGTATACCTGCATTTGTGATGTTGACTTGATAATTGTATCTTTGACATATTTTGGTCTTAGAAAGTTAGACAATTGATATAATCAAGCATTTTTGCATCAGTATTGTTAATGATTTTGTGAGGGTTGTGAAGTCTAAAATTGAAATGTGTATCATTACTTTCTAACTTTTATCTTTAATGATTTTTTAGTGCAAAAGTATGGTGCTAAACTGAGGATATTTGGTGACTATCATTACTTTTGGGAAGTATGACTGTGACTCTTTGATGCCAGAGGCCTACTACCTGATAATGGACACATATAAATCACATAAGTTTCTGCTAACACATGTTAAAGTCATTTCTGTACAAATCACCCACCTTTTACTTGCTTACATTACCAAGTAACAACATGCAAGGATATGCCATTCATTCATATTATTAAACAATACACTCCATAGGTACTTACGTATTATAGCAACCACATTTTTGCGATAATACCGCTTTCTTTGCCGTGGGTAATTTAAACCAGAAATGTATGCAGAATCACGCAGGCAAAGTTACCTTTAAAAAAAAACTTTGTTTAGGTAGGAATAGCAGTGTAAAATTTGAAAAAGTAAGATTTGTTTGAAGCCATTCCCAAAATCATGTCACTCGTACTACATTTTCAAGTCCTGTTATGTGTTAGGCACGTTCCAAACAGTAAACAGGCGACTGAACAATCCACAAGTATGCTGCCATAAAACATCCACTAAAAAGTCCAACAACAGTAAGTAGTATCCACAAGGATAACACCATCTGAATCCAAAATAAACCATTACTGTCAATGACTCCAAAGAAATTATTATCGGACTGCCACATAACAGAACAGCGTCATTGTACAAGTACTTTATAAAGTGTGCACATACATATTACTTATTCTCCTTAACTTCAGTTCTATTCAACATTTTGCAACAATAAATTCAACAATTTACCAAAAAAGATTTGCAGGTCTCTGTGCCTTATTCTCTGAAGAAAGTATTGTACACTTATAAGTAATCCATGTTGCAGAACAGCAGAAGTTCACCCAAACATTTCCCAGGTGTCCACCTTTCATTTTCTACAGCAGTGTGACCAACTTTACAGTACGTAGTTTCACTTCTCCTTCTCCACGTTGATTTACCTTACAAAATGTAAGGACAAACTAAGTCATACCCATTGAAAACATCAAATTCCACCTTAACACAACTCCCACTATCCGTTTTTAGGCAAACAAACGTGCATACGCTAAAATCTGAAAATCTGGTTGCGATAATACGTAAGTACCACTCCATGTTCAACACTTACCTTGTAAATCCAGCAGTTGCAACAGTTTTAGTTCAGGGCTGAGTCTGTCTAATGCTAGGAGTACACAGCCATTACATGGGGAGGTAAAGGTTGTAACAGTTGCTTGGGATCAATTTTACTATATGTATGTGCATAGGATGAAGGTTTTAGCCCATTAGTTGGTGAGTGAGTATGCTATGAGTTGCTTCTCAGCCAGTGCAAAGGCATATTGAGCACGCCTTATTCTGCCTACATCCACAGCAGCTGCTGGTTCCCCCTCAGACTACTCAGTTGTGTATGGCTGTGGTGACCTTGCATTGGTGGTGGGATTTGTGCCCCTTCCCCTTGTTGATCCTGCTGAAGCTGTTTTTTTCAGGTGATGTTGTGTAGCATGCACATACAATGAATATTTCGGTTCATGTATGTGGATTGTACTGCAAGGCTCCCCCAGATGTATCTAGGCACTGAAACAGCAACTTCAGCACCCCAAAGACATGGTCTATGATATTTCTGGTTTCAGCATATGCCTCATTATGGTATTCTTCAGCAGGTGTGTGTGCATTTCTGATGGGTGTCATCAGCCATGGTTCCAGTGCATAACCTGCATCCCCCAGTAAATGACCCTGTGGGCTATTCCCCCCTAGTGAACATCTGGTACAGTTGGGAGGTGTGCTAGATATGTGAGTTGTGGTAACTAACTGGGTTACCAGCAAGCACACACATTCAGGATGATTCCCTTGGCATTACACATGATTTGGCAGTTAATAGAGTGGAAGCACTTTCTATTTATGTAGAGCCTTCCCTTTTCCTCAGATGGTGCCTTAATTTCTATATGTGTGCAGTCTATGGCACCCAGTACTTCAGGGTAGTGTGCTACAGGGTAGAACACCTGCATATCTGTGGCCCTGTCCTCAGGAGTACAGGGAAAATATATGTGATCACTGGCATATTGTAGCATAGCATTCAGGAATTGATGGAGAATCCTGGATGCTGATGCCTGTGACAACCCCAGCATTTCCCCTGTTGGTCTCTGAAAGGTTCCTGTAGCTAAAATTTTAAGTGCTACACATACTTTGTCTCCACTGGTATGGGTTCCCCTCAGTTTTCCCTGGCTCTGAGTTGAGGATGACAGAGGCTGCAGAGTTCCTGTAGTGTGTGTCTATCCACCCTGAAGCACTCTACATATTCTACCTTATGCAGATTCTAAAATCTTAAATGGGGTCTGAAAACTCATCTCCATCATGGTAGCTGTCTGTTAGCAGCAGCAGCATAGACTTTAGCCTGTTGCACATATACAAGAATTAATGCAACAGCAGCCCCTAACATTGTTTCTGTGTAGACTCCATTCTATGGATGTATTCCAATAGGTTTTAGAATTCGCAGGGAAAACCAGCACTCTGTCTACACAGATGCTTTATAGATTGTTGAATAGCTCCTCCATCTTGGATTGGTTAATTAGAATACAATTCATCTGCTTATGCTGTAATTAGAATGCCACTGTGTTTACCTCATTTGCATGGCTCTACACACCATGTAGAGCCGCTCACTGAATCCAAAACAGTGTGCTACCATGTGCACACCATGGCACGATGCACGCATGGTGTAAACTGACCGTTTAGGCATTATTAAATTTGGCTGCAGGACTTTCATCAAAAATGTTTTGTTAATACAACATGAATCATATATATATATATATATATATATATACATGGTATATGTAGATATGTCGGTGTGTGTGTGTGTATTTATATATATCCGTCTATATACATATATGTGTGTGTATATATATATATATATATATATATATATATATATATATATATATATATATATATATATAAATATATATATATATATATATTGCCAACAACACAAAGAAGTATCCAGCACTTGTATGTTGTTTGTCTTTTTCCCAGTAAGGGGTCACCACAGTGGAACTCCGGTCCGCTAATGATTGGCAGTAGATTTTTATGAAACGCCAAGGTGCCAGCTTAATGCCTAACCTTCAACGAAGGCACACCCATTTACGCACGCATGTCTTTCGAACACTGCCCAACCGTTGGGAGGACATGCAGACTCCACACAGAAAGCACTCCCAAGCCAAGCCGAGAATCGAATGGGAGAACCTCTTGCTGTGAGGTAACAACACTACCGCTGTACCACAGTGGCATCTTTGTGATGCAGCATAATGCAAAGAGAATTCATTCCCATTATGAATAGTTTCAAAATGCTGTTATCAAACAGAAATTCTGCACGAAAAAATGTAGCCAGAAAGTTCCTTTTAAACTTCCCAATAAATGTAAACAGTCTTCAGAGTAATTACGGTTTACAAGCAGTTAATTCAGCATGAAATAATGTATCCAGATGTTTCCTTTTAAATTTCCAGTAAATGTAAACAGTCTTCAGAGTACTTACTGTTTTCAAACAGTTGATTCAGCATGAAATAACGTATCCAGAAGCTTCCTTTTTAAACTTCCAGTTTTCATCTCTCCAGTGGAGATTTTCTGTTTATACGAGTGCTGGATAACCAAACTGATAATTACTTCATTAAATATATATAATGTATGTCACATGACCAGTTTAACACCACAATGTGACAAGAATCAAAAGCTTATGTCACAGGAAACATCCTGATCTCATGCACCCCATCTGCACCTCTAGCACCTTACTTCCTTAAGTATCGTCTCCAATATTTGTTGCTTTTTAAGGAAATAAAATACATTTTATTTTGCACCAATCTCTATAAAAAGAACAGATTTGATGCATTTTGACAAAACTATGCTTTTGCAGGTGCCAGTCAATTGCATTATTGTTAAATGTCACTTCTGGGAAGGTTGTTACTTGATTAGGATGCCAGTCAGTCTGATTACATTTTTTCACATATATCAAGAAAAAATTCAGACAAAATGTTGACATATGTTGGAAATTAGAAGGAAGAATAAAGAATATATATATATATATATATATATATTTAAGTTAAGAAAAAAAATGCTCAGTGTTTAAATTTTAATCCAGTTAGTCAATAAGACTGATGTAAAAATGCTTGATCAAAAAGTCTTATTAGGTATCAGTACCTGAAAGCTGATATCAGCACATTACTGTTTAAAGTCATTATGCCCACAAGAACAACATGACAAAAGGGTTTTGGATATTGGACAAGTTATAAAAAACAAATACATTTGTTACAGTATCTTTTGATTACATTCAGTAATATGTAATATATAAATTAATACTACAGAACTGATTCAAAAATAATCATTAAGAACAGAGAGATATAAAGCCCTGAACTGAATTATCCATAACCATTTTTTTATACTTTAAAATACTATACCAAAACTTTTTGATATCAAAAGAAGTGTTCATCTTATCAATACCTAAAAAAAGGAAATGTTGCTTATTGAACTTTCATATATTCAGTGGTGCAGTCCTCTCCCTGGAACATCATCTGTCACTAACATGTAGAGAAAACCTCTGTTTCTAAGGAAGAGAGGTCTGCACCACATAAAATACAATGCATAAGCAAATCACCCTATACATTACCCATTCATTATTACAGGTGATAAATTCCCTAATCTGAAATGGTTTGCTCATATTAGTTCATGTAAAAAAAACATTGATCTAAACTCATGTTTACAAATTTGTTCATATTAGTCAATAAAAAATATTGATCTAAACATATGTTTACAAATATCCAGTTTTCACAAGGTAAATACCCTATGGGTTTGGAACCACCTTCAATAGATACAACTTATCTGGTAGACATATGTTTAAAAGAAGACAAAATTTCTCCTGTACTTTTCCATTAAGAAAAAAAAAAAACTAAACTTGTGTGATACAATATTGTGAAAAATTACATACATATAAATAATTCAGGCACGGTAACTCTGCCCTTCTAGCTTGCCAGTAAACAAGGACAATCATTCAAAAAGTAAGTGTTCACATTGTTCTTAAAAATATAGAAACTAGTGCTTGCTTTAATATAATTTGGTAGTCTACTCCATGCATCAGCTGAGTGAACCATTTAGTTCATTTCTCATCCTGAGATAGTTGTTGTATTGCATCTACATTACAACATTGAAGCTTTAGTTAAATGAATAAATAAAGCATCAATCTTCTAATATTAAAAGGTAAAACTGTCAAACCAAGGGAAGCACTTCTCTTGGCCGAATCAAAAAAAAAGAAAACTTTAAATCCGAAATCAAAGTGGGGGCTTCGCCACCCACACCCCACTACCTAAATATACCAACTCGGAGATCACTCCAAATTGGATAAACGGGCATACTCCACATAATGCCCAAGGGAAGTGTTTCCCTGGGTTAAATCGGCCGTTTGACAATTTACGGTTTAGAAATTATAAGTTTGAGCTTTACTTATTCGATTAAGTAAAGCTTAGATCTTGTAATATAGAACCATTGTGTCACTATTTGAATCTTAATAGTGTTAATTTTATATGTCAAGATACAACTAAGCTGAGACAAATCTTCTGGTTTATCAGAATCTTCTTGAGCTAGCAGTGATGCTTATCTGTTTTAAGATTTAGCTTGATTAAAAGCCTTTAGTCTCATATTACAATCATGTTTATGAACCTTGAATATATTAGCCAAATTTGAAGGCTCAGTCAAAAATATTATCATCTCTGTATATCCTATACAATTTCAAAAGTTGAGAAAATGGAATGGTCTTAAAAATATGGTTCAGATATCGGCAGATAGTGCATTCTAGTAAACAGTTTCCTTTATAGACTAGTATGTGCTGAACCATTCAGTAGGTTTATTACTATCTGTTCAGAAAATCATCAGTAAATTGATTGTAACACCCTGTAAACTGAATGCAGTACTTATTTAGTGCATGGAACACTGTGATTATGATCCAATATTTGGAAATAGACAAGCTAGTTGAGTACTACATCCAATATCAGGAAAAAGACAAGCTTGTTAAGCACTACATCCAATATCTGGAAAAAAGACAAGCAAGCTGAGCACTACATCCAATAACTGGAAAAAAACAAGCTAGTTAAACACTACTCTGTTGCAAAACTTGACATTACAGTGTTTAGAAAGGTGCTTAATAATTGTTAAGCACCTTTCTAAGTACTGTTAATATCGAGTATTGCTCTAAACACTAGACACTAAGTACTGAAAGCGCCAGCCTCTAACTGACAGTGGCAGAATAGAAACAGTTTTGTTTCTGCCTTGCTGTGAATGTCTCCCAACTTGCCCTGTCCCTCATAACTTTTTTGAATTTTCTGGCAAATCATATAGAATTACAATCAGTCAAAGATGCCAGAAATAACAGTTTTATGCCTTATTTATTTAGAATCGCATATTGATGTAAATGCTGTCCTTTTGCTAACATTTGAAGTGAATTAGAGTAATATTTACAAACATTGTCTGTGTTTGATCCTTTGTCCTACCCACAAATGTTAAACAAATAAGATGATTGGTGTTCTGCTACTGTCTATTTGGCACTGCTCACTGAGGGCTTAACCTGCATTTAAAACCAATTAAACACAGCACTTTGTTGTCCTTTTCTTTTTTTCTAAGCAGCTGTACATGAAGCAAATAAAGCTCCATCTACTGCAAATAATTATAATCAGAGACCCCATCATAGTACTTAGTGTTGTTAAGATGCCCGATAAATTCGTGAAGCTGGCTAAGTGTAGCTCTCTGCAGTAGCCAAAAGTCATCTAGATACCACCTCCACTATAAAAATACATTGGAGCTCAAAAAGAAAAAAATAAATAAATTGGTATACTTGCATCATGGCCATGTCCTTCAAATGATGATAATATTTATCTTGAAACAGAACGTGTTACAAGTTAGAACAAGCTCCAACACTTCTAATAAGAAAGTCACAAATTCTGGAGGGTGCATATCAGACTGGGTAAGATAACATTCTACAGCTGCCAAACTCCAGTTATATAAAATACTGATGTACAGTGATCTTACATTCAAAGTACATAAAGTTTCTTGTTCCAAATGTATGTCCTGCATTACTTAACATATAATTCTTTTCATGTATATATGCAATAACCATGGTCAGTAAGGGTTTAAAAAAGGCAATGGTTCAGTCAAATATCCTTTACCTGCCACAAATGGGTGACCAGGAGGTGGAAAAGTAAGTCTGTGAGTTTTAAGAAGCAAATAAAAATATTTTTGCAAGAGCTGTTCAAGAGCAAGCTTATTTCTCAACTGTACGCTAATAATATATTTTTGCACAGATATAGCCAAAACTCATCAGTGGCTCTCTTACCATTGGCTACTGGATTAAAATGATGATAATGATAAATTACCATTGGCTACTGGATCAAAATGATGATAATGATAAATTATCACCAATCTATAAAAAGTTACTCATTAATACATTGTTGCCTGTCCTCTGTATGAGAAGCATTCTACCTTTATCCCCATTTTCCATAACAAGATCAGATCTGGATCTAAGATGTGATAAAACCTTTCTGCCATCAAGAGACAAATGAGAAAAATTTCTAAAATAGAAACATGGTGTAATGCCTTAATAACAGATTGTTCAACTAGGAATGTACAGCAGTTGGAAGGCTGGCTCTTTGAACCTAAATGTCGTGGGACATAAACTATACCCCACATCAGAACTACACCCCATACCCTTATCCTTAGTATGCAATTAATGTTTTAAACATTAAAAATTGTGTATAACTCAAAATATCACAAATAGTCTGGTACTCTAAAACATGTCAAATTGTCTGAACCTGGATATTAGTTTATGAGATGATATCACTTAAGAGGTTTTCCCTCTGAGCAACTAACAGTGGACACAAATACAGTATATTGAAGAGCAACAAATGTTTCTTATTCTGGTAATACATAATTTTATGATGAATTTTCTCTAAATCTGAACCCTGGACTATCTCAGAAAGTTAACAATAAATGTAAGATTGCTTGGTTTGTATTCTGGCTCCTGTGTTTTATCTATGAAAAGAGAGTAGCTATGATATAAGGTAACATTTTTGTCAGAACACTAGTAAGCATAATCTTAAAAGTCAGAAAGGCCTTAATATTCAGATTGTTTTAACAGTACAACAAACGTTTGATCAGTACTGCTGCTTTTCATAGTTAACTATGATGATTTTAGAATGACATGTTAACACATTTTTCTTTTCTCTCTTGCTGTCTTCTTTCTTTTGCCTTCTTTCAGTTAGCTAAACCATACTCTGTATAGCGAACTACCTGCATACATCATTACATTCTTTTTTTTATTATAAACACCTTTATTGAATTAACACTTGTGACATAGGCAAATTTACATTTATACAAAAGTAATCAAACTGTATTAACAAACATTATGCTTTACATATATTGCTATGTATCATATAACCTAAGCAATATTACATAAATTATTCAGTTCCTGCTCCTTTTTTAAACAAGAAACATTTTTATTAAACCATCACTTATGATATAAGCAATCATACATTTATATAAATGAAAACAAACCACACCAAAACAATTCTAATTCCAAGCATTTTATATCACAAACCATACTGACACAATCCCAGTTGCAAACAATTTACATCACTTATTGTCTGCCCAATCATTTTCAGTCAGACATTATATAGCTCATTTAAGTCATGCCTTCTTTTAAACCTCATTCCTCCCCTGTATGTATTGTTCCTACAATTCCCATGTATTCCTATGTAGTTTGCTCCTACCCTTTTCTAAAGATCCCAATTCCAATTGTTTTATCTCTGTTAATATATTCACTACTCCTAATAATTGGTTTAGATTTTGATTTCCATTTTCTAGTAATTGCTTTTTTGGCAACCATCATAATTAGACATTGCAAGGCCTTACAATGTCTAGGCAATTCCAATTCTGTATCATAGCTAAGAAAATTTATCTCCCTTGTCACACCAATCTGCCCACCAAGCAACCAACCAACAGTGAATCCTGCAGGAAATCCTTAAAGTCCACCAACCAACTGCAGTCCTAGAAAATATGTTCCCGAGTACCTCTTTCTTCCCCCTCACACCTCCAACATTTGCTGTCTACCTGAGGAAAAATTCTCTGGAGTCTACTTGGTGTATAAAAATATCTATGTAAACATTTCCAAGCAAAAATCCTAAATCTTCTAGATTTTCTTGCATATTTGGGAGACAAATATATATCCTTCCATTGCTTCTTTGTGAATTGCTTATCCAATCTCTCTTCCCAATCCTTTCTAACCTCCTCTGACTGATTTTTATAGTTATCATACAATATTTTATATGGTCTACTAATTATTAATTTTTTAATGGCAGCTTATGTTCTAGATTCTACTAATTGGTCTTTCATTTAGGATCCCCCCTTTTCTTTCTCTTTCCTATACTCTGATATCAATCCTTGATAAGGAAGGTGATCTCTAACCTGCTGTCCAAATAATTTCCTGGCCTCTTCCCATTCTATTACTTTTCCCTCTCTAGTTATTTGCTCCCAATGTGGTGGTGGTGCTGCGGTAGCGTTGTCGCCTCACATTAAGATGTTGTCCTGTTCGATTCTCAGCTAGAGCGTCTTCTGTGTGAAGACATGTGTGAATGGGCGTACCTTCATTTAAGGTTGTGTGTCAGGGCCAGCAACTCGGCACTTAAAAATCTACTGCCAATCATTAGCGGACCGGAGTTCCGCTGTGGCGACCCCTAACCGGGTAAAGCCGAAAGACACAAACAAACATTGGTTCCTTTGCCAGATTTCTCCAATAAATTCCAGCCCGATCTTGCCTATTGTCTATATCCCTAATTACATTCTTATCTAATATCTTATTATCTTGGTAGTTTCTGCCTTTTTAATAGCACATCAGTTCACTGTGAGCTGTGTATTATTGCAAGTGCACGTTTTCTGTGAACCAAAACATCTGTCTCACAAAAATTGCTTGCTTAGACCGACTAACACATTACAAATGATAAATTCTTGTTTTCCTTCTTTAGATTTAATTAATTTCCCTGCTCACCTCTTGTGTTGTGATTTATTTTTTCATTAACTGTCAGAGCAGTCTGTTGAGCTGTTATGTCCTCTGCTAAATGAGCACTGGCTTTAATGAAACATGCAAAAAGAACTGTTAAGATGTTCATCATTCCACTGTTGCAATAGTCCTTAGACTGAATGGATTGTTCCTGCCTAGGAAACAATAACTGGCTCTGGTGAGCCCCACTTCTTTAGTCTGGCTGCTGATTGGCTAATCCCCAGGATGGAAATCAGTTCTTTCTTGTTATCTAGAGAAGAAGCATCTCTTGGGCTTCACAAAAGCAGCTATCAGCTACGTGATTCCTTTCTGGCAGATAAGTCCCCATTGGGGACCACCTCCACCTAAACATTATTGCCTTTTAAGAAAAATAGCAATTAATCTTTTTTTTTACTAAAAATAGTATTTTCCCTTTAAGAAACCAGTATTTTTCTTTTCAGAATATCAGACGTTTCCTGTCAGGGACCACTATGTTTAGCTTAGTATGTTCATTTTGGTATTCGGGCTAATTTTGTGTAAAATTGTGTATTGCTTATTTGCACTTTGAAATTTTGAGGGACAGAAAAATTTGTGGAGGAACAGGTGGGAAATTATGTGGAAGTGTAATTCTTCTGCTCACTTTGTGACAAACTACCTGCCATTTTATCTGTCAGTGTGTGCGTGAGTGTCTGAACAATACTGACAGAGAGTTTCTGTTCTATTTTTAATTTTTATAACCTAAGGGACAGTGGAAAGTGCTGTTTGCAAGTGTTCTGCTTATGAGCACTCAGTGATAACTTACCTTCTGACTGAGTTAGTCCAACAATGCTTACTGCTTTTGGTGCTTCTTCTTGGGTTACAGCATGGATACTCACGCCAGTTCGGCTTGTTCTTCTCTCTCATTAACTAGAAGGAAAAAAAGCACTTATCAAGGAGTCCTTGCCATTGTTGCAGACTCAGTCTAAGGCTCAGACAATAGTGGGTGAACCAGCAGTGGCCATTGGTTGTTCCCCAAACCACTCACTTACTGTTTTCATTTTCTCTATTGTAGTCTATTAGGCAAGTATGAACCGGGGGTTAGGCATGTCCTCTTTGGCTGTTCCAATGTCTGATATGGACATGGGAGAACCATCTTCTCTTTGTCTGGAAGACAGTCTGGGAGATTTTTTTGAGGGGGGGTAAACAGAGCAGGAGGACATTAGACTGAGCAGAAATCCCTCCTTTGAGTCAGTCCTCTTTTGCTGGACCTCCTATTAAGAAACAAACACAAAGCTAAACATTGTTCTGATGAAGTTGTCAGTATTAAAAAAGATATGTTCCTTACACTGGCTAGACAGGCATTACAGGCAACAAATCCCGGTACACAGAAGGCTTTACAGATTGGCATTCCCTGTCAAATTATTCCTGAGGAAACAGTGTGTTGATTCTAATTTTGACCATTATAGGGCTTCGTCTGAAAATTCCCAAGCCCATCTCTCGGATTGGGAGGAAAATTTTAATTCTTATCCTGTGAAGGAATTTTTTTTGAATCAGACCATTGCCAGGATGAATGGGATATTTTATGGGAACAAATAGATACTCCCCTGAACTGAGGAGCTATTATAATATGTTACAAATGGATACACTTAATTTATCTCTCATATCTCCTATACTGACAGCCCTGGAGGATGTGTTGAATGCTGCCTGCAGTCATCCTGATACCCAGTTGTCAGCATCCCCTCCCCCAAAAAAAACAAAAAAACAACAACAAAAAAAAACAAAACAAACAAAAAAAAAAAAACAAAGATAAAAAACACAGATAAGCTGTATTAGGTCAGACACAGCTGCCATTTCAACTATGTATCATACTGTCATCTGGTGCTCAATACCAACCCTTCACTTGGTGATCAGAAGAGTAAAATGTTGGGT
Organism: Protopterus annectens; assembly: GCF_019279795.1. Lineage (NCBI taxonomy): Eukaryota > Metazoa > Chordata > Ceratodontiformes > Protopteridae > Protopterus > Protopterus annectens. The sequence continues at coordinate 820,816,500 of NC_056735.1, read as the reverse complement.
TGTAAAACTGAGAGAATGTTTTCTTCTACTTTAGCCTTTAGAATTCTAAATTTCCATATTTATGGAAATTTAGGATGTTTCATATCAACAGGCTGAAGGAATTCCACTCTTCCTACAGAGGAAAGCTATTTTCTGCACCAAACTGTTTCTACCCTTTCTCAGGTATCTAAACATGCTTTGAAGAGTCAGTATGATTGTACAGATGTTATAAATGGGGCCATTGCTTCTGTTACAGTGTTGAGAAGACATGCCTGGGTAAGTAACAAAACGTTTGCTGATGAGGTAAAATCTGAAATCTTGGATTCAGCTTTAGATAAGAAGGAATTGTTTGGTTCTTCTACTACCCAGATTTTCAAACAATATGACGAAACAGAGAAATTAATTCAGGAAGTTTCTAAGATATTTAATATATCCCAATACAAATCTTACATGCCTCTCTCTTACATAAAAAAGTGAAATAAACAACGCCAATCCCTTTCTGGCAAACAAAATGCAAAAAAATAAATGGCTGGAGGGTAACAACAATAGAAAGGGGGCTTTTCAGAAAAAGGCACAAACCCACAGTACAGAATGATTGTGCCAGCATTTCTTGCATTCTTCACTCTCCTCTGGCTAGTATCTCTACAAATCTGTCCCCAAAACTGTCCCTCAGCATTCCTCTTTGGCAAAAGATTAATCTGATGTTGTCAATCGTCATTCATTCTTGACTGATGGGTTTGGTTCCGAACCCAAGGAACCAGCTTGGCCGTTATACAAAGCTTGTGCCAGCCAAAAATCTCAAACTAAGGCTCTAACCATACTGACTCTCTTCACATTACCTCAGATCTCATTTCCTGCGTAGAAATTTGGATGCGTCAGCCATTGCTCTCAGCTAAGTGCTCACATTTTTTGTTATTTAGCTATCTATCAACCCTTTTCTGTAGTATTTTCAACTCTATAGATCTCATTTTTGGTGTGACTGACTCTATTTGTATCTTTTATTCCATTTTTTACCTCAAGGTATCTCTATTTTACCATCATTGGTATAGGCCTCTCCTTCCATCTTACTGTTGGTAACTCTTTGGTACCATTGCTGGTATCCTTTTTCCCTACCCCTTACTTTTCTCTTTACCCCTTTTTTGGGTAGTCTTTATATACCATTGTTGGTATATTAAAAAAAAAAAAGAATCTTTATCTTTATCTTATCACTTTATCTTCTGAGTGACTGTGTGTGTGTGTGTGTGTGTGTGTGTGTGTGTGTGTGTGTGTGTGTGTGTGTGTGTGTGTGTGTGTGTGTGTATGTGTGTGTGGGGGGGCATGCTGTTTACTTGTTTAGACAAAAATGGCAGAAAAGCAAAAAGGGAACCTCCAGGTTCAAGCAATGTAAAGACTGTGGCAGAAAGATGCCCAATTTGGATGGGCACCTTTCATGTAAACTCTGCAAGGGTTTCAGTGCTTGAACTCTTGCAGGAAGACATAATATGTTGATGCTTAAGGGCCTATTGAAATGTCCTTTTGGTGAAGCTCTCTCTGAGGCGGAGACTTCAAAATCTTTGAAGACTGACTCTAAAAAATGGATCCATTCGGTACCGTCTTCTCCCAAGGTACAATAATCCAAGTCTCAAAAATCAGGTTCCGACTCCTTCCTCAGAACCAAAACCAAAAGTTCCAAAGATTACGCTGACTTCTGCTCTGGCACCAAAACTGATAAAATCTTCTATGGTGCTGTCTACCATTGAAAGTATCCAGACATCTTTGGTGCCAACCATGTCTTTAGTGCCAACGATCTCACTGGCACTGATAGTTCCCACCCCTAATATTTTGGTTCCATCTTCACCTGCCAAACAACAGTCTATGGTGCCAAAAGCCAAAATCCCCCAGGACTAGATACCCCCCCCTTCAATAGACTCCATCTTGGTTCTGCAGCTGAGTCCCTTCCTGGAAAGACCGGAATCTCCTTTGGGAATGTCCATATGTTCCTCCAGGAGTCTATTGGAATTGGATGTAGTTAGATTAGTGGATCATCTCTTGGCAGCCAGAGGCCTTCCAGCTCCCTCTTAATCCTCCCTCCATCCTGGAGCCGAGGCTTACTGTCCTAGGACTCCCACATATGTTCCTCTTTCAACATCTCTGCAGGTCTTAGAGCCCACTGCTTCAACAGTCCCATTGCCAGCTACTTCGGTACTGACTGTGGATCTCACCTTGGTACCAGAACCTACTCTGTGGTCTTCAGCTTCATTAGAACCATCACACACATGGGACTGAGATTTGGCTGCCAGCACTGAATCCCTGAATCGGCTCAGATTGTTTCCATGGCACTGTCTATGGCTGTTGGTGCCTTGGAAGTTACAAGTCCTCTCTCAGTGAGGTTGTCTTTCTCAGTTCTGGGCTCCCATCCCTCTTTGGGCTGGCCTGCTTTCCAGATTATGGAGAGATCTCTAGCCTCAGCAGGCTCCCAGTTGGTACCATCTCCGTCGGAGTGCCACATTTTTGTTCCCTGTGGTTTGTAGCTACTACAGTCTGCTACTTTGGGACAGCGGGCACAAGAGCAGCAAGATACCCTAGTGCAGGGTCTCCTCTCTTTGGAGTCCTCCCCAGATCTTCCTCCTGAGGAGCCACCCTATAAGAGCACTTGGATTCTCCAGAAGAATCAGTCACTGAGGATACAGATTATGATGAAGGGAAAGGGTCCCCATGGTCACCCTGGAAGATGTCTTCTTTGGAGACATCCTGGAAATGTTAAAGCAGAGGGGTGATTGGAAGCCCTCAAACCCATCCTTTGAGGAATCTGTTTTCTTGCAAGCTTTTCTTGCCTGGCCATCTAATTCTTGGGCAAGCCCGCCTGTTGATGAACTAATCAAACTAATCATGCAGCAGGTGTGGAAGGCTCCTGACACTATAGAACCTAGTCCCCAGAGACCTGACAAAATTCTTTCAACCCCTCAGGATCAACCCCGTTGGTCTAAAGGTGTAGCAGTGGATGCCATGGTGGGGGCCATGGCCACAAAAAAATTACTCGCTGAAGAGAGTTCAACTGTCCATCCTCCAAACCAAGAGTCTTGGATGATAGGCAGATTTGGGAAGAGGGTCTTTGCTTCAATGACCTTTGCTATTCGGTCCTTGAATTTTTTGGCACACTTTACTAGACTCCAAAGGGATCTGATAACTGAGTTGTTGGATACCCTCACAGGAGCAGTGTCTGACAAGGTTTGAGATAAGGTTGCCTCTCAGTTTTCCACCCTGGTATCTATCTCCAATTTGTCTATGTGGCTTATTGCACATACAGCTGAAGGACATCTAGAGCAGTGGATACAGGCGTTGCCATTAGGCATCACTCCTGGGTGTGCTTGTATGATTTTGTGGACCTCTTTAAGTCTTCCCTTTGTCCAGTTGATGCTATTTCATTGTTTGGCCCAAAAGTTAGAGACACACTAGCCAGGTGATAGAAGGATGGAAAGACCCTTTCTGCTGTGGGCGTGTGTTTTTCCACTCCACAATGACCTTACTCTAGGAATCAGAGGAGTGAAAATATGTGGTTCAAGAAGACCCAAGGATCTTTTCGGGACACATGTGGTGAGTATTCCCCCCAGGGCAGAGGGGGGACTCATCTGGAAAATGTCCCTCCCATGGCAGAGGGGTTCCATCCAACCAGGGCTCCAGAGATTCCATTTCTGGACAATTCTACTAGCGCTCCTGAGCAGCCGCCCGATTGCTTACCTCTGGAAGCAGCCAAGGGAAGATTTTCTCTGCACCACTCAGCCTGGCTTGCAATAACATCAGATTCCGGGGTTCAGATAATAATCACCAGAGGTTACCGCATTCCCTTCAATCTGTTTCCCAAACTACAAAGGCAAATTCTCGATGTCAAACCCAGTTGGAGGGATATAGCAGCATTAGAAATTCAAAAGCTGCTTCAAAAAAGAGTCAGCCAAGCAGTCCCACCAGACCAGATAGGATCCAGATTCTACTCAAGATTCTTTTTAGTGCCAAAAAAGACAGGGGACTGGATGCTAATTTTGGATCTCAGTGTATTGAACAAATTTGTACAACAAACAAAATTCTGGATAGTCACAGTTCAGTCTATCCTTCCTTTTCTAGAGAAGGATGATTGGATGTGCTCTATAGATCTTTAGGATGTGTATTACCACATAAAGATGGACAAATGCTCCTGAAGATATCATTGCTTCTGGCTAGGAGCCAGTCATTACCAATTTTGAGTACTGCCCTTTGGTCTCACCACAGCCCCCAAGTGTTCACCAAATGCATGGCAGTTGTAGCAACTCATTTAAGGCTACAGGGATTCTGTGTGTTTCCATATCTAGATGACTGCCTCCTCACATCCCCCACCAGGCATCTACTGCTTTGCACCATAGACTCGGTTCTATGCCTTGCTGAGTTCTTAGGTATTACAACCAACAAAGAAAAATCACAACTACCTCCCACACAGGGCTTGGAATTCATTAGAGCAAAACTAAATACAAAATCTTGCTTGGCCTCCTTTCCTCATCACAGGTTGTTAAAGTTGAAATCACAACTTCAACTGATTCTCAAGACATAGTTCCTGCTTGGCTGGTTCTACAACTTCTCGGATCCATGGCAGCAACAATCAATTTAGTCCCTCTGGTGAGGTATCACATAAGGCTGCTTCAATGGCTGCTGGTGTCACAGTGGTCTCTTTTAACTCACTTCATGTCTCATCCAATCCTAATAACAAACCGCTGCAAGAAGGATTTATCTTGGTGGATGAAGCCAGAGGAGAATTTATGGAGTTGTCCCTTCTTCCCCTCTCAGCCCAAGGCCATAGTGACCATGGACACTTCCCTGATAGGGTGGTGGTGGGGGGGCATTTTCAAGGAAAGACCATCCAAGGCACTTGGTCCCCTCAGGAAGCCAATCTGCAGTGCTTTTACCATTGCAAGCATTCCGGTCTTCCCTTCCTTCAGGGGCAATTGCGATCCAGACAACATGTCAGTAGTCTGGTACATCAACAAATGGGGGAACCAGATCCTACCCACTATGTTGAGAAGCCCTAATAGTTTGGCAATGGGCAATTGCCTCTAACCGCTTTCTAATAGCAATGCATATTCCGGGGAATCCAACGTGATTGCAGACAAACTAAGCAGGTGTATCCTTCTAACTCACGAGTGGTCTCTCAATCCCAACGTAGCGACAACAATTTTTCATCGATGGGATCAGCCTTGCTGTGACTTGCCTGTCTCATAAACCACAAATGCTGCAGCTACTTTGCCTTAGTCCCCCCTCACAGGGAGTCCCAAAGAGATGCACTTCTTCACAATTGGCCGCCAGGACTCCTGTATGCCTTTCCACCAATTCCTTTAATTTCACAGTTTATGAGGAAAGCCCAACGGTTGAGAAGCAAAGTGATTCTCATTGCACCTTACTGGTCCCATCAAGTCTGGTTTCCCTTTCTCTGGTTCACAGCCTGTGGTCTCTGGATCTAACTCCAGACCTGTTATCTCACCCTCAGGGATTGGTGCATCCCAACCTTCAACATCTCAAGCTGATGGCTTGGTTTCTCCACTTCCAGTAATTACCAGGCAAAACAAGTTGTCCTCCACAGTGCAAAAGATACTTCTGGCTTCTCATAAACCATCCACCAGAAAACTTTACCTTAATAAATGGAAAATATTCTATATTTGGTCGGATACAAATGGCTTTGATCCTTTCTTGGCTCCAGTCGATAAGGTCCTGGAATACTTAGCCACCTTATTTCAATTTGGAGCCTCAGCTTCTACCATTAAAGTTCATTTAGCTACGATTTTGAATTTCCATAACGGTTTTGATGATCATTCATTGATGTCTCACCATCTTTGCAAAATTTTTCTTAAGGGCACTCAACATTTGAAGCCACCTTTCAAAGATCCAATAGCACCTTCAGATTTGACGTTAGTCTTGCAGTGCTTAGTTCATCAGCCTTTTGAGTCAGCAGCCACTTGTGAAGTCAAGTTTTTATCTTGGAAGTCCCTCTTCCTAGTAGCTATCACGTCTGAATTACAGGCTTTGTGTGTGTGAAGCATCCATATATCATCTTCCACAAAGAAAGGGTGTTACTCAGAAACAATCCCTCCTTCCTTCCTTAAGTGGTGTCAGAGTCCAATATCAACAAGACCATAGACTTACCGGTTTTCTTTCCAAATTTTTCAAACAAAGGAGAGTACTGCTTGCACATGTTAGACATCCACAGGCAGTTATGTTTCTACTTAGAACAAAGGCCTCTAGAAAATCAGACCAACTATTTCTATCCTTTTCAGGTACTAGACTGGGAAAACCTATTTCAAAGGTCACCTTATCGAAATGGTTAAGGGACTGTATTACCTTTATATACAATAATAATAAACTCAAACTACCAACAAAAGTTAGAGCTCATTCAACAAGATCTGTTTCCACTTCAGCGGTCTTCGATTCCAGAGGTTATATTGAAGACATATGCACAGCTGAAACTTGGGCTACTCTTCATACCTTTATCACTCATTACAAATTGGACATGGTCTCTAGGGGAAGAGCATCCTTTGGCTCTATGGTGCTCAGGAATATCCTTCCTTAGGGCCGCCCAGGATCTAAAGTAGCTGTGAACTCTGTCCCATCAGTCAAGAATGAATGAAGATTGACAACATCAGATAAAGAAGTTATGTTCTTACCATAACATTCCATCAGTGTTGCCAATCTTCATTCATTCTTGACATCCCACCCTCCTGCCCCCTTCTAGAGACTCCTGGAGGATCGGAAGTAGTCCTGGAGTTGTTGCTCAGACAGAGCTTTCATATTTTGTTCATGCTAGGCAAACTCAATTTGACATAATGGAAAGAAAGGCAATGTGGGTAGAGCCTTAGCTCAAGAATTTTGGCTGGCTCGAGCTTTGTATAATGGCCGAGTCGGTTCCGAGGGTTTGGAACCGAACCCATCAGTCAAGAATGAATGAAGACTGACAACACAGATGGAACATTATGGTAAAAACATAACTTATTTTTTCAGACTTCTGGGTGTTAAAAGTAGTGCAGGAGCATCACAGATGGCACTGGCTGCAGAAACCTCTTTTCAGCAGAATACCTTCCATCCTCGAAACCAAACAGAATGGTTTCTTCAGGTTCTTCAGTTACACACCCACCCAAGAGAGAGGCATAGAACCTGTGCCTTTAAGTTAAAGGGGCTTCAATACCAGAATGTTTCGAATACCAAAGAAACAGGCCTTTTGGAGATGAGTACTATATCTTTAATTTCTAAATCTCAGCATGAAAGTTCCAAAGTTCAAAATTTTGTCCTTACAGAACCTGTTACCTCTCATTTGTCACATGAGTTATTTGGTAACTCTAGACCTACAAGGTGCTTACTACCATATTCCCATAGCCATAGGTTTCAGGAAGTTTGTAGGGTTCCCTGTTTCTGTGTCACATTATCAATCTACCTTACCCTTTGGTTTATCTACAGCTCCAAGGCTATTCGCAAAATGTCTAGGCTTAGTCATAGCTTATAGGTTCATAGGCTCATAGGTTGGTAACTAGGCTATCGGCCCTAGGGCCTATACAAGCCTAGCCATAACAATTCCCTGGATATTTCTTCCCACACTGTTTACTTCCCTGGACCCCTGTCTAGCAGGGTGATTGACATGATCCCTGGGGTGAATTTCCTTTCTCCCATCCAATCATCAAGGTTCCTTTTGAAGAGGGCCAAAGAGGCACTCTGCTTGACATGTATGGGCAGTCTATTCCAGAGTCTGAAGAGTCTCTGGGTCAAGAACCTATCCATCCAGCATGTTTTGTTTATTTTGATGACAAGGTTTAGATCCCTGCAGTGTGTGACTCTGAGGGATTGGGATTTCTTTAAGTGTAGCATGTCCAACAGCTCAGGGTTTGACATGGCCTTGTATGTTAAGCAGAGCTCACCTCTGAGTAGACGATATGTGACAGAGTATAGCTGACATTTTTTAAGGCGGTAAGCATAGGACATCTGCTTTAGGCCTGTGAATCTTTTAGTGAGGTATTTCTGCAGCCTTTCCAGTTGTTGCAGATGTCTTGAGAGTTACATACCAAACAGGGCGCTGTATTCTGTAATGGGTCTAATGAGAGATGAGTACAGTGGGACAATGACTTCATTTTTCCTGGATGAAAAGCCCTTAGTGATGAGGTGTGCCACATAGAAGGATTTCCTGACTGTTGTGGCAATGTCATTATCAAAGGTGAGACCACGGTCCACCTGTGTCCCTAAGTCTCTTATCACACTTTCAGTGTTTAGTGTACTGCAACCTATGTGGTAATTCACGGGTACATGTTTTTTCCCAAAGGGGATAACTATACATTTCTTGGCATTGAGCTTGAGCCCATGGCTCTGGCACCAAGCATCTGTTTCTGTAAGGCCCTTTTGTAGAGTATCCACATCATCTGGGGATTCAATAATGGCTCCCAGTTTGCAGTCATCTGCGAAAGTTTTTAGCCAGAGTCCATTAGTGCTGGCCTGTACTTCAGAGAAGTAGATGCTAAATAAGAGCGGTCCCAGGACTGAACCCTGAGGTACTCCACTTGTCACTTGTGTGGAGCTGGATTTGGTCTTATTGCAGAGGGAAAGGCATTCCCATCTTCCTTATTTAGATGAATTACTTATCTTTGCAAAGTCTTTATCCAGATGTCAAGAGGCATTAACATGGTTTATGTCTTTTTTGACCAGTCTGTGCTTCCAAGTAAATATTGCAAACTCCTCCTTGACTCCATCTCATAGAATTGTGTTTCTAGGATGCCTTATAGATTCTTAACTTCAAAAGGTCTATTCAACACAAGACAAGGTGCATCTTTATCTGGAATTTTTCCTGAATGTCTTCAGTTAGTCTCAAACTTCTGCAAGAGATTTCCTCAGGATACTAGTGTTCATGGCATCTATGATTCTTATGATACCTCTTGCCAGATTACACATGAGAAAGTACAGTGGTTTATAGAAACACACACAGACTCAGCATTTGCATTCTCTGAAGTATTAAATTCCAATTCTGGGCATTATAAAAAGGAACTGCTTTGATGAACTCAGGTCTGTCCTCAGACCCCAGTCCAACTGACATCACAGATGCATCAGAATTTGCTTGGAGAACAGTCTTCAGAGTGTTAAAAATACAAGACATATGGAATCCTTCAAACAGACCAACTTCAGCTTACAAAAAATGATGGCTGTAATCCATGCCATGAAGTCTGTTCATTGCCTTTGGCCCCCAGGACCTCTCCAAATCATTACAGACTGCTGACCAGTCATGAGTGGAGTCCCACAGGGTTCAGGCCTGAGTCCTCTCCTCTTTGGTATCTACTTCTTTGAAGTCCAGGCCAACATGAAGGGACTCTGGCTGACAAAGTTTCCAGACAATTGCAAGTTGGGAGCTAATATTCACTCCCCAAGTGATGTTGACATCCTACGGAAATGCCTCACTGAGACCAGCGACTGTTGTCAGAACCATGGCCTTAAGCTCAATGCCAAAAAATGTGTCATCATCCCCTTTGGGAAAAACCCGGTTCCCATGAATTACCACATCGATGGTAGTCCACTGAACACAGAAGGTGTTATAAGAGATCTGGGAACACAGCTTGCCAGCAACCTCTCTTTTGACCACCACATTGCCACTGCGGTCAGAAAGTCCTTCTATGTGGCACATCTCATTACTAAGGTTTTTGCATCCAGGAAGAAATAGGTCATTGTCTCCCTCTACTCTTCCCTTATTAGGCCAGTCATCGAGTACAATGCCCCATTTGGCATGTACCTCACTAGACATCTGCAACAACTGGAGAGGCTGCAAAAGTACCTAACAAAGAGGATCCTAGGCCTTAAACACTTGTCCTCTATGGACAGTCTCAAAAATCTCCCAACTATTCTCTGTCTCATATTGCCTACTTAGAGGTGATTTCTGCTTGACTTACAAAGCCATGTCTGACCCAGCTCTGTTAGAAATGCTACATCTTAAAAAATCTCAGTCCTTGCACACCACATGTTCCAGAGACCTCACCCTCATTACCACAATCAACAGAACATGCTGGAGGGACAGGTTCATAACCCAGAGACTGCCCATGCTATGGAATAGACTTCCCATACATGTCAAACAGAGCACCTTACTGGCTCTCTTCAAGAGAAATCTTGATGAGTGTTTGGGAAATAGAAAATTCACCCGGAGATCACTCCAGTGGCTCTACTCAACAGAGGTACTGGGAACTAAGGTCTGGTGGCACAATGCCAGGGTAATCCTATGGGCTAGGCTAGTAAAGGTTCCAGGGCCATTAGCCTAATACACATCTATGAACCTATGCACCAATACCAAAGTCATGTGGTATATAAATAAGCAGGGAGGTGCAAGGTCGTACCCCCTATGCAGGCATGCAATGACATTGTGGTAGTTAGCTCTTTAGCATTCCATAACCCTCCAGCATTTTACATTTTGTCAGAGAAAAACATAGTGGCAGAGAAGCTGAACAGGACAATGACAGACCTGCACAAATGGAAATTGAATGATGAAGTCTTCCAGGAATTGATCCAATTTTGTGAAATACCTCAAATAGATCTTTTCACCTCCTTTGGAAACAGAAAACAAGACAAGTTTTGTTTCAGGATTCCTTGCAAGCAAGCCTGAAAAATAGATGAATTTTCATTCCCTTGGAAGGGAATGTTCCTTTATGTGTTTCCACCTTTTTCACTGGTTTCCAGAGAAATTCTGAAGATTCAAAAGGATATCTGAAAAATAGTTGTGGTGACCCCCCCCCCCCCCTTAGCCCAGGCAACATTGATTCTCTCTCCTTATTGAATCACCAAAGGGCAATTACCAGAAGCTTCCCTGCAGACTGGATCTGCTCACACAAGACAGAGGAATTTGATACACCCCATTATCAAACACCTTTAAGTGACTACCTGGAGGATTTCATTTTTATACCTTTTTGACACTTATTTCATGAAGAAGTGCAGCATGTACTAAAGGAGTCAAGGAAACCTGCTACTAGAAAATCCTACATGTACTAAAGGAGTCAAGAAAACCTGCTACTAGAAAATCCTGCATGTACTAAAGGAGTCAAGAAAACCTGCTACTAGAAAATCCTATGATGGTAGTTGGGTGATTTTCTAGTTGGTGTCTAGCAAAAAACTAGGGGCCAGTCAGTTTTATACTGCTGGTGATGAAATATTTGTGTGAATTACCTTTCTCTGGCCTCATTTATTTCTTGATGGTTTCATCTTGTAGCCATTTCAGCATGTCTGCTCATCTATTCTCTTGTTGCTCTGTTTACTGTTAACAGTTTTTGAAAGGAGTTTTACACACGAGACCTCCTCATAAAAAGGTTTCTCCTACTCCTTGGGATCTCAACTATGTGCTGGAGAAATTGACTATGTTACCTTTTGAACATACCTATAAAGCTGATTTAAGGTTCTTGATTTGGAAAACTGTACTCATCATTGCTCAAATATCTGCAATAAGAGCATCTTGAGTTCCAAGCTCTCATGATGGGTGAACCCTTATTTTCAATAGGGATAGGGTATCTTTAAGAAGAAACCCCTAATTCACACCCAAAGTGGTTTCAGAGTTTACTTTGAATCAAGCCAAAAAACAGGGAAAACAGATTATGCCTACTCTGGACATTCACAGGCAGCTCAGGTACTATCTTGTCAGTACTAAAGCCATTTAGAAAAGCTGATTAGCTGCTTATTTCTTACCAAGAAACAAAAAGGGATACCCACTGTCTACACAGACAGTTTCCAGGTGGATGCCCTCAGCTACTGTTTTTTGTTATTCCAATCATGGCAAATGCTTTCCAGGCAGTATCAAGGCACATTCCACTAGATCCTTGTTTTCTTTGATGACATACTAGAAAGGGAAGGACTCTAGAAGCATTCTAAAGGCAGCTACATGGTCTGCTGTGCATACTTTTACAAAGCATTACAAACTGGATTCCTTTTCTAGGTCCAGGTCAAACTTTGCTAGGACTATTTTCCAGTGGCTCCGTAGCGGGAATGATGAAAATAGTACAGTTGTGTAACTTGCACTTTCCCATAACAATTTCCTCACTGCTGCAGTAGCTGCTCCCAATCTCCGTCCTCCTACTCTTGTATGTAGTTGAAGTTGGGATATAAAGTAGGGTTGCACTTGTTTCTACTCCATATGTTTTCTTGTCTTTTTTGGTTGGTTAATTAATGATTTGTTAAGCTCTTCTCTCATTGTATGGGTAAGAAAATCCTGAAGAAAGCTTCACAATGCCTGCTGATTTCTCTTCTGCAGATTAGCTGATCAACAGTCAGAGTGAAGGAGTAGGAAAGAGTCGGAGCATTTGAAGCTGGATGTTTGTTGTTGTTTCCTAGGTGGGAAACAACCCATATAAACTAAGGGCTACTGCAACAGTGAGGAATTTGAACCTATACTGTTATGAGTAAGTGCAACATACACAACTGTAGTTTTTATGGCAGGCCATAACTTGGTCATCTAATATTTCAGGCCCACATACTCACATACAGTTTTGCACTCATATACATAAACACACACGCACACACACACACACACACACACACACACACACACACACACACACACACACACACACACACACAGTGTCTGTCTCCATACCTCTCAACCTCTTAGTGCAAAAAATCTGGACAAAGCCTGTCATAATGGGGGGGGGGGGCAAAGGCCCCAAAATAGGGACACATTTTATATACTGCTCTTATAAACTTAGAAAGTTGATAGAATAACAGGATTTGTGTTAGCATGCATTTCTGAAGGATATGAAGTCTGAAACTTAAATGCATGTCATTATTTAGAGAATTTAATCCTTAGATCATCCCAGTGATTTGTCAAAAAAGCACAGTTTTTATTAGGAACAGACCAAACATATGAGGCAAACATCTGGATATTCTGCGAAAATCTGTACAGTTGAGAGGTATGTCTGTCACTGAGGTCTATCATACTAAGCATCTGAGCTGCACATTTTTTTTTTCATTCTTGTAATTTTTAAGTGGGTTTTTTAGCCATTAAAGAAGAAATGGTGCACTTACCTTTCTTGGCACAAGTGGTTATTTAAACATTGTAACTTAATAATTCCCAACAAAGGGCTCTCATTAGAACAAAAGATGAAATAATTGCAAAACCTGTGTTGGTCCAATAAATTATATTATTTCTCATCTGTGTTCCAGTGTCTTTATGCTTTCTAGAATCATTCAAAAATATTTTATTATTATATGTTGTTACCTTAATTACATCATATCTATCTTATAGGCTCATAGGAGATTACTAGGCTAATGGCTCAAGAGCCCTTACAAGCTTAGCCAATTATACCCAGATTTTACCCAGTTTTCTATCCCTAGGGGAAAGTTAACAAGGGTCAGCAAGTGGGGTTTTGACTATTTTTACAGACAGCCTGTGTCCATAAGGGACATGGGCACCACTGCTGGAGTGAATTTGCAATTTCCCATCCATCGGTCTAAATTGCGCTTGAAGATGGTCAGTGAAGGGCAGTGCTTCACATGAATAGGAAGCCTATTCCAGAAGAGGAGCAATTTCTGGGACTCATATCTGTCTCTCCAGCATGATCTACTCATGTCAGAGATCAGGTTTAGATCTTTGGAGTGGGTAACCCTCGTGCAGTTAGTTTTGAGAATATGTAACATTTCCATCAGGGCTAGTTCAGAAACTGCCTTGTAGGTCAGACACAGATCACCCCTGAGTTATCAGTAGGAAACTGAATACAGTGAAAGGGCTTTTATTTAGACCACTTATGCATTTTTTTGCTGAGAAACCTCCGAGGACACTCCAGCTGTTGAAGGTACCTGGCAAGGTACATGCCAAAGGCATTGTACTCAATTACTGGTCTAATGATGGCTGAAAACTGTGGTACCATGACATCCTTAGAACTGAATGGTATCCCCTTATTTATAAGGTGAGCCACATAGAAGGATTTAATCACCACCATATCTATAAAAAAAATGGCGGCACTCTGTGTGACTGTGGCTGTGTTGGCTCATCTAAGAGATATGCTTAATCTGTCTAATTTTTCATACAAAACAAGAAAATCACTTTCTGGGCTTTTAAGTTGAAGTACTTTAACTTACAGCAGACAGAAGCTTCTGAAAATTAAGCAGTTAATACTTTCATGCTACTGACTAGACTCCCTGCAGTCAGCAGAGTTCCTGGGGCCTACAATACTCACAGAAATATTAGAGCTGTGTATTTTAACCCAGTGTGCCTTAAAGTGCTTAAAACATGAGACAGAAGGTTCTGGAACACTCAGAATAAGACAGAAAAGGAAAAGATGTGAGAGTACCAGAAAAAGAGGCAGCAGGGCTGAAACTGCTGCAAAGCTGAAAACTAATCCTCACAGGCCTGCTCTGCCTACAGTACTGCTAGCAAATGCATGCTTGATAGATAGTAAAATGGATGACCTGAGGCCGGAACTCTACAGCAAAAATAAGGTGAGAAATACCTGCTTATTGATGATTACTGAGAAATGGCTGCATAACAAGATCAATGACAGTGCTGTTGCTTAGAAGGTCTCACACTCTTTCATACAGACACATGTCAAGCTTTGTATGGAAAGGCAAAAAGAGGCGGAGTCTGCATCTATGTGAATGAAAGATGGTATAAGAACTCTTGAGATTGTTCAGTCACATTGCTCTGATAATCTAGAGTTCTTGCCCTTAAAATGCAGACCATTTCATGTACCTAGAGAGCTAAGCGGAATATATGTATCAGTGGTATACATGCCAACCAGTGCAAACACCACTGAGGCCCTGAGCAATCTTTATAACTCTGTGAGCTGCAGAGGAAAAACTAAGACTTTGCACATGTGGCTGCTGATGATTTTAATCAAGCAGATCTGAGAGTTGTGTTACCCCACTACTATCAGTTTGTAGATTTTCCTACAAGGGGTGCAAACATTCTGGGCAAGGCATATTCAACATCAAAGGTGCCTATAGAACAATACAACAACCTAACTTAGGAAACTCTGACCATCTTACAATCATGCTTATACCAACCTATAAACTGGCTCTGATCAGAGAAAAGCCCACAGTTAAGCAGATCAGGGTCTGACATATGGGGGCTTTGGAATGTCTCCAAGAATGCTTTGATAGTACCTCCTAGGATATTTTCAAAGAGGCAGCTATGTCCGATGAGCAGGTGAACATAAATGATTACACAGAAGCAGTAATAGCTTACATCACTGTGTGCTATGATGTGTCTGACATCAAAGCATCACAATCAGAGCAAACTAAAAGCCATGACTCAACAACAAAGTCTATGATCTCCCAAAGGCAAGAAATTTAGCATTCAGGGCCAAGGACAAGGAGGATCTCAGAAAAGCTAGGGCAAATGTAAAAAGGGGCAATAAAGAGGCGAAGAGGGAATATGGAAAGAAATTACAAGGTTAGCTTGCAGACATGAGGGACACCAGGAGTCTCTGGCAAGGGATACAATAGATTACAGACTATAAAACCAGGTCAACTCAGTGTGAAGACAACACTGAATTCCTAGACAGGTTGAACTCCTTCTTTGGCAGATTTGAAGAGAAGAAATGTGGCTGCTAAAAGGCTACCTATTGACCAGGAGAAGGGGGTGTTCAAACTTAGCTCCAATGAAGTGAGATCTCAACTTAAGAAAGTGAACCCCAGGAAGGCTGCTGGTCCTGATAAAATACTAGGCAAAGTACTTAAAGTCTGTGCAGATCAACTATGTTCAGTTCTAACTGATATTTTCAACTCCTCCCTTATTTTGCTGAAGTTCCCTCTTGCTTCAAGGTAACAAATATTGTCCCTCTTCTCAAATAAGCTAATCCAGCCTCCCTGAATGACTACAGACCAGTTGCTCTAACTTCAAATGTTATGAAATGCTCTCTGAGGCTAGTTAAAAGGCATCGGTCAGCAAACCTTCCACCCACCATTGACCCTCTACAGTTCACTTATCGGGCTAAGAGATCCACTGCGGATGCTATTTCAATGGCACTCCACCTCTCACTAGATCATTTGAAGGGAAGAAAAAAACTAATCAGGCTGTTGTTTACTGACTTCAGCTTGGTGTTAAATACAGTGGTTCCAATACAACTTATTGACAAGCTTGTATCGTGGAATTAGCAAGCTCATGTGCAACTGAATCCTCAACTTCTTGATGAATAGACAGCAAAAAACTTGTGCGGGCAACAACACCTCAGGATGCATAATGCTCAACACCGGTGTTTCTCAGGGTTGTGTGCAAAGTTCTCTGTTGTTCACCATCCTCACCAATCACATCAAGTTTGCAGATGATACTATGGTTGTGGGCCTCATCAAAGGGGAGGATGAAAGAGTTTACAGAGATGAGGTCTACACATTGATTGGTGTGCTAAATACAACCTTCACTTGAATGTCAATAAAACAAAAGAAATCATTATAGACTTCAGGAAAAGGTCAACAACACACACTGCTTATGATAAATGGTGAAGAGGTGGAAAGGGTGAAATCTTGAAAGTTTTATGAGTGCACATTTCGGAGGATCTCTCTTTGACTGTGAATACTGAACAGTTGGTCAAAAAAGCACACCAACGTCTCCACTTTCTCAAAAGGCTCAAAAAGCAAAGCTCACACCTATGGTTCTCACCACATTCTACAGAGGATCAGTTGAGAGCATTCTCACTAGTAGTTTCACAGTTTGGTTTGGGAACAGTACAATAATGCCACAAACTGAAATCACAAACTTGATAAAAACAAAAAACACCCAGCAGGGAAGTGAGACCTTTCCAAGAGTTTAATGTAAGTGCTTTCATCTTGACAAATGTACAATAACAGAAGGAAAGAAGCTGCAGAGAGTGGTCCGAGTTGCCGAAAAAATCTCAGGCATGAACTTACCATCAATCAAGGATCTCTTTGCAGCAAGAAGCATTAAATGTTCTTCCAAAGCAATTCATGACCCCTCTCACCCTGCACATGGCTGGTTTACACAACTGTCTTTGGGCAAGAGATATCAGAGTAAATGCTGCAAGACCACCAGATACTTAAACAGCTTCTACCCAACAGTGTTGAGACATCTAAACTCTGATACCAGCCACTGACTATTTAGTCACTAGTCATTCAGAATACATAGCTCAGCTGAAAAATGTGCAATATGTTTTTTTATTCTTTGATGACGCAATATATTTTCTTATTCATGTGCATTTGCCTGCTGCTTATCTGATACAGATGAACAAAGGAGGACAATCTTAACGTGCAATCCTACACTGTCACACTGCTATGTACAGTATTCTTCTTATGACTGTCTGGTGGATCTTGTGTGTTTTTGCTGTTATTATTGGTTTATTTATCCTTCTGTTGGTCTTGTATTGAATATCTTTTTTTAAATTGAAATGTTATACTGTTCTTGTTATCCTTACATCCTATGTACTCTCTGGTGAGTTGATACTTGGAATTTCATTTAGTCTGCACTTGTGTAGTCCTAAATGACAATAAAGTTTACTATGACTTTGATATGACTTTGATTTGAGTACCCAGATCTCTCACCACTCGGTTCACTCTTAGGAGGGCACTATCAATGTATTAATTTGAAGTAATATTTAATTTCCTAAAGGGTGGTATTATGCACTTCTTTGCATTTAGTTTGAGGTCACGGCTTGATACCAGTCATTAGCCTGTGTCAGACTTTCTATAGGATATCAACATCATTTGAGGAGTCAGTGCTTGCCCTCATCTTGCAGTCGTCAGCAAACTTGGTCAGCCAAGGGCCATCTACATTTGCCTTGACAACTTGAGAAGTATATTCCAAACAGGAGGTGGCCATCAATGAGCCCTGTGGTACTCCACTGGTGATTGGCCTCTTGCTGGATGTGTATTCTCCCACTGTAACATGTGTCCTATCATGAGCCATTTGGCAATCCATCTTGTGACATAGAGGTTTATGCCCAATTTTGTGAGTTTATTTGTAATACCTGAGTGGGGTATTGTGTCAAATTCCTTGGCCAGGTCAAGGTAGGTGGTAAGCACTCTTACCCTTATCCATGGCCTTGGTGACCTTCTCAAAGAAGTCCATCTGATTAAGCAAGTAGGATCTGCCCTTGACAAAGCCAAACTCTAGAATCTGGAGATTTCCTCTGTCATTGTTAATCAGATCCATGATTATTCCATAGCCTTGCATATAAGGCTAGTCAGACTTATGAGTCTTTAGTTTCCTGGGTCAGTTGATGGTCCCCCTTGTGCAGAGGGATGACTACTGCCATCCAGAGACTGTGGTTAAATATAGATCCAAGTGGACCTGCTAGGTCATGTTTTAAGCTATTTAATAGGCACCCCAGGATTCCATCAGAGCACATTGATGCCATGTTTCTAGCTTTAGGTAGTGCAGTGATTACCTGTTCTTTTGTGATAACAGGCAAAGAAATGGTAGGGGGTATTTTATAGGCAGTGACCATAGGTGATGAGGGGGTGAAATTTGAGCTAAATTTATCAGCCAGCAGGTTTGATAGTTCTTATGGCTGAGTGTAGGTAGTGCCATCTACAGCCAACTCAGCACATTGTTGAGTGTTTCCTTTAAGATTTAGGACATAAGTAAAAATGGTTTGTGGTTATCCTTTGCTTGGGAGGCTATTTTCATCTCATATATATCTTTTGAAGACTTGACTAGTTCATTGATTTTCCTGTTGAAGCTAATGAGAGATCTTTTCTCTGTTGTGCTCCCTCCCACTTATGTCTAGACAGGAATGCTTTCCTTCTGTTGTATAGTCTATTTATGGCAGGGGCCCACCAGGGTGGCTTGTTTTTCTTTGTAGAACAGGGTTTAGTTCAATCAGGTACTGCCTTTTCTATGCAGTTGCTTAAGTGGTTGTATACTTCTGCATAGGCCTCTATGTTTTTGGGGTTAGGAGGATTTATAAAATTACTTATGCTATCACTTAATATGAGATAATTTGCCTTGGAAAAATTCTTTAGGGTTTTAGGGTTTTATGGGGGTACTACCATTACATTTATTTCAAAGAAGACCAATCTATGATCTGATCTTACCAATGAGGAGATTATTTTGGGGGGTGCAACCCTCTCCCATGTTTATGAGTGCTATGTCAAGGATATCTGAGCCCCTAGTAGGAGTGCAGACCAGCTGTCCCAGAGCATTTGCATTGACAAAGCCCAGGTATCTCTGAGCCTGCATATTAGTGGTTGCATATGTTTCCTAGTTTATGAAAGGGTAGTTAAAAATCATCCATGAATAGTGTATTGGACAGAATGGTAAGTGATTCTAATAATTTCAGGTATGCAGAGCGGTTTTCATGCTTCATAGTTGGGGACCTGTTGCTAAAGTGTCTTCTATGTGGAGACATGAGTGAATGGGTGCACCTTTGTTGAAGATTGTACGTCAGGGCTGGCAACTCGATACGTAAAAATCTACTGTCAATCATTAGTGGACCAGAGTTCCGCTGTGGCGACCCTTAACCAGGAAAAGTCGAAAGATACAACAAGTTGGGGACCTTTAGCTAGCGGATTTTGCCTGTGGTCAGTTGGCCATGCAGTAGCTCAAGTGAGTCATCCTGCTTGACCAATCAAGAGGCATAATTGCTATTTATGTAAATGGAAAAATCTCCTCCTTTCATTCTTTCCTTTTCAGAGGGCGATCTGAATGTGTGATAGGCATTGTAGCCTTGCACTGCTGTGGTGCTTTCTGCAACCTTGAGCCACATCTCTGTAACTACACAGACATCAATATTCTCTAGGGCAATGAAAGTTTCCAGGGAGTGCAGTTTCTTGTTAAGGCTCCTAGCACTGAGCAGTAGTACCTTCAGCTTGGCATTAGAAAAATATGTTACATTTGTTGGTTGGTCTGTTGGTTTGGCACTGCCAAAAAAGGCACTGTGGAGGTAGCTAATACATTGGCCAGTATTTGAAAGCCTAGAGGCAACAGGTGCAGATCATCTTTGGCAAAGCAGCATGGTCCGTCAATCATTTTGTCCCAGGCTGACCAATACTGGATCCCCTTGGAATGACACTAGTAGCTAAGCCAATTATTGAAATGAAGCATTTTCTGTTTGTATTGTGTTATCATTCTTGGTGAGGGTAAGATTCTGCTCGATGTGCAGCTCATACCAGACACTGACATGTATTCAGAGAGGTCACTCTTGTCTCTCTTCACATAGTCCAGGGAGGTACATCTCACATCATTCACACCCAGATGGACCATGACTAAATCATACTGGTACTTTTGGTTGAGTGACCTGAGTGCCAGCATGATCTGATGAATCTTGGTCCCTGACAGGCAGCTGACTGTAACCCACTGTTTATCCAACCTGATGAGGGAGGTGTCTTGTGTGTTTTAGGATGTAGTCTCCTATGACCAAGATGTTTGAATGTGTGGTACTTTGCATTATGAATTTGCTTGTAGAGACACTATGTGTATTTTTATGTGTAGTGGTTGGTGCTGACTTGATTTTGTTTGCATGTTGTTTCTGACGGCCGCATATGGCAGGTCTCTGAGGTTTTGGTAAGTTAGTTTTGAGTACCTCTGCATGTGTGGGTTTATGTGTCAAGACCTTATTTAGTGATGGAAATGGTGTGTGTGTGCTGACAACCTGTTTGTCATACAAGTTTTCAGCATGTGAGAGTCCTGCCTCTCAATTTTCATAATGTAACTACATCTCTCACAAATTATGTTTGTTTCAGGATTTAGTGGTTGTCAGTATACATCAGACAAATGGTAGATTGCCTCAGGATACCCATGTCCACCAGGCCGGATTCAGAGATGGCAGGAAACTGCCTATCCATGGTTTCAGGTATTTTATTATGAGTTTAACCAGGAAGAAAAGTGGGGAGATTTATCTGGACTTGGATCATAGCACACAGATGAAGAATGGGTGCTATACTCAGTGTGAACTGCAGCTATCCAACAAGGCGATGCTGCTCTGTGCACAGCTCAGATGCTGCTAAAGCAGCAGGGGGACTGGGGAAGGTTGCATTGATAGTTATCCTAAGGGACATTTTAACTGTATAGCATTTGCATCTATACAGAGCACCACTAACCACTACTGTGCAGAGAACAGCCTAACGCAAACATTGGACTTATATAGAATCAGAAAAACAAGTTAATTTTCAGCCAGCAGCCTCCAACTCCGATGGGTTTGCTACAGCAAATTTCTGCCACAAGAGTGCAATCAGAAAACCCTCTGAATATAAACATGCTGGTTTTAGAGCTCAAGTGCAGATAACCACAAACTCTATATATTACAGTCCTGTAAAACTTGCAGGCACAATATAATTAAGTACTACAGCAGCAGTGGAAGCAGTTCAGGTTTGAAACTCGACTAAAATGTGAGAAATGTAACAATTAATACAGTAAAAATGATCAGAAGTGCAAAATGATACTTATTTTCATTTTTTTAGCAGAAGATGACTCTAGATGTAACAGATTCACTGTAAATCTCAGGTGAAGTAGCCAATGTGCTAATTTCAAAATTGATATCCTTGCTAAACTTCATGGAACTTTAACAAATAGCCAAAATGAATTTTGACACCCTGTTAATAATAATATTGATATATCACCAAGCTAATATTGGGCCATTGTAATATATCAACAAACTAATACTGGGCCACTGTGTTCATAAATATTGTGTGCAGTCCTGTACATTAAAGATGCACTATTTGTGTTGTATGTGAACTTGGCTGGCACAAGCCAGAAATCTGAACCACCCAAAAGCAGAGATCACAGACAGACCTCATACTTGACAACAGAGCAGAGTGTGCACCAAGCCAACCCTTTTTTTTTCAAACTTTACTTAGAATTCAGTACTCTGAATATGTATCAGAAATTTTGCAAGCTCTACATCACATAGGAAGCATCTGCTCACAAATAACAAAAATCTGTTTTGTCATGGTACCATCATCTTTTGCTGTGGCATGTCATGAGGAGCATAAACAGTGATCACAAATTAAAAAAAAATAAAGTATTTTCTGCTGGCTGGTCATGTAACTACCTAAATTAAAAAATCAGGTGTCACACAAAAGTTTTAAGATTTACACGTGTGTGGGGAGTACTGCTTTCTAGATGTTTCCTCGATTTGTTAAACATACTAGCTATTTACATAGCACAAGGAATCATGCTGCATCATACCCCTCAACCTGATACATTTAAAATCAGTTTCTGGCAGGTATTATCTTCAAACCCCATTATTCTGCATTGCTGTATACAAAAGACTGCTTAATGCATGTAGCAGCAACCAGTCAAGAGAACAAAAGTTCAGGATGATCGGCAGTAGTTGTTAAGCAGCTTGCATGTTTTTCAAGTGGTCTGTTTTTGATGTTAACATACTCAATCACTTAGGCAGTCTCTTCATTATCTTCATTTTGTAGGGCTTTTCTGAACTTTAATGGGGTGTGCTGGACAGTGTCTTTGTGCAGACAGCAGCACAATGTGAATCTTCTCTACAATCATGGCAGGGAATGATTCATGAATGTATCTGCCTCTGTTTTCATAACTGGACTAGGAGTAATTTAATATCATGTTAATGGAGAGATCTGCATCTGTAGTCACTGTGTGTGGGGGTATACAGTGTGTGGTTGTCTTGCTGTGTTGTGCTTAGTATACCTTTTAATTAGATGTGCCATTACTATACACTTTTTAACATACACTTTTAGGTGTTTTTACATAATGATCTTCCAATTCTGTTTCACAGACATGGATTGCTGGGTACAACATCAGGGTTTCTAGGACATTGGTAACTTCTACTTAAATGTGTCATAACTGGATCCACACTTGTATGCCAAAAATTACATATGTTCCTCAGGGGTTCACACATCTGTAAATCTCAGTTTGCTGAGGGCCTCATTTGCATTCCTATTCTATACCTTGACTCTTCCAAGCTGTTTATGCAGACACCTTGAGGAATTTGGCCTATTGTGAATTGCATATATAATTGTAAATCCTGTTATTTTTGGCATTATATCATTCAGCTGTACATGCTAAATTTGCATAATATTTATGAGGTTGCCTAGTAGTAAGTTTTACAAAAATATATGCAATATAGGATTACAGGCTACCATTTATATACCTTTGTGTTTCCTTGTATTCCATTTCAATTTTGCCTTACCTTATAAAGAAGTCATTAAGGAGATTTAGGACAACTGAACCAATTGCATTGAATCTCCTGGCGTTTCTTTTTTCTGTAAAACATCCCATATCCCTTAAATAACAATTCAGTCTAAAGCCTTTTCTTTATATATTACATTTCTTTATGCCACTTAAATTCCTTTGTATATTCCTTTAAGTGCACCATATTGTATGAGTAGCCGTTTATGTTTTATACTTCTTTAATATGAATTTAAAAATGGTTTGCACTCACGACACATTACATTAAATAATCTGTTTTTATTTCTTTTCTTTGTGTGACTGTTTTTATACTATTCTAAACTTCCTAGGTATAAACATCAGTATTGTGGAGCTTTACTATTGCTGTTATTATCATTATTATTTATTTCTGTATTAGGTATGTGGGCTGTTCCAGATGGACCTTTTTCAGCTATGACCTGAAAAACAAAAACAATAGTGCAAACAATAGGGGTACAATGAATAGTGGAATAACAGCTAGCTAATCGGGAAGACATTTAACATAGCTGAGTACGGCTAACAATACTATACTTAGAGGAGGAGGAGAAGAACAGAGATACAATTAGTAAACAATATATTAGCAACCTACAATATGGAGTATGTAAACTAGGGTGTATAATTATAGAATTGAATAGAATAGCTGTATGAGTGACATAAAACCAAGAATGTACTGTCGCTACTACAAGTCACGCAAGTTATTATCCATAAAGTACCATAGTGAAACAAAACCAGATGGAAGACTGCGTAACAGTAACATAATAACTTTATTTCAGAGATAATTTAACAAAATACTTTAGCATTCTATTTGTGGTCTTTTATACATTATACAGTGTTTGGTGGGCAAATTTTATTTTATTTATTTTTATTTTTATGTTACATTTGTTGACCGGGCTAGTCTAACTGGATATATATCGATTTTCAGTAGAGATAAGCTCCAAGACAAACTGTTAAAATAAAAAATTACAAAGAAATATAAAAAATGAAATTATATATACACTGACAAATCTTGTTAATAAGAAATCATTTGAAGAAGAGATATCGAATACAATGAAAACTGGAGTTTCAAAAATGACATGCAGGTACATTCCATAATGCAAAAAGGAGGCATACAGGCTAGTTCAAAGTACAGGTAAAGCACATAACTTAATGGCAAAGAAAAAAGGAGGTATACAGGCTGATGCCATATCCAGTACACTACACAATGAAAGAGGCTGCTTAATGATCAGTAGTAGTAATAATAATGACTTACAAAGAAAAATTAATAATACATTTTTTTTACAAATAAGTGAGAGAGAGAAGGAAAACAATGAGATACAGAGCATAGAAGTAATATATTGTTAAAAAAGGAAATGACAGAAAAATTAATTAAAAGAAAAAAGGGAAGACAGAGCATAATTTATAAGACAAATACTTGAATAAACTGGCAAATCACTATGAATGGGTATGTTCGTCTCATTAGATACTTCCATTTTAGTCTGTTTTTTATGATACCTTAAAAACTGATGCAGTCAAATGTATCATATGTGGTAATTGGTAATTTGCTCCATAAAACTGGATACAAAAAATTGAAAAGTTGCAAATGCTAGCGTTGGTCTTGGAAATTTCAGCAGTGGCAACAATGTTAGTGTAAGACCTAAGAATTATATAAAGGATGATTTGCTTACTTTCTGGGAAATGCGAACAGAATGTTTCTGAGACTAATACTTTGTAAGCAGGGGTGAGAAGAACATGCTTAGTGAGATTCTTACTGGGCAGCTAATCAAGATATTCAAAGACAGATATCCATCTGTATCTGTGTTCAAGGATGATGTTTTCTAGGGTTTATAGTGATGTATAGTTTCAGAATCATCTACTAGAGCAAGCATCCAAAGTATAAGGTTTTGCCAAAAATGAGAACTGAACAATCTAACAATCTTTCAGGAAGCAACCTGTTGCTTTAAAGACTTTATTTTATTTTAACATGTGCTTATGGGGAAAGTCTGACTGGGACAGAGACCATTTTCACTGGAGGCCCAGAGAAAAAGGTTCCAGATGCATGTCTTTAGAATGTGGGAGGAAACCGGAGAACCTGGAGGAGACCCATGCGAATGCAGGGAGGACATGCAGACTCTGCACAGAAGGCACCCAGCCGAGAATTGAACCCAAGAGCCTCTTGCTGTGAGGTGACAACATTAATCTCTGCACCAGTGCACTGCCCTTATCTGATATCTATCTCAGACTTTTAAGGGAGAGGTATGTTGCAATCCTTATTCATTAGTATTGAAAACAATATTTCTAGAGTCATGCCATAAGGCATTGATGATATCCAACACTTATATATATTCTTCAGTCAAGCAGGGTTATCAAATAGTATGCATTCTGTTTTCTCAAAATTAACTTTAAGCCATTATATCTAAAACCAGTTCCAGGTTTACATTATGTACTTATTCAATAGGCCTTTGAAACAGAAGGAAACATATGCAGTCCTGGAACGGACAAGGAATTTTGCATTAAGATCTCCTTTATTTTAGGGTTACACCAGGTTGGATTATTGAAAAAGATTCTGAATAACAGATAGTACATCAAGACAGATGGATCTTCAGGGAAAAAAAATGTTCTCCTAAAGGTTTCAGGTAACCAGGGAGCTGCCATTTATAACACAGACCATAAACAATTCTAATTATTTCCAGGAGATCACCGTTAAAAAGAAAAAGACATAACTTGAAGATATCAGAGAGAGTAGATTTGTTGATAAAATTAAGATCATAGACTCCAGAATTTGCTTCATTCATCAGTGGTAATATGAAGAGAATGTAGGCCAGGAAAGAGGGTCTAGTGAGTTGGAAATAGATATTAGCCCCTTAAGCTAACAGTAACCAAAGACTAAGTTATACCCTGGGATTCATAAAGCTCGGCGCAAGGACGGTGTTAGCCTTGCACCGAGCATACGGATAGAAATGGCGCAGCAGCACCATATGCATATTAATGTACGCGTGCTGCTGCACTGTCCATGTGCACAGGAAATGTGCGTGAGCGCAGGGGGTGTGTTTAAGCGCTGCAAGGAGGTGTGAACATGTCGGCTACAGTCACGCAACCTAAAATGCTGACTAGTACAGCCTGTGTCTACTAGTAATCACTCCTGTCAGTGTCTGTGGATACTGAAATGTATGCAAAGTATACAAGAGAGTTCAGCAAACACCAAAATAAAATCAAAGGAGTAAACACACAAGCACGTAGCTGAATGTTGAGCCCCCGTCCCTCAAACAATGACATTTAAAACCCCGTGTCCGTATTTCATTGTAGTGTTGATTTTTATACCAAGTGGAAGCAAAACGCGGGGTGTTTGCATGCTGCTGCCCTTTGCTAAGCTTAGCCCAATGATCAGAGCATTTGTTTAATATCTGCCTATTCGTGGTCCGAGTCGTTCTTGTTTGGATGGCCCAAAAATGAATGGGTATAACCAGGGTCAACCTACCATGTCATGAAAGATAAGTATTTGCATGTACCTATGTGTGTTACCTATGTGTGTGAAGTACAGCATGTGGAAGACCAAATATGCTAGGGCTGGCCTCCAAACCATAATGGTACCAGAGATATGTAGAATAGGCAATGTGTACTGCTGTCTGTGCCATGGGCTAACAACCAGAGAAGGGATAGATGGTATGTATGTGGATTTGGGGGGGGGGTGATGGGTAATGTAATAATCTGCCAAGGGGAGACTGGGTCAAATGTACAATAGGTGAACTGGAGGTGTACAAGGGTGCAGTGGGAGAATCCAAAAGGAAACTAAAGAACATACATTCACATCCCCAATACATCCTGTCAGGTCATATTGCAGAACACAATCCCACAAACATATGAACATTAAAATGTACGATACACATGTACAGAAACGGTACCGGCTCATACCACAAAATGGTTTGGCCTGAACTGAGCCATCCAACCCCTAAACACCTGGGTACATAAATTAATACCCATCGACCCCTCCACAGCACACCCCCCCCCTTGGTGAACGTCCACCAAAACCACCCATACTCTGGCTGCTATCTTGGTCCAGCCATATCTGCACATAGTGACCGCTACCCACATTTAGTAGGCAGACTCACCCTAAGCAGTCTCAGGCCAGCAAACTAGGTATCCCATGCATGCATAACCCTCCCTCATTTTCATACAGCCAAAAGAACAGGGTTCATCAGGTGCTGTCGAGGAGGCGAAGGTGGGTGAACTATGGGTAGCTACTTATGGGTCTAGGTGTGCAGGTGTTGGCTGATGTGGGCCTATATGGACAGCCCTAGGGATGTAAGCAAATGTGTTCATTGGGCAGAGGCATTGCCCAACAAGCAGCCACACCCACTACAAGTCCCACTGCAGCAAAGTGTAATCTATATGTCAAGGAATGGAATAACCAGATGTATTCGTATATATGTAGAGGTATGTGTGTGTGTATATCTACCTATACGACATAAAGATAAGCCTCTCCCTCTCCATAGTACAAATGTATACATAAAGTGAGAAAATACAGATACATACCCACATATAAATATATACATATGCAGACACCCATAGACCCATATGTCGTTTATATATATATATATATATATATATATATATATATATATATATACATACACAGCAAAATATAAATATACATGTATGCAGACATATACAGCTATATCTGTATATAGTAATGTAAATAGCTATATATATGTGACAGTAAATATACACATGTATATAGCTAGGATATGATACAGCAGTTACGAGTAACATGTTCACAGGCCGTGCATATGGGGGTGAGGGGTCCAATAAACAAACGTGTAACATGTAGCATCAACCCCCCCCACCAGCTAGGCTGGTGAGACATACAGACACACTATAAAGGTAAACACACCAATGCTTCCCAGACCACGGGAAGGATACCACTGGTGGGAGAGACCTACAAGGTCTAATCTTGAAACATAGACATCGATGTCCCATGTGGGACACCAAAAATGAATGATCAGAGCCAGTCCCAGTAATGACATATCAAACCAGGCTGTAAATGTACATTGACCAGTAGGTTGTGCAAGCCTGATAACCCATGGGCTGACACAACATACGACATGTGTCCCAACATGGGGAGAGTGGGCAGTATGTAGTGGTGTGTTTATACCCCACCAGCACCCACAGTAAGGATGAGTGCTGTAGAGGAGTGGCAGGTGGGGGAACTATGGCTATGCAATTATGGGCCTAGGCGTGCAGATGTTGGCTGGCAAAGTCGTCTTAGGACCACCCCGGGGATGTAAATAATATTACGAAATGGGCATAGCTGACACCCATACCTCCCAAACCCTAAGCGCACATCTACTGGACAGGCCATAAACCATTGGGGGAACATATAGGGACCATACCCTTGAACTGTCCCTGATTTCCAGGGACGTCCCTGATTTCGACTCAGTTTCTAACTCTGTCCCACTTAAACCTTCCTAAAAAAGGTGGTGAATTACACATAATGGAAAACGACAACAATTAAGAGTCATAAACATCATTTACCGCAGAAAATGTGTATGAATACATATGCTCTAAGTCTGTCAATGTGTCAGGTTAATAGCACCAATAATTTACGTGTGTCCCTGATGTTGTTATGCCATGTCCCTGATTCAGTTTGTATTTTCCCCAATCATATGAGAGGTCTGGTAGGGACAGAAAGCACATATTCCACTGCCAACCTTAGAAAGATGATAGAATATTAGGTATGCAGTAGCATGACTCGGCTGAAGGACGTGGGTTCCTAAACCCGTTTACCTGTTTGTATTGAAGAGTCTCATTTCCCATGTATTAGCCAGTTGGGTGCAGATTGTAAGAGGAACACACCAATAATATGAATCAAACCCTGGAAAGGCCACGGATTCCGTACAGTCGGACGGCATTATGTCGCATAATGGGCAGCCATTCCCGATACTGTAGGCATGTATTCCGATGCAATAGGCATCACAAGGTAATATCATAGTCCTCACTCCCACCCAGGGGTGTGAGTGTCAGATGCAAACACCAAATGCAGTGCATTTGCATGTGCGGGAGCAAGCGGGTGTAAGCCTGTTTGGCCGCCAGTATGCGAGTATTACACTGGTAAATCAATGTAGAGGCTGAGTGTAAGAAACTAGCTAGAGGTTGGCATTGCTTAGCACCATGCAAACCCATGCACACCCACTCACAACAGCTTTAATGTGCTTTAATCACTCCATATCCAATGGCCTTGTTCTGCCCTGCAACAAAATAAACGGCCTCTGCAAGGCTCGAAACCAGGACCCTGCACACACAGTTAATGTGATTTACCAATAAGCCATGGCAGATATACAGACATCGGGCCTTATCACAAACATATCATCCAGCGCAATCATTCAACAGTATAGGAAATGTATTCCATCATGTAGATGTATGTATGAGTGTTTAAGTCCAGCATATAGGTACATACATATATAGAGATATATCAGGAACATACCATGTGACAACAAAACATTACAAATGAATGAAAAGGGAAACACCAGTGATGCCTGTATTATGTAGTGGTGTTGTCTTATGTAATATCAAGACTCCCCCAGACAGAGATGTGTTATTCATACACGCAAACATTTGTACATTGGCCATATACATCACTCTGTGCATGTTATTTACATTAACACAACAGTGCCTGTCCAATCATTATGTGAGAACAGTACTCTTGCAAGGTGCTGTGCGTGACATCATCATCATGATAAATTTAGCCATAGAGGGACTGGTAGTGTTGTGTGTACAATGGGGTCGTCCGCATCACGTGTACCTGGAACATTTAGGAGTCATGTGCATACTAGGATAGTGCACCTGAGAGACTGGGGTGAGGACAACAGGAGTATGTTGTGATGAATATTAAAAGGGTTACATGTGTCCAGTGGACACGTTTGTGAAATGGACAGCTATGTATGGGGCAAATGTTGTTCTAGGGTGGGATGACAGACAACACAGCATACAGGGTTGGTATATGACACATGAGGGGGGATACACCTCAGACGAGGAAGGGTGTTTGGCATTCACAAGCCCATGAGCCCCCAGATGTAAACAGTGGGACGGAGGTCCTCAGCCATGGGCAGCCACCACTGCACCAAAACAGCTGCAAAGGTGGCAGTGCTGGGGGATGTCTAGGAGGGGCAGCCTCACCCTGTAAATGTGACACTCTGCCCTTGAGCTGGCGTATCTGGCCTCGAAACCCCTTATTGAGCCCCCTACACACCAAGTCCGGGACTGTATGACAGCGGACATGTTCCTGTCGGGTCCTGCTCCCATAGGGACAAGCCCCGTCCTGAGTGGCGGTACCACCAGAAAGTGGTGCAGAGCCATCAGAGGTGGAGCTCCAAGGCTAGTCCCCTGATGTGCTGGTGCCCGGTGCCATGGCCAGCTGAAGTGAGACAGGAGGCTCTGCCGGGACCTCCAAACTCATACAGCCTATGGTGTTGCAGTTTAAACACAGATATGACTTAATAATAGTCAACAGTATTCAGGATTACTTACAACAGCATGCATAGATATGACCATCAAACCAACACAACAGATGGTATACATTTGCAGAGGGAGCACAACACATGCATATATACTGCATGACATCTGTACAAAATGTAGAAGATGTGTGACTGCAGCTATGAACAGTGGCCCATTATTGGCATATCACTGGAACCCCAAACAGAGTCTGTCATACCACTGTTCCATGTGACATATGTCCAGTCAGGGATGTGACAGCAGTAACACATCACTATGCCCATGTACTGGCTGCAATCCTCACACTATGCTTTTGCTGTTCTCAGATGTGTGTTCAGTGAGTAACACAGGAAACAAATGGTTCCACACACTGACCAGTCCACAGATGGCCCTACAGATGGGGGTCCTTCATGAGCAGAGCACTGTCTTGTCAGTTGTAAAACATGCAGAATAGCCATTACCACACACAACTTGTTAAACAGGCAGTAGTTTCAATGAAGCATAGCTACACTTACATGCTGCAGTCCTGTCTGGCACATCACCCTCCTGTATGGAGGCTATTTCCCCACTGTGTATGTCATTTGAGGAACATCCAGATATCATCTGTGATGCCATTTCCAAACACCAGATCCAGGTACCACTCACAGCGACTCTCATGGGCAAACACCAACATGATGTCCCTGGATATTGTACTGTGTTTTTCATGTTAAAGGCTATCTGAACATCATCACAGCTGTTCCACATGCAATCAGCTAGAGGAGGAATGCAATAGGTGCAGAGGCCATCACCTGATCATGACCACCACTTATGTTGCGCAAGCTGTTGCTGAGCAGGTGTACACCTCCACATCCACCAGAGAGTGTGTGAGAGGGACAGACAGAGGCCAAGTATATCAGAGAAGGGGTTGGAGACTAAAACCTAAGCATTGTCTGTCACACACCTACCAGTACAGGGGTCAGACCCCTGACCGACTAGTCATTACTATTACAAGTGCATGCAGTTACTCCATGTGCCACAAAGCTGACATGTTGGTGTGCTGTAGGAACACATATGTGTTGGTGAGCAACATCTGCAACCCAGATATAATAGACATACATTAGGTGTAGCACACATGGCTGTCCACATGAACGGATGTCATTGTCAACACAACCACATTCTCTAATGGACTCACATTGACACTCTTTGCCAGGCCCACAAATATACACCCTAACTACATAGTTTGCCACACTGCAGTAATGCACAGGTACTACATGCACCACAGGGGATATCTGGAGGTTCTATGGGCTAGGGCATGTGAATGTGTTTGACATCTGTTTGTATGCCAATGGGAGTTATCCTGGGAGTGACTGTGGTTGGGAGTATCATACCCCACACGCAGAGAGAAGGTGCCAGTACTGACATGCATGTGTGCATTGCTTCATTGGTGTATAGTGGTCAGCTGTGTAAGATGGCTGTACAAGGCTGTGTGAGGGGTAATCCTTGGTATCACACCACCCGACAATGGTGTGCAG
The DNA here is from genome assembly GCF_019279795.1 of Protopterus annectens. Lineage (NCBI taxonomy): Eukaryota > Metazoa > Chordata > Ceratodontiformes > Protopteridae > Protopterus > Protopterus annectens. The sequence continues at coordinate 820,784,487 of NC_056735.1, read as the reverse complement.
TGTGGTACAGGGGTGTAGTGTCTGCAGTGTCCCACACAGATAGGTATTGTATGAATTGCCCTGACATCCTGGATACCATTGTGTATGGCCATAGCTTTGCAATGCATACCATGTCTGTGTTTGATAGTCCTTGACATGGACATTGCCTGGGATGTGCGTGTCACACAATAATGTACAGTGACATGTACAGGTGTACTTGGTTTGGCCGGCACATGTTGTGTACACAGACTGTTATCCTCCGATATGCCAGTACTGGCCTGGTGTGGCAGAACCTGCTTATAATCAGCAGGTTGACCATGCACCTGCATTGATAGCATGATGCAGGTATTCCCTGGTGTCACTGGCATTGGTCCATACAGGGCACAAGTGTATGGCATTGTATGGCCTCTGTGGATCACATTTGATGGCACCACATATGTTGCAGGCATCCAGTGGGGAACATAGTGAAGGCACATTGTCCACAATTATGTGCCTATTGTACTGCTGTACAAGGTGTCATGTCCTCTACAGCCCACTGTAATCACACCATGCCTACTGTCTGTCAGCAATGTGCAGGGTACTAGCAACATAGCAGGATATTCTAGGCAAGTGTGTTTGTGTATGACACATGGGTTCAGGACATATTCCGGGTACTAGTAGTGTTGCATACTTTGTTCACCAGGCCTTTTGCCCAATGTAGGGGTATAGCTTGCCAACACAGTCCTGTGGCTGACTGACAGCTGTACTCCTTGTGAGGTGTGCATTGTGACATAAGACGGATGCCATATAGGAAAACTACAAAATCTGCTTCCCACCATGGCCAGTGGTTAGACACACACACAGCCACCTCCACACAGGCTCTGACAATCAAACACACACACACACACACACACACACACACACACACACACACACACACACACACACACACACACACACCTACCATGTCCTGGAATTAAACCCGTACCTATCACACTACAGCAATGCGCAGTTACAGCACACACTACAGAGAATACTGGGTTACAGTAGTCCTAGAGGTGTATTCCTAGGTGGGTGACATCAGCAGGAATGCCAAAGGTGGTCATGTGAATTGTACAGAGTGTGCATACTCTAAAAAGCATTGTTTTTGTCTCAGGCAGACAGACACACACACACACACACACACACACACACACACACACACACACACACACACACACACACACACACACACACACATTCTCTTGGAATAGAACCCCTACCTAAGTAGTTTATTACACTACAGCAATACGCAGATTACAGCACACGCTATGCAGAATAGTGGGTTACAGCACTCCTACAGGTGTATTCCTAGGTGGGTGACATCAGCAGGATTGCCAAAGGTGGTCACATGAATTGTACAGAGTGTGCATACTCTAAAAAGCATTGTTTTTGTCTCAGGCAGACAAAGACACACACACAGTTAGACTCTCTCAGACTAGAACCCCTACCTAACTAGTTTATCATACTACAGCAATACACAGTTACAGCATGTGCTACAGAGAATAGTGGGTTACAGAACTCCTAGAGGTGTATTCCTAGGTGGGTGACATCAGCATGATTGCCAAAGGTGGTCATGTGGGTTGTAAAGAGTGTGCATACTCTAAAAGCATCATTACTTTCTCAGGCAGGCAGACAGACACACACACACAGTTGACCGGTCTGGGAGTAGAACACCTACCAAACTAGATTAACACACTACAGCATTACGCAGTTACAGCACACATCATGGAGATTACTGGGTTACAGCAGTTCCAGAGGTGTATTCGTAGGTGGGTGACATCAGCAGGATTGCCACAGAAGGGCATTCCAAGTGTACTGCGGGTTGTACATGTCTGTTACCTGCGTGTATCTGCTGCTTACTGTCATGACAACACATTTACACCTGCTTAAAAGTGTCTTATGCAGTCTTAATTGACAATATCAATAAAGCTTGCAGGTCCTGAACCCTGGACCATGTACACTGAGGTCACTGGATGTACCACTAAGCCATCTGGGTTGTACACATGTTGCATGGAGTCTATAATGCACATCCTACCACTGTACTGAAAACAAATGGGTCAGTCCCTTTGTGTACATATGTACAGTACCCTTGAATGTACTGTACTCTGTGAAACAACAGAGACAAGTCTACATTGGTACAGCTGTCATAAGTAAATATATATGCACCTATGGGATGTGTACACACACACACACACACACACATATATATATATATATATATATATATATATATATATATATATATATACATATATATATATATATATATATATATATATATATATATATATATATATATATATATATATATATATATATATATATATATATCTGAATGCCCTTTGTGACACAGAAGGGTTCCAAAGGAACTGATGTGTACACAAAACAGAGGCATCACCTGTGTCATAACATTTAAATCATAAGCAGTTCACCAGAGAAGGGATGGTTGTTGTGTATGTGGAGTTTGGGGTAGGGAATGATGGCTATTGTAATCTATCCCGGGGTTTGTGGAGTTAGGTTGGGGGAATGATGGGTATGGACCTACACCACGGCAACAACTTCTGTGTCACTGCTCAACAGTGGCACAGGAAAATAACATACCCAACTGTACTCGTGCACGACCGTGTATTCTTTACCATTCCTAACTATGTAATACTTTGTAGACACCAGTCATCACGGTTGGCTACCATGGTGTGCTAAAAGACATTACACATGTGCATGCCTTGCTATAGGGTAGTCACACACACAAACACGCACAAACATGCCAATACTGCACATACACGTCATGCCTATGTAAAAGTAACTAGTACAATGGTATGCAGTTGGGGTATGTGCCACAGAATACATACACTTACACATACTGATTCCACGTCTGAGCTGGGTGACATCATAGGACCGATTACTTGCAGTGGGGAGGGGGGAAGAGAGAGGTTTAGCAGCTGACAAGGATAAAGGCCAGTGCAAAAGGAAGTATCGCTTTGGAATGCAGCAAAACCTGCTCCCATGACAGGATGCTGACAAATATACACACACAACCACACTCATCCATTTGTTGATGCACACACTAAGGGTGGCTGCTGAGACACAAACACACATACAGGCATTTGCTGTCACACACACAAACACAGTTGCCAGTGGTGGGATCAAAACTCCTGCCTATCTAATGTTCATGATTACAGTAATACGCAGTTACAAAATGCACCACAGAAATTACACATTCCAAGGCAGTCAGACTTCCCTTCTACAATTGAGGACAACATCAGGGAGACTGACAGTCATGAAGTACATAGCTGTAGACCTGTGTGTTTAAAGTAGGTATCCATTACAACCTGTATGCACAAACAAGACACATCATCCGTAGGTAGGCCTGAGAGGTATAGTTGTAGCACAACAGGAACCTGAACCAGAGTATGGCCATCTGCGGAATGGACAACTAGTATCACTATACAGGGTTACAGTGGGCATGCTCATACAATTAGTAGCACAGGGCCGTTTGGGATGCACTATGACTACAACTACCCAAGGTTATACTGGGCATGCTCAAGTAACAAAAGACTTGTTGGATGCACTGACTCAAATTACACAAGGTGGCAGTGGGTACATTTATACACTTAGTAGTGCAGGGCTGTTTGGGA